>NC_081421.1:104252486-104618659 GCF_949786415.1 Peromyscus eremicus | reverse complement strand
GGCTCACTGAACATATCTTAAAATGAATGTATACATGACGTAAATTGTGTTATACCTTGTTAATAAGACCATAACCTTGTTTTGGAGATTATTGGCATATATGTAAGAAGTGTGGCGCACGCCTTTAATCCCAGCACTCAGGAGGCAGAGCCAGGCGGATCTCTGTGAGTTCAGGGCCAGCTTGGTCTCCAGGAAAGGTGCAAAGCTACACAGAGAAACCCTGTCTCAGGGGGAAAAAAAAGAAGTGTAATCAAATGTATCACTTTCTCAGTTTTTTTTCCATGCCAAGAAATCATTCCTAACAATTTTACTAGAAGGAATAAAATTTGTCACTGGAAGTGACAGGGTGCCAAAGACTGATCCCCTAAGGCTAATGCCAGAACATGGACTTGCATTCCCCACCCATAACCAGCCATAAGTGTTTATACCTCCACTAATCTGAATAGATTCACACACAGACATGGTTCACCATTTGATGGCTGTGTGTGTGTGTGTGTGTGTGTGTGTGTGTGTGTGTGTGTGTGTAATATTAGGACAAAGAGTGAAAGGAGTATTTATAGGAAAAAAATTACTGCCTATTGTATAAATGTATTTGTACTTTTAGAGCTGGAAAATACATATCGCCTACTAAACCAGTAAGCCAAAAAGAAAACAAAAATCCCTCCAAATTTTGAGCATCATCTACAGTTTTCTATAGTGAGAGATATGGCTACCCTCTGAATGATTTGGAAAGAGTCAAATGGTGCGGAGCTACATTACAACGCTAAATGCACATTGGTGAAATGAGATGCTGATCCATTTGCACACTAATGTGCTATTTTTAAGTCATGCATCATAGTGTCTTGAAAGAGGACTGTCATAATTATGATGGATTAGACTGCAGAGTCAGCCCTCCGTGCAGTAATTGTTTCACAGATGCTGTCGATGTGACTTGAATTTATAATTAATTATTGTCACAGGCAGGAGAAAGCGCAAAATTAAACTCATAGGAAAACTGATGGCTAAGACCTGCCTTGTCTTCAGGAAACCAAAAGGCTAACTACCCCTCAAAAAAGCAGTATTTTAAATGGAGATAAATTTTTTGTTTTGATTTTTGAGACAGGATCTCTCTGCATATTCCTGGCTGTCCTGGAACTCATTATATAGACAAGTAGTAAGATTAAAGGTGTGCCATCACGCCCAGCATAAACATGCTTTGTAATCTTGGACCTCTGGTACAGTCAGCAATATTGGGTCAGTCTGTGACATTAGCTAATATCATGGAATGGGAATGGCCATAAGGATTACACATTCCTATATTTATGTTAAATTACTGTCTTATAATTCTACCCTTAAACTTTCAACAACAAAAAGGGATGTATTTATATTAATATAGTTGATATAACCACTACTTTTGATTCCTCAGACAGCCAGGCATTGTGAGGAATACTCAAGGATAAACATTAAAAAATATATATTGTGTATTGTGTTTGGCCTGCATGTATGTCTGTGTGAGGGAGTTGGACCCACTGGAACTTGGAATTATAAACAGTTGTGAGGTGCCATTGTGAGGTGTGTTGTGAGGGTGCTGGGAATTGGAGCCAGGTCCTCTGGAAGAGCAGCTGGTGCTCTTAACCTTGCGCCATCATATTTTAGGGAATCTGTAGCCACCACAGTGTAATCAATCCTAGCACTCAGTGAGATAGGAGGATCTTGAGTTCAACAGTATCAGAACAACTACAGGAACCTCACATTCCATATTAAGTGTTTGCATTTTATATTTATTTCAAACCATCTAAGGAAATGAGGCCTTGGTTAAGGATAAGTAAATGCCCATAAATCTGTTAATAACTACAGGTCAATAGACATGTATCAAACTACCTTTAGAGCATTAATACTAAATAGGCAAACAGGCCCAAATAAGGGCAAAATATGAATTTAAGGTAAAAATAAAACCTCCCCAAATCATGCATTTTCATGCTATGTGATGGGAAGGGCTTCAGAGAGCTGTCAGTACTTCTGCAGGGTCCCAGTAGGAGCCAGTATTTTCAAATGTAAATTCAGGTGGTTTCTCAGTATTCACATCTGTAAAGTGGGCAAACAATGAAATCCTTTCTGGTACTCTGAAATGCTTCATACATCATTTGGACTATAAGTACCTCATGTCCTCACTCATATTTGAATGTCATCTGAATGTCTTTCAAAGGTGAAAGGCCATTCTGTGATTCTGAGTTCTTTGTTAATATAATTCTGAAAGCCAGAAGGGCTATCCGAGTATATATGCTAAACTCAGGGAACTTGCATTTGATTTCCAAATAAACTAATAGTTGATCATTTTTCAGTAGCCCTAGGTATTAACTCTTAACAGAAATTGGTGGTGGGCAACTCTCAGTGTATGGTTATTCAATTTTTTTTCAAGTGTAGTTAAAATATGAGGTGTCGCCGGGCGGTGGTGGCGCACGCCTTTAATCCCAGCACTCAGGAGGCAGAGGCAGAGGCAGGCGGATCTTTGAGTTTGAGAACAGCCTGGTCTACAGAGCAAGATCCCAGGAAAGGCGCAAAGCTACACAGAGAAACCCTGTCTCGAAAAACCAAAAAAAAAAAAAAATGAGGTGTCATGTAAAGCAACCCTGGCAAGCTTAGCCAGCCAGGCTTGCAGGTTCCCAAAGGACATTTGGCCTATGCTTTTATATAAACTTCATAACTTTTTTAAAATAGCACCCTAATTTTGATTGGCTAATAATGTCCTCATGAGTGACATTGTCTAATCCCTCTTACAAAATTGCTGCTCAAGCTGGATATGATTGTCAGCATGGGCTCCAGAGTGAGCTCTTGTCTCAAAATTATAGTGATGATGATGATGGCATTGCTTCTCAGTGTAAATGAAAAATGTCTTCATGGAGCAAACAATATAAATAAATGGTTGCCATCTACAAATAAATCTCCAGTAATTGCATTACTTTAGAAGTGTCTAATCTCATAAATTATTTCTGTTTCTGGCCATTCACTTATAAGAGCAGATAAGAATAAATAAAATCTACATCTGTTATTATTTTCAACTGAGGAAGGAAATGCTATGAGATTTCCTGTAAAACATGGTTGAAATTTAATCCTCACTGGGTAACCTAGAGGGTAAACTTGGTATTTAGAGGTAGGCTCTTCGGAGGTGATTTAAAATTGGGATCATGGGGTGGGGTCCCCATGATGGAATCACATGATGGCAGTGTGGGGGTCAAATGACAACCTGCGGGGGTTCTAGGGTCCAGCCCAGGTCTTTTGGGATAGGGGGCTTCATAATGAAGAGGGAGAGACCAGCACACACACCACACACAGTTGCTGCCTTGGTGACATCATGCCCTGCACTGCCTCCAGACAAGAACAGCAGGCAGGCTGTTCCACTTGAGAGGGAAGAGCCAAAGTAAGCCTCTAACCTGCCCAACCCTGTGCTGGTAGCAATAGGAAGTGGACTGAGGAAAATCAGGCAAAAATAACTCCAGTAAAAGTTTATAGTTTTTTGAAAATGGCTCTTTGCTTTACAGTTTGAAAAATAACTTAATATCTTAACTGATTTTTAGGTAAATATCTCAAATACAACCCAAAGATTGACTTAACCATGACTCTGTCAGCTTTAAAAAACAAAACAACAGCCGGGCGGTGGTGGCCACGCCTTTAATCCCAGCACTCGGGAGGCAGAGCCAGGCGGATCTCTGAGTTCGAGGCCAGCTTGGACTACCAAGTGAGTTCCAGGAAAGGCGCAAAGCTACACAGAGAAACCCTGTCTCGAAAAAACCAAAAAAAAAACAAAAAAC
Source organism: Peromyscus eremicus (assembly GCF_949786415.1). Taxonomy (NCBI): domain Eukaryota; kingdom Metazoa; phylum Chordata; class Mammalia; order Rodentia; family Cricetidae; genus Peromyscus; species Peromyscus eremicus. The sequence goes on along the minus strand of NC_081421.1, from coordinate 104,614,871 downwards.
AAAAACAAACACACAAACAACAAAAGCCTGACAGCTGCAGCATCGAGGCTTCTTCATTCTCTCTGATTGATACGAATACTGCCCAAACCTGCATAATTGAAAGCACCGTACAAACGGGTATGGGATCCATAATAGTCTGAGTATTCACACAGTAAGTGGCTTAGGACTTACTAAAGCCAAAGGCAACATCACCTTTTTATCCTTGGACCCGGGCGTTGTTTCCCTGAACTATTAGCTTGCCACACAGCTACTGGGTTTACCCAGGAAATGAATTCTTGCCACAGAGTACTTCTGTTTAATTTGGTGCTTAAAACTGCTGTTGTGTTTAAGCCTTCATATTAATATGAACTTCATTTTGTTACCTTATTTCTTTGGAGCTATTATTATTATGTTTAAAAGGTTTTTGAGCTTCGTCTATTATAATTTTTACCCCGGCACTTTAAAGAATGACCAAAAATTACATGGAGTGGATTATGTAATGTATTGAATGCTTAAAATACTTCAATTCATAGCTGTAAAATTAGGTAGGACAGCACTGTATACAGAGCCTCAAGTCTTTTTTTTACCATCCCAAATGTACATATGTATGTAGCTGTAGATAACAGTTGATTGCTGTGTGTGTGGATTGGTTGTACAGTTGCCAAGAGTACATCTTTTCTTTCCTTCCCCTCCCTCAATCCCAGAACAACCCAAAAGAAATAGGATGTAATACATGATGTGGAACTTGAAATTTCCCCAAAAGGGAAAATTGGTTCTGTTTACTGTCATGCAACATAATTTATTTAATTTTTTGAGACATTTTGGTTTTAAATTCACTATGTAGCTGAAGACAACCATGACCTTGATTATCCTGCCCTCATCATCCTCTGGAGTATTAGGACTATTTGTTACCTGCCATCTGCCCGGGTTAATGTGGTGCTGGGGACTGAATGAAGCCAGCCAGGACTTTGTACATGGCAGACAAGCACTCGACCAGATGAGCTACATCCCTAGCCCATAATGGATATTTAAAAAAAAAATGAGGTCTTTACATTCTTTTTTTTTTCAGAGATGCTTGAAATCCAGTGATTCTTTTCATTCTTATGGCACATTTCAACTTAGAGTATATGTAGCAAGGGTGCAGGAGTTGAATGTGACCATGTATTCATGTCTATGTTAGGTGATGTCCATCTCACCTGTCATTTGGAACATAGAGAAAGATACTATTTTTCTTTGTGCAGTGAGGAAAATCTTTCGATTTGAATTTTATTAAGTAATGCACACTTAAAAGTATAAAAAGACAATTAAAAGCAATCCCCTTCCCATTGCTGTTCTTCAGCTGCTTTTCTGTCCATTTATGTATTTGTTACTTAGGTTTTGTGTATGTCGAAGCATTCCCTTTTTATGCAGCAAAAAGCATTCTATTTTTATGCAGCAAAAAGTTAGAAATCATATACAGTTCATCAATAAGATCTGTAAATTGTTGGGACAGCCATTGTTGAAATGAGTAAGGCATCTTTCTACGTTTGCAGATGGAGGTTCTATGTGAACGCTAGTGAGAAACTTGGGGGGACCTAGTAGAGTGGAGCTGCTGCTCACCACCAGACTGGCTGCAGTCCTTTCTCAGAACATCTAGCTGTGGGTTGTATTTCCTTCCCTACCTTTCTTTCACTCCTCAACTCTGTCCTCTATGGCAATCTTGTTGCATATACATGGAGAGAGCTTTTATAGTTTACTTGTTCTGCTACAACTGCAATATTTTATTGCCATAAAGCTTCGATTGCTTTTATGTTTTGAGGCTATAATTGCATTTTGGGAGCTACTTTACTAAATCTTTAGAGGTGATGACAGCATTTTAAGCTGGTTCTTCTCATTGACCAGTGTATAATATATTATCTTTTTGAGACAGAGTCTCAGTATACATATAGCCCTGGCTGTCCTGGAACTCCTGTCGACTCATCCATCCCCCTACCCATGTGGGGTTAAACATGTGAGCAACTGTGCCCTGCTAAATCTAATAATAAATAATTTTAGTTTTGCTTTTCAGCATTTCTATCTTATTTCTTCCTCTGTTCCATTTGTCTTGTCTAAAGAGTAACTACTAACCTAATACGACACTGTTTTAGTCCAGACAGAAAATAGTGCTCCCCTGACTATGTGTATGCCACAACAGGTGTAAAGTCAGGGGACAGTTTGTAGGACTTCACTCCTCTCACCTGGGTGCTGGAAATTAAACTCAGGTCATCAGCTTAGTGCCGAGTGCCCTTAACGCGCAGAGTCATCTCGCCTGCCCTAGACAGGGAATCTTATTCAAGTTGGTATCTTTTGCTAAAAAATCACCTAGAAGTGGCATGCTTGGAGGTGGTCGTGTGTGTGTGTGTGTGTGTGTGTGTGTGTGTGTGTGTGTGTGTGTGTGTGTTTCAAACTGAGTGTTGAACCTGGGGAGAGCTTCCTGCATGCTGCACATAATCACCTTGCAATGACTTCAGTCCATAGCCAAATGGGTGTCTTAAAGCTGATTCTTTCACCGCATCACCCCATAGTATATGGACAACATTGAAATGAGATGTGATGCCCCTCCCTGTTAAATGGAAGAGTTTGAAAACCACTGATACAGGTCAGGCAGAACTAACCAGGTATGATGAGGAGGGAAAATACCGGAATTAGATTTTAGAACATTCTTTTTTATCTTTGATAACAAATTGGAGGCAGCCTTGAAGAACTTGATCCAGTTTCAAAGAACTATTACAGAGATTATAAGACAAAATAGAACTGAGTGGATTTTAATATAGATGATTCAAGGAATACATAGGGAAGCAGAAATGACAGTTCCAGTAAGTGATTGGACAAATTGCTGGAGAAAATGATACTACTTACTGGTGAAATATAAACTTCTCAAAGAATCTGAGATTCCATTATTCCTTTTCTCCATGCTAGGAAGACAAGAGTAGCTGTTGGCTGCTAAAACATGAAAATGCGTATCTAGTTGCTATATGTAGGTATTGGTGGTGTTGTAATGCCTTTTCAATTTCTGTGTCTGTGTTCTTTAGGATTAATTCAAAGGGCAGCCTTGTGGATGGCCCCGAAGCAAGCCTGATGGAACAGGACAGAACCACCCATCCTGAGGGCAACAGACTGAGTCCATTCCTGATACCATCACCTTCTCCCGGATGCCAGACAGAACCTCAACTCCAGATTGGAAGCCCGTTAGCAGAGAGACATCATCCAGAAGAAGTAAATGCAGACATCAAGTGGCAGTCTTCCGAAAGCTATTATGGAGTACCCCCCATAAAAGGCAGCCAGAGCAGTCGTGAGAGTCCAGACTCCATACATGAAGGCAGAGGGTATTCCAGGTGCTTGCAAAATAGAGGCATAAAACGCACTGTCAGTGAACCATCTCTCTCTGGGCTCCATCTGGACAAGAAATTGAAGCTAGACCACAAAGCTAAGGGAGAAGGCAGTAACTTCGGGGAAAGCGAAGAGAGAAACCCAGGTGAAAGCAGCCATCAGCCCAGTGTCTCCAGTGTGAGCGAGAACAGAGAAGCTGTGCCCTCTGTAGCCCAGGGAAGTGCAGGTACAGCCATCAATAGTGCCCCGACTTGTAACTGCAATGGAGTTGAAAACACAGAGTTGTGGATTCTCAAGAATCAGGAAGGGGAAAACGGCAGGAACGTTTTACTTAAAAACAAGGCTGTGCTAATGCCTAATGGTGCTACAGTTTCTGCCCCTTCTGTGGAAAACACACACGGTGAACTCCTGGAAAAAACAGCATCTCAGTGTTGTCCAGATTGTGTTTCCATTACAGTGCAGAATACCACATCTCATGTAAATGCCCTGAACAGTCGGGCTACTAATGAGTTGTCTAGTGAGATCACTCAACCATCGCATACCTCAGAGCAGATCAATTCCCCACAGACCTCAAGCTCCCAGCTGCCTCTGGAGCCAGCTGCCATGGTGGCTGAGGCCTGTGATGCTGATACTACCAGCAAACCAGCTGGAGTGCTAGGTACCTGTCCCTTCCAGAAACCAGAACACCAACAAAAATCAGTTTTGGAGATAGGTCCATCTCCTGCGGAAAGCAAAAACATCCAAGGAAACATGAAGCTATTTGCTGAAGAATTCTGTTCCAGTTCCAACAGTGGTTTGCAAGCTTCTCATGGCAGCTCTGAACAGTATTTAAAGCGAAAGGAAATCAATGGTGCTTACTTCAGGCAAAGCTCAGTGTTCACTAAAGATTCCACTTCTGCCACTACCATGACTCCACCATTACGATTGCTTCTTTCTCCCCCTCCCGTCATTCTTCAGCTTCCTTCGGAACGAAAAGGCACTCTGAATGATGCGGCTTTGGAAGAAGAACACCACCATCCCTTAAGTAATGCACTGCTCTTAAGGGAAGGGAAAATAGAACATCAGCCTAAGGCGTCATCATCTTGCCAGAGTCCGAATCAGTCTGTTCATACATCCAACCCCTCATTGATGCTTCCAGAAGGGCATCAGAATAATGGTGTCTCAGTGCGCTCTGAACAGACAAGAACAATGTCAGAACATCTCAAGTATTACCCACCAAATCATGGCCACAGTGGAGACTTACAGGAGCACAACCTGTATCCGATGGGACACAGGGAACGAGAGATTCCGAAGGATGAAAACAGGGAACAAACCCAAGATTCAGTGCTGGCAGCCCAGCGCTATCTGAAGCCCGGATGGATTGAACTGAAGACCTCTCGTTTTCTTGAAGTGCACCGTCAACCACAAAAATATAAGGATGCAATGTTTCGATCAGTCCTTCGTTATCAGGCCAGCACTTCCAATCAGATGCCCTCTAAACAGTGCACTAGAAATTTGAACATGCCAGGATTTGCAAGTCTACCTTACATCCAGGAAACTGCTCAGCCAGAGCCGAAGTCACAAATGTACCAAGTGGAGATGAATCAAGGACACTCTCCTGGTATGGGGGACCAACATCTACAGTTCCAGCCAACTTCATACCAGGAGTGCATCTCCAGGGCAGATCCCTCTCCTGGCGCTCACGTGCAGGCCCCAAGTGCTCCTCTCTTTCATTTCCAGCAAAGAGCGAATCCCTCCACTGATGAGCACTTGAATCAACAGGCCACAGAGACTGAACCATTTTCAAACTTTTCACAACATAAGCCTCATAAGCAGGCAGCACAAACACAAGCATCCCAGAACTCAAATCTCCCTCAAAGCTGCCAGCAGCAGCAATTACAGAGGAAGACTGAAGAACAGATGCCTCAGACTTTCTCTCATCTCCAAGGTAGCAGTGATAAGCAAAGAGAAAAATCATGCACCAGCCAGATTAAAGTGGAAGAATGCTATAGTGGTAAAAACCAGTATTCAAAATCAAGTAATTTTCAAACTCATAACAATACCCAAGGGGGGTTGGAGCAAGTACAGAATATGAGTAGTAAAAGTTCTCCTTATGTGAAGATCTTAAAATCAAATATAAGCAAGCTACAGACTCCCTGTTCAAATGATACACACCCGGTTCCTGAACATCCTGGACTCTTTGCAGGAAATAAGACCCCAAACCTACAAAACATGCAATACTTTCCAAATGATGTGACCCAAAATCAGGACATTCATCACAGGTGCTTTCCAGAACAAGAACAGAAGCCTCCACAAACCCTGGCTCTGCAGGGATTTCAAGGCAGAAGCCAAGAGAAAGAGAGAGCAAAGCTAGCTGAACTTGCTCAGCAGAGGTACTTGGTGCATAATCAAGCAAAGGCACTCCTTGTGCCCAAGCAAGGAGGAAGTCAGATGCAGATCCCTCCTCAGAGGGACATTCAGAAGCATGCTGCTCTAAGATTGCTCCTCTTACAGAAGCAAGAACAGCAACAAACACAGCAATCCCAGGCTGACTCTTGTCCTAATCAGATGCAGAGGCCAATCAAGACTGAGCCTGGATCCAAACCCTCTTCCTGTAAACGCCCCGTGTTGGCACCCGAAGAAAAAATACCCAGAAGGATAAAGCTAGAGACTTCCCCACCACGCTGTGATCATGGGGTGCCCAAGAGCATCCTTGAGACCATGGAGCAGCATCTGAAGCAGTTTCAGCTCCACTCATTGTTTGACAATGCGACCCTGACTCTGACTCTCAAACCACAAAAACAAATCAAAGGAGAGACACCGGCCACCATCACTGTTCGTCCGATGAAAACCGAAGCTGCAGAATCTGAGAGCCATACCCAAGCTGCAGATGATACGCCAACCAAAAGAACCGGTGGTAACGCTCTCAACAATCTTTCAGAAGTACCTATCAAGACTCAATATGATTTCCCATCATGCAGATGTGTAGGTAAGCGCTAGTAACATACTGAGGCACATGGTGTCTTCCAGAATTAGCTAATTATCTTCATATTTGAGAGTTGCTTCCTGCTTAAAGCTGGAGTCTGTCTGGGAGCCAACTGTAAAGGCTCAAAAACTTGTTTTTGTCTTCACAGACACTTGTGTCATGCAAAGCAAAAAGTTCACTTGAATCCACCCCCATCCCCCAAAATACCCACTGAATATGTTCATTTTTCCCTCTAATCATCAGATCTTAAAAGCATAAATGTATTTTAGACCATTTTAACGATTTGTTTGTATATATTAGAATTTTGTCTGCACACCAGAAGAGGGCTTTGGATCCCATAGGACTACAGTTCTGAGCCACCATGGGGTACTGGGAATTCAAACTGCTTGATCCATCTCTCCAGCCCTAGATCTTGTTTTGTTTGTTTTTTGAGACGGGGTCTCCCAGCCCTGTCTGTCTTGTAACTCACTACTTAGATCAGCTGGCCTGCCTCTGCCTCCCAAGTGCTGGGATTAAAGGCATGCACCACCATGCCCAGCCTTGATCTATTTATTTTAACTCTTATCTCTTAGGGGAGGCATATAGGCAGGAAAATTTGTTAACAGGAAAAACAACTACTTCCTCCAACTCCTGGAGCTTTTTAAACAACAAAACAGTGCCATAAAACCATGTTTAAAGTTGTGGTTAAAGATTAGTAGATTTCTGGGGATTGAAGATGTTACTATCTTTAATCTTGAGTTGGAAAATTGCAAAGTTGTGAGTACTTAGTTACAAGGCTTTAAGTACTTAGTTAGCCCTTAGTGCTAAAGCATTGAGTATGTGCAGAAGCTCCTTTAGAAGCACTTAGTCCCTTCTCACTTTTGTGTCCCTTTTTGTGGGTTTCTTTTATTTTTTTTATAGAAATGGTATTTTTTAAACATGCCTTTTGTTAAGTTTGTGTTGTGGAATAGCTGTGCAGCTGGAAGACATCAATAGTATCTGGTCCCCATAGGTATAGTTGAAGACATTAGAAGAATGGGGTGCATTACTGTCTAGTGCCCCCCAACCTTGTTGTTCACAATGTACTGTGCTGCCGTCTACTTGGTAGACTGGTGGGGGAGGTCTTTCTGACCTGTGTGTGGCTAATCAGTTGCCTCACAGAGCTAACATGTAGCAAATGTCACAGCACCAACTTCTCACATTTACTCTTACAACTGGCCTTTTACTGGACTCGAGGATTCCCTCATAAAGTAATAACTTTAGAGTAGTGAAAATAGTTCTCATTAAATGTTGAGGGAAAATAGGAGTAGAGTAAATGGACTCAACAAGTTGACTAATCTGGAGTGGAAGAGGACAAGATTTTGCAATTTTCAAATGACAAGCATGATTCATCTTGGATTTTTTTTCTATTTAGAAAACTTGTGTTGTAGTTTATTACATATTTTAATTCCTTTTTTTATTTTGTCTATATACTTGATTTAAAATAATTTCTTATGTTATATCTGAAATGTCGTGATAATTTGCCAGTAGCCATTGTGTATGTATTACTTGGCACATTTTCTAATAGATCAAGCCACCAATGTACTCTAATTTATAGGAAAAAGAATGAAAGTTACTTAGGGCCATTAATGTGCAGCTGGGGGATAATCTTTGGATGTAGCCTTAATACTTAGTATAATTGAGGTCTAAAATAATAATCTTCTATTATCTCAACAGAACAAATTATTGAAAAAGATGAAGGTCCTTTTTATACCCATGTAGCAGCTGGTCCTAATGTGGCAGCTATTAGAACAATCATGGAAGAAAGGTAATTAACTCAAAGGCACAGGGCAGATTAACGTTTATCCTTTGTATACAGCAGTTTTTCCAGTTCCCCCACACAGAGCAGTAAACAATTGTAAATCAAGTAATTATCAGTAGGCTTAGCTATTCCAGGGTTGCCAACCCAACACACTGCTATTCACTACAGAGTCACAATATTTGACAGGACAAATAGTTGCTTAGCTGGCACAGGCTGCCCATTTGGAAATGGATGCTAGAAAACCCAGGCACGGACAAAAATCATCCAGCCAACCTGCCAGGCATGAGTGCTGGCCCAGGCTGTGAAGGGGTCTCACTCACTCTAGCCTTCTTCTCCTGCTACGTGGTGATGTGTCCAAGAAATAAAAAGGGGAGGCAGTTAGGATCATTGATTTAAGGCTTAACTTTGCAAATGAGTTCTTTCTCTTAGAGAAGAAAGCCTTAAGGGTAAAAGGTTAAATTAAGAGACTCTATTTGCTTTTCAAAACTATCAGTCCAAGATATCTACACTTAATTCCTTTATGTCAAAGACTCAGAAGGCCTTTCCTATAGATAAAGCTCCGAGCTGTTTTCTGTCTTGCTCTTAAGAAGCAGACATGTATTAAAGTGTATTTTCATATATGTGGGCAGCACACACAGTATCATTCTTGCATTCTTTTGTGGATTATGCACTTGTAATTTATTATGTGGAAATTCACCAGTAGTCCTACACCATGGCAGAGGTAGTGAATTTCTCTAAACACTTTCTAAACAGCATCTGGAGTACAGGGAATACAATCTATTTCTAGAGTTCTGACTTTTAAAAATAGCGGGATACTTTTTGCTGGATTTCTTTAGAAATACAAGATTTCTAAAAACTTAATTTCTCCAAGTTGTAAGATAAATTTAGTAAATTTGTGATAAACAAATGGTATATGGTTTCAAAAATTGAATTGAGCAAACTAACTTATTTTGTACTTTATATATAGAAAGATAGCTTTCCCAGTATTTTTACTCAACATATAATTGCAGAGTAACTAATTTTGGTATATTTAGATGCTGAAGAAAAGACTTAAGACTTAACCCATTACTTGGCTTACACCAACTTTTAAATAAAACAATGAATGTTTATTTAATAAGTTAAACCCCTAATTTTGATTGCCTCTTGAAGTAGTCTACTAATTGTGTGTTTGTGTGTGTATGTGTGTGTGTGTTTCTTTAAGGTTTGGAGAGAAGGGTAAAGCTATTAGGATTGAAAAAGTCATCTATACTGGTAAAGAAGGCAAAAGTTCTCAGGGATGTCCTATTGCTAAATGGGTAAGTGTGACATGTCAGTGCTCTTGCTATTCAGTCTTGATCATTTTGATTCATCTAACCTCAAGAATTGGCTTGCCCAAGCCAAAGAGTGTTGCCAGTTGGAATGAACATCCTGTGTCATCTTGTATTTTTTATAATTTATTTAACTTTATTTTATGTGCATTGGTGTGATGGTGTAAGATGCCCTGGAACTAGAGTTACAGACAGTTGTGAGCTGCCATATGGGTGCTGAGAATTGAACCCAGGTCCTCTGGAATAGCAGCCAGTGCTCTTAACCTGAGCCATTTCTCCAGCCCAGGTTATTTATAATGCCACTTAATGAAAACCTCAACTAAGACTTTACATGTCTTTTCTGTAGTTCTTGCTACAAGAGTAGCATTTAATTGCCCCACTATACCAGGCCTCTAGCCATTGAGGCTATTTTGTACTTTATCTTTTTGTGGTAGTTGATTAGGTGCTCACTGTATACCTGGGCAGATGGTGATAATTTTGATCAAGACATGAAAAAATATGCACATGCAAGTGGATACTTATTGGACCCAGCTGACCTTTGTTCTGTTTTGGGTGGGGCGGGACTGTTTGGGTGGGCTATTGATTCACACAGGTGCTCCGAAGAATGACCACGGAGGAGAAGGTGATGTGCTTGGTTCGAGAGCGAGCTGGCCACACCTGTGAGGCTGCTGTGATTGTGATTTTCATCGCGATATGGGATGGAATCCCAAGGACTCTGGCTGACCAACTCTACACAGATTGTTCAGAGATCCTGAGTAAACACGGTGCACCCACTAGTCGGCGCTGTGCCCTGAATGAAGAGTAAGTGGAGCTAAGACCCTTCCTACCCTCCAGGGATATAGTTGTGTTTCAAGCAGGACTTGAATTTGTCTATTGACATAAAGTGAGGTCACTTGCTTTATTTATTTCAAAATGAGTAATTCATAGTGATTTTTAGGAATATTCTGTCCACTTAGACCATAAGTCATTACTCAGCAGCAGTTTCTGGTAATATCTAAGTGTCTGCACCCACATGGCTTTAGGTAGAATTAGTTTTACCCTAATTTCTATTTTAGTTCCCATGCCATTTGACACTCTTTATCAATGTGACTACCACTTAAAGATTTGTAAGAAGTTCTGTAGAAACTGAAATCATTTTTCTATGTAATCTAGTTCATCACTTCTGTAGTACAAATTGCCTTCCCCTTTCAATACTGTTCCATATGTCACTGCTGTGTATCTGTTGTTACTGTTGTTGGTTTAACTTGGTCCCCTCTGCATGAAGACAAAGCATTCTCTCCGATGTTTTCTCTGTTCCTCTTCGGTGAATTTCCGCATGATGCTGAAGTACAGGAAGGCTCTCCTGCTACATTTTCTCACAGTTGGCTGAAAAATCATTTAAGTTTTTTACTTCTTCAAATCTACCTAATTCTAACTACAGAACCATTTGGGATTACAGAAGGATATGCCCATGTTTACCAATCCCATTGCTAATTGTTTATTATGCTTTTTCAGACTTGGTTGTATACCACTGAGCTGTGGCTGATTTAAGAATTTACCCCCCCAATTCAAAACTGACTTGATTTTGGCAGGTTTGATCAAAAAGTCTAACGGTCTTTGACTGCCCTCAGTTCAGTTCCTAGCACATGACTTGTAAATTTCTGTTGAACTGCTTCAGATGGAAAATACTGTCCAGTCTATCGGATTATTTTGTGAAGTGAAGGCGTGTTGGGCACACTTGCTGGGGAATTACTGTTCTTACACCAAAACAGTGGCTTCAGATTCTCAGCTGTTAAAGAACTTAAGAAATGATTTAGGGAAGGATACTTACTTGCACATTCACACTTGCTGTTTGTTGCTTTATGCCTAATAGCCAGGAAATACAACTAACATAGATATCCACCAACAGATAAATAGTAGTTAAAAAATGTCAGCTGGGTGGTGGTGGCGCACGCCTTTAATCCCAGCACTCAGGAGGCAGAGGCAGGCGGATCTCTGTGAGTTTGTGGCCATCCTGGTCTACAAAGTGAGTTCCAGGAAAGGCGCAAAGCTACATGGAGAAACCCTGTCTGGAAAAAACAAAAAACAAATAAAAAAAAAGAAAAAAGAAAAAATGTGATGCATGCACATAATCAATTTCTACCCATAGAGAAAGGAAATTATTTTCAGGAAAACAAGTGGAAATAAAGATGATTATGTAAACCAGTCTAAAACATTATACCAAGAGTGTCATGGCCATGACATGATAGTTCTCTTGAGTTTTTTGGGCATAGGTTCACGTTCTCACCTTCCCACATTATCAACATTGGTTTCATATATTTCCTTGAAAATTTTCTGACTTGAGTGATGTGGAATCAATCTCAAAGCAGTTTTAATGTGTGTCTCTTCAGTTCTAGCCTGCTTATTTATTGACTGAGTTTGGTTTTAGTATATACTTTTTGCAGTTCTTTAAATATCCTACATTTGATCCCTGTCTTGAGCCATATAATCTCACTATCATTAAGATTACCTCAGGTGGAGCTTATTGATTATTGTCAACCTGACAGGCTCTAGAATCACCTTGGAGATATTTCTGGGCATGACTAAGGGATTTTCTATAGATAGGGTTAATTGAGGTAGGTAGACCCACTCTAATGTGGGCAATACCCTTCCTGGCTGGGGTCCAAGACTTCAAACGAGAAAACTATCTACAAGAGCATTTGTCCTTTGCCACTGCCTTACTTTTATCCATATTGAAAAGAATTTTCTTCTGCAGCATGTGGATATTTTCCCAGAACCATTTATTCAGGCAGTAGTTCTCAAATTTGAATGTTGATAGCTCTGTTCTTATTCCACTGGTCTAAATGTCTGTTTTTGTATGAGTACCATGCTGATTTGTTGCTATGACTCTGTAGCATGGTTTGAGATCAGGTATTATGATACTTACAACATTGCTGGCTTCTGTTTAGGATTATTTTGACTATTTGGGACTTTCATGCTTCCATATGAATGTTTGGAACCAAATCATTTTTCTTAGGGTGTGAAGAATGTAATTTGAAATTTGATTGCTTTGACTCTAGATCATTTTCATTAATATAGCCAATTACTGATTATGCCAATGCATGAGCATATCTCCAATTTCTTGATTGTCTTGAACTTTCACCTCTGGTTAATTTTATTCATTTGTATTTTTTTAATTTGATTTGAAACTATTGTGAATAGGAGTTCTATTTCATTCTTGTCAAGTTCATTTTTGGTATATAAAGAAGCTGAGGCGATTTCTTTGCCATTTACTTACTTACTTACTTACTTACTTACTTACTTACTTATTTATCTATCTATCTATCTATCTATCTATCTATCTAGTAATTATCTGTGTGGATGTGTTCATGCAATTGCTAGTACCCACATAGGCCAGAGGACTTGGATACCTCTGGAGCCCGAGTTATATAGGTAATTGTGGGTGATAGAAACTAAACCTGTACTGCTATTTCCAAAATCCACTACTGGATTTTATTTTTCTTTTTATTTTGTGCTTTCCTGAAAAGACTGAGCATTGACTTAAAAAAAGAAGAGTGGTGCCGGGCGGTGGTGGCGCACGCCTTTAATCCCAGCACGCGGGAGGCAGAGCCAGGTGGATCTCTGTGAGTTCGAGGCCAGCCTGGTCTCCAAAGCGAGTTCCAGGAAAGGTGCAAAGCTACACAGAGAAACCCTGTCTCGGAAAAAAAAAAAAAAAAAGAGTGGTAATGAATAATCTTGCCTCATTCCTGATTTGAGGAAATGGTCCCCATATAGCATATGTTGACTGCGGCTTTACTTTATACCCATTATTATTGTGTTTGACATAGGTCCCTTCTATCCCTAGTTTCATTAGAACATCTCATGAAGGAATGCTGAACTTTGTCAAGGCTTTTTGTATGTCTGTTGAAGATCATGTGATGTCTGAACTTATTTGTGCATTGTTGGGATGAAACCAACTCTACCAGGATGTATGATGTGTTCTTAAATATGATTTGCAAAACTTTATCCATCTGTGTTCATCAGTTACATTAGATCAATAGTTTTTTTGGTTTGTTTTTTTTTTTTTCAAGACAGAGAGACAGGGTTTCTCTGTGTAGCTTTTCGCCTTTCCTGGAACTCGCTTGGTAGCCCAGGCTGGCCTCGAACTCACAGAGATCCGCCTGGCTCCGCCTCCCGAGTGCTGGGATTAAAGGCGTGCACCACCACCGCCCGGCCTAGGTCAATAGTTTTGTTCTGTCTTTAAATTGTAGAATGAGTTCCTTCCCCTTCCTTATCAAAATTTGTGTATCCAACAATACATTTATAAACAATGCACCAAGTGCATTTTAACTGAGCATGACAAATAATAATAAATAATAATAATAATAATAATAAGAAGAAGAAGAAGAAGAAAAAGAAGAAAAAGAAGAAGTTTGGAACACTAAAGTGAGAAAATTGAAGTGGACAAACAATACATGGAAACAAATATCTTTGACACAAAATTACATGAAATCTAGGTAGTTATACTCGGTCAAAAAAACTAAAAGGTAGAAATAATCCTCGCCGGGCGGTGGTGGCGCACGCCTTTAATCCCAGCACTTGGGAGGCGGAGGCAGGTGGATCTCTGAGTTCGAGGCCAGCCTGGGCTACTGAGTGAGTTCCAGGCAAGGCGCAAAGCTACACAGAGAAACCCGGTCTCAAAAAAAAAGAAAGAAAGAAAAAGAAAGAATCCCTATCTCCTTAAGACATGAGAATGCCTCAGTAACACAAAAGATAACGGTGGAGTTTGTCAGAAACTAAGGTGCTAGATGTCCTTCCTGAGGAGACAGTGTAGTGTACCTATAATCTTGCATTTTGTGCTTTGATCTCAGGAGAAACTGTGCTTGTCAGGGCTTGGATCCAGAAACCTGTGGTGCCTCCTTTTCTTTTGGTTGTTCTTGGAGCATGTACTATAATGGATGTAAGTATGCCAGAAGCAAGAACCCAAGGAAATTTAAGCTACTTGGAGATAATCCTAAAGAGGTTGGTTTGTTTCCTAATATATAACCTATTTTTCATATAGAATTAATGAGCATGGATGACCTGTCATACTCTCATTAACAGAAGGAATTTCATCTCAGATGAACCTACAAATTCTGGCTAAACCATAAGTACAAAATATTTTATAAATTTAACATAACTATGCATAGCACCACAAATTATTCCTCCCTGTGGGTTGTCTTAGCCAGGGTTTCTACTGCTGGGATTTAAAACACCATGATAGTTCACCTTAGGGAGGAGAGACTTATTTCACCTTAAAGCCTGTAGGTCATTATATAGGGAGATTAGAGAAGGAATTCAGAGGCACAGAACCATTGCAGAGGCCATGAATGAGTGCTGTTTGCTTGATCCCTATGGCTTGATTTGGGTTGCTTTCTTATAGCACCCTGGACCAGAGGTAGCACTGCCCACATTGAGCTCGCCCTCGCCAATCAATCATCAATCAAGAATGTGCACCACAGGCCTGCCCACAAGAAGGCATTTTCTTAATTGAAGTTGCCTCATCCAGAATGACTCTAGGTTGTGTCAAGCTGACAAAAACTAACCAGCCTTTACAGAATAGCCATGTGATAACTAAATTAGGTTAGGCTAGGCTGGACTAAAGAATTTGCTCTGTGTAAAAAAAAGTCTGTAATACAGTAAAAAAAAAATTTTCAATAAAAGTTTTTCTGTGTATCCCTGGCTGCCCTGGAACTCACTCTGTAGATCAGGCTACTCTTCTTGAACTCAGAAATCTGCCTCCTGAGTGCTGGGATTAAAGGTGTGCACCACCACGCCCAGTTTAGGCAATAATAGATTCTGATGTTTATAGCATTTTGATTTCTCTATGTAATTTTACACTATTTAGTATGCATAATGATGAGGTTCCATTAACATTACTATATTTCATGGAGTATTTGGACAAAAAACATGCCTATAATTAATATCTTAGACCAGATAAGAATTATTTGCATACTAAAATTTGTCCTGCCTGAAGCTCTGTGATACTGGGAATTGCTGTGACAATGTGAATCATGTTATAAACATATAAAAATCCTTGTGGCTTTATAGATTATATATATATATATATATTATGTATATGTAAATACTATTTTTTAACATAAGGAAGACATTTTAAAGGAAACTAAATTAGGATTTGCGATGTCACTCTTCCATGTCTGAATTATGGAAGTCATGCTTATAATATTTAGCAACAAGATTTAAGTTACTGTAGTGAATTATATTTGAGCAACTAAAATAGGTCAATTTTAGTTTACATGTTCCACTTAAAAATAAAATGAGCATTGGTTTCTTATTGAAGCCATCACATTTTTTAATCTCTTAAAATACAGATTCTTTGAAAAACATAATTTGTAAATTGTAGGATGCAAGAACATTTGAGTCTGCATGTAAGTTTGCCAACTGATCAAAAACCTCAATATATTCGGCATTTGTGTATTATTAGTTCATTCCATACACTATAACTATTGAATCTTAAGTATAGTTAAAATACACACATGGTTATTAAATTCAATATATTCCTCTAAAAGGGAAATGTTATCTGCAGCTATAATATTAAATAAAGATAAATGACTTAAATATTCTCAGGATATTTTCTCAGGCAGGAATGTGGTACAGCCATCTGTTCACCTACTGAAGTTTGCATCTCCTGATGTACGTGTCATTTGTGTGCGCACTCACACAGGGCATGAGGTGGGAAGCATAATTATTGATGTGAATGTATATGTACCACATATATGAAGGTGCCAGTGGAGGCTAGAAGGCATGTGATCACCTGAAACTGAGTTCCAGGTGGTTGTGAGCTGCCCTGACATAGGTGAGAAGAACCGAGTTTGGGGTCCTATAGAAGAGCAGCAAGTGTCTTAACAGCTGAGCTATCTCTCCAGCTTCCCAAAATTGTGTTTAACATTAGTAATTTTAAAGTGAGAATGTGCCTCGAGTGGTGGGGCACACCTTTAATCCCAGCAGCCCAGAGGCAGGCAGATCTCTGTGATTAGGAGGCCAGGCTTATGGAGTGATGTCAGGACAGCCATGGCTACACAGGGAGACCCCGTCTTGTCAGAATGGCAGTGGGAATTTACCTTCAGAAAGCCTATCTAAAAAACTTTTCTTCGTGAGCATGGAGTATTGAGGATGTAGCAATGTTATTAGAAGCAGTCATATTTTAGGATATATGAAGAAAAGCACTACACTTGGAAATAATACAACTGAACACCTTGTGTCTAAACGCACACAGGTTTATATATCCATGTTTAACTTGTTGAATCATTTTGTACAGGAAGAGAAACTAGAATCACATTGTCAAAACCTGGCTACTTTACTTGCTCCAATATACAAAAGAATGGCACCTGATGCATACAATAATCAGGTAAGTTTAAGTGATTATTGATGAGTCAAATATTTGTCCATTATTCATAACCTATCCAGTCCAGAAGTAATTTTTTTTTTGTTTTTTTTCAAGACAGGGTTTCTCTGTGTAGCTTTGTGCCTTTCCTGGAACTTACTTTGTAGACCAGGATGGCCTCAAACTCACAGAGATCCGCCTGCCTCTGCCTCCTGAGTGCTGGGATTAAAGGCATGTGCCACCACCGCCCGGCCACTTTTTCCTTTTCTTAATGTATATGAGTGCTACCCAGCATATAATATACATATGGAAGAAAATACACACACATACACACACACACACACACACACACACACACACACACACACACACGGTCCCCTGGAACCATGATTATAATGGATAGACAACTCTAAACCACTATGTGGGTGTAGGGTCTCTGCAAGAACAGCAAGTGCTCTTAACAGCTGATCTGTCTCTGCAGCCCCACTCTTTCTCTTAATTGTTAAAACTACTTGTAGAATTGTTCCTAGTATATGAATTTTGCCATCAAAAAGGTATACTCTTGGTCTTTTCAGCTTTAAAAGCCAAGTTTTTAGTCCTAACTGATGTTTTATCTACTAATTTATCTCTATGTGAAGATTTTGTTGAATATATTTAAATCATGTGACCCTGACTATGCAGTCTGTTTTCACAAGATTATCTTTATGTCTCAAATGTGTATTACATTTATTACACATGGGTCCAGATGTCAGATTTTTGCTAGGCATTGTGGATTTGCTTACTTCACAAGTACTAGGCTCACTAGTTAGCAAGGCGATGAGGTCAGAAATTGCTCCAGATTGATTCCCACAACAAAATCATCCAATGAACCCATGTGAAGACCTGCTTATAATATAACCACACAGAGGCATCAAGAGATCAGTGTGACTTCTACATGTTTAGAAATAAATTAAAAAACAAATATAAAACACAAACTGCAGCTGTCACATAATAAAAGCTAGGAAGGGATGTACACAGAGATAAAGCTGTTCCTAAGTATATGGTACAAAATTTACATGTGATATCAGCTTATAGGACCCATCAATCTACTTTTTGAGTGTGTTGGAGGTGAGAAAGGATGAAGTGATAGAATTTTTATTTGAAAAGCAATCTTAGACATTTTGGAAAGTAACCATAATCAGAGGTATCATCTACACAGATTTTCTTCCATCTTATACAGTTTCTTTTTACATGGGTTGTTTGCTTAACTATGTAGAAGACTTTAAATGTGATGCAGTCCTCATTTGTCTGTGGTGGGTCTAGCGAGAGCAGGAGGGAAAACCCCTGAGACTGGCAGAAAGACTGCAGGGAATGAAGAGTGTGGACCTGACTTTGTTTTTAGCAGTGGTTATGTGGGTATACCTAGATCAATGTTAGACTGAATTCCATAAATGCCACTTCACACATGTTCATGGGCAGGTTATGTTTAGGAATATAGGAAAAAGAGGCCATGAATTTGAAAGAGCGGGGGGTGGGGTGGGTTGGGGGATGGGGTTGGAGGGAGAAAAGGGAAGGGAGAAATTTGGGACCTGGCAGGGTAAGTCAATGCTCGGGTGCTTACTTCAGTATGTGAAGCCCTGAGTTTGATCCCTGGCATCACACAAGCATGTGCCTGGACACACACACATTTTTCCTCAGCAATATTGTCAAATGAAACTTGTGTACCCTATTTTTTGGCATTTCATTATTTTCTAGATATAAAAGTACAAATAGTATCAAATAATGTCAATAGTCTCTAGTACCTTCCCACTCACACACATATTCTTCTCAGATTGAATTTGAACACAGAGCTCCAGAGTGCCGTTTGGGTCTGAAGGAAGGCCGACCATTCTCAGGGGTCACTGCATGTGTGGACTTCTCTGCTCATTCCCACAGAGACCTGCACAACATGGCAAATGGCTGCACAGTGGTAAGTGGCACCCTATGATCCCAGCAACATCTGCTGGTGAAAAGCACAGGTTGTGTGGTGCTGGCTCAGAACAGATGTGAATTGTGTTCCAAAGTGACCTTCCTTGGGCACTACTAGCACTCTCTCTCTTATGAGTGGCACATTAGGAGAAACATGGACAACCACATGAGAGTTTGGGCATTCTTAGCACTAATCTAAATCATGTCTATACATTGTTATTTCAAATGACTTATGAAGAAAACCAAAGTTGGGGCTGGAGAGATAGCTTAGTAGTTTAAAGTGTTTGCTGCTCTTGTGGAGGACCTGGGTTCCATTCCCAGCACCCTCTCAGCCTGGCTCACAGCCACCTCTAACTCCAGGTCTAGAGGATTTGGTACATTCTCCTGGTTTTTGCAGTCATGCTAACATACACATAGACAACACATCCATACATACAGTTAAAAATCTTTAAGTATGTAGTGAATTATAACCAAACAAGTGGGAAAAGAAAACACACTCACACCTTCACTAGCATTTGCAAGACAAGGTACTGATTCTCCTAGCACAGAAATACAAATGAAAACCACGTTATCACTGTCGGCATGTTATCACCACCACAGTTTGTAATGCGCAGTTGAGGAAGTGGTTCAGCTTAAGCCTGACAGAACTGAATTGGATCCCCTGTGCCTTGTAAAAAAAAAAGCCAGTGCTGTAGCAGGTGACTAAGGATGCCTAAGCACTTCCTCTAGCACAGGGGAAGTAGAGACTGAAGGATCTCTAAAGCTTGCTATCCAGCTATCAAGCCAAATCCGTGTATTTCAGGCTCAGTGAGATAGTAAAATGGTAAGTAATTGACACCCAGTGTCATGCTCATGACACAAGCTCAGTAAGTCCAAAGGAGCTCAGGATGATGCCTACATATTCCACTCGACACGACGGATTAACACATCCTTGGTTATAAACATATAAAGCTCTGATGCAGAGCTATCAGCCCTAGTTAGATTCAGGAAAACAAGCTGCTCATCACCCTGGTCAGCCCCAGCCTTTGGTGACTGCTATACTCTGTAAGGTAGAAGAAACACAATAACTCAGCCATGCTGTCTGTTCTTCATTCCAGCAAGGTGATTGGAGTGGGAAGTGAAAGAGTCTGCCTTTGAGCGATCACAGGTTCTACAGGCAAGATGGAAAGGCACTCTCAATGAGAGCTGAGTAGTGATAGATATGCAAGGGAAATGTATTTGGAGACATGAAGTTTGGAAAGCATTCTTCACAATTCCTCACATTACTCATTTAGAAAGATCACATTCCTTTTAAGGGGGAAATCACCCACATTCATTTTTATATCTGTGACCAGGTCATTTTTATGTCAATTGGCATCTTGTAAATTTTTCTTTCTTTTTTTGGGGGGGTGGGGGGTTGTTGTAGGGGTAGGGTTCAAGACAGGGTTTCTCTGTGTAGACTTGCCAGTCCTAGAACTTGCTCTGTACATTAGGCTAGCCTCACACTCACCAAGATCCACCTGCCTCCTGAGTTCTGGGATTAAAGTCATGTACCACCACTGCCTGGCTGTAAAGTTTCTTGAGCATAGTAAATTTTTTAAACATGGATGGTTAGGAGTCAGGTGTGAGGGAAGCTGAACTGTGTTGTATTGTCATCCTTTGCCAGCCCACTGCAATATAGTGGTCACATGGTTAACCTCTTGAAAGAAAGAAATGATCTGTCATGTGGGAAGCAGGAGATTTCTTCATTTCATCTGGAAGAAGTAGATCCTCCCTGAGTTCTAGCTAGAAGTGCAGGATAGCCTCTTCAGAGCGATTCCTGATAGACAGACTTGAAAAAGTGTCAACGCGAGGTTGTCTATGTCCTCCACGTGTACGTTGTCTTCACTAGTGACAGGCAGATCTGTATGCATGCCCTTGATCCAACACACATGCAGATACTGGGAGGGAGAAACCTTAGCATGTACACTTTGTTTTGGTCCTGCACCTGAGCCTGGAACATCTTCCCCTCCCCATCAGGTGTGCACCCTCACTAGAGAAGACAATCGGGAAATTGGGGTGCGGCCTGAGGATGAGCAGCTCCATGTCTTGCCCATGTACATACTTGCTCCTGTGGATGAGTTTGGGAGTGCTGAAGGTCAGCAGGAGAAGATAGAAAATGGGTCCATTGAGGTTTTGACCTGTTTTCGGAAGAAGAAGATAAAGTTAGCCGTGCGGGCCAAGAGTGACCGACAAAGAAAACTGGAGGCCAAGAAAGCTGCAGCTGAAAAACTTGCCTCCCTGGAGAACTGCTCGAAAGGGAATGAAAAGGACAAGTCTTCCTCACGTACAAAGCAGATGGAAACTGCAAGTCATATGAAGCAGCTGCCAGGTAAACTCCATGTGACATGTGCTAGCTGTTACCTGGGGCTGTCAACAATCATGGTCTGAGTCTATACCACAGTCTTTGCTCAAGTGGCCAGGTTGAGGCTGCACTGGGGTTGTCAGAGTTTGGTGTGCCTTCCATCTCCAACTGGAAAGACATTATACAGGTCGTTTACATGTCGAAAGTAACGGGAGTCATGCACGGACAGTTCACCAAGGTTAAGGAGGGAGCATTTGGACACAGATCCAATGGAGCCAGAAGGAGGTCACAAGACTTCAACATGTCAGAAACTATGCAAGTAAAGCCTCTCAGAATGCAAAAACAGTAAAAGGGAAGACAGGAAACTTAGGACAACTCTAAGTCATTAAGCCTAGATACAGATAATTCAAATAGTACTGCACTGAAATGAGTTTGCAAATGCAATTTACAGGATAGAGGGGAAGGTGAGTATTTTTCCATAGACAGGTTTGATCTGGTTTAGGTAAGGTTCCACACTCATCAGAAGAATGGTAGTCCTACTAAAGAATGGACATAGAGCCCCTTGCTTTATGTCTACAATTAGAGCTACTAAACAGGAATCCAGTTTTTAGAAAGTATTGGCTTGACCCCAACTACAAGAATGTTGTTTAAATGTAGCTTACCACTGATTTGTTTACAACCAATCCTCTTTGCTTTGAGAGATGAACATCTCTTTCTTACTGGTTTCTGTGATGGAAAGCTGTTCATGTCTCAGAATTGCCACTGCAGGTCCAGTTTGTAGATTACAAGTCTACAAGGTGTTCTCTGCAATTGTATAAGATGCTTTTTAGAGCCAGGCAGTGGTGGCGCACGCCTTTAATCCCAGCAATCGGGAGGCAGAAGCAGGCGGATATTTGTGAGTTTGAGGCCAGCCTGGGCTACAGAGCTAGATCCAGGAGAGGCGCAAAGCTACACAGAAACCCTGTCTCGAATAACCAAAAAAAAAAAAAAAACAAAACAAAACAAAACAAAACAAAACAAAAAAAACCACTAAGGTGCTTTTTAAGTATAGATAGATAAATGCCATTCTTCTTGTCATTTTAATTCTACAACAAAGTCCTGTCAGATGCCAGATATTTGAGAGTCAAGTCAAATAAAACATGTTCCCTTCCTCCAGGAACAGTAGAGGTAAGGGGGGCACTATTATAATCCAGTCCCCCTTACCAGACTATGTTTACATAGAAGATGAGGATATGGCCTAAGTGGAGGAAAGGGAGGGAGATAGGTAGAGCAGGCAGAGGCATTTTCAGTGACTCTGGACACACATTTTTTTTTCAAAGTCCAGCATGTATTATTCTAATACTGCAGACACAAAAGATTATGTTGACAATATTCATCTTTGCTTGGGGGGATTGATTGCCAATGCTATTGCATGTATTTAAGTATCTCCACTAGAGCTCTTAAAATAACAATCCACTGTATTTGTTCCTGCTCTCTCCTTAGAACAATTGCGGCTTTCAGGATCAGTCATACAGCAGCCCCAGCCACTCCAGAGGTACCTTCAGCAAGTGCCACAGTCACACCAGCCACAGCCACAGCCACTACAGACACAGCCACCTCAGCCACAGCCACAGCCACAGCCACAGCCACAGCCACAGCATATCTTGCCCAGTAACACTCAGTCTGAGTCCATTGGCTCTTACTCCACCAACCCATACACGAGACGGCCCAATCCACTTAGTCCTTATCCAAGCTCTTCACACACTTCAGATATTTATGGAGATGCCAACCATGTGAACTTTTATCCCACGTCATCTCAAGCTGCAAGTTCATATTTGAGTCCTTCAGACCCCATGAACCCCTACCCTGGGCATTTCAATCAGAATAACCAATATGCAGCATATCAGTGCAATGGGACTGTGTCCGTGGACAACTGCTCTCCTTTCTTAGGTTCTTACTCCCAGTCTCAGCCTGGGGATCTGTGTAGATATCCAAGCCAGGACCATCTCACCAAGCTGAACCTCCCACCCATCCACACATTTTACCAACAGAGGTACTTAAGTTATGGAAACCAAAACATACAGGGAGATGCCTTTACCAACTGTCCCATAAATCCAAATGTACACTACCTGGCAACTCTTTCTGCTTATCCCACCCCTGAGATGGATGGCCATTTCATGGGCGCTGCCTCCAGATTACCACACAGTATGAGCAATCCAAACACAGACCTCAGAAACAGTGAGCATCATCCACCTTCTCACACGACCCACAACTACACCACAGCAGCTGCGGGCAGGACCGACGGCTCCAACGACGCCTTCCACAAGGAGGATGCCGTGCTCTCGCACACAGTTAATGGGCTGTCAAGGGTGCTTCCAGGGTTTAATCATGGTAGTACTGCTTCTGCCCAAGGTCTACTACCCAATCCAACTGAGAGCAGTCAGGAGAAGCAGCCTGGGACAGCAAGCCAGGACATGGCTTCTTCTGTGGAGGAGGATTCTTCTGTGGAGGTTTGGTCAGACAGTGAGCACTGCTTTCTGGATCCTGACATTGGAGGTGTGGCTGTGGCTCTAACTCATGGATCAATTCTCATTGAGTGTGCAAAGCGAGAGAATCATGCCACAACCAAAGTAAATAATCCTAATCGGGCTAAACCCACAAGGATCTCACTTGTATTTTATCAGCATAAGAGGCTGAATAACCCAAAACATGGTTTGGCTTGCTGGGAAGCCAAAGTGGCAGAAAAGAACCGAGGGAAAGAGGAAGAGTGTGGACCAGACCATGTGTCTCAGAAAAGCCATGGCAAAAGGGTAAAACGTGAGCCCACAGAGTTGCAGGAACCTTCTGAGCCCAGTTACCTGCGCTTCATCCAGTCTCTTGCTGAGAACACAGGGTCCCTGACCACAAACTCCACAGTGACTACATCTCCATATGCCTGCACTCGGGTCACGGGGCCTTACAACACATTTAAATGATGCTGTCCCTCATGCCAGACCAAGAACAACCTCTCTCTCATGGCATGGGCAGTAGGGGCAGGTTACAACATCCATGACAAATGCAGCGTGTATGTGGGGGGGGGGAGGGATGTCAGCTCACCAGCAAAATAGGGATTAATTTTACCATTGCACTTAATCTCCACTGACTTCCCAAGTGGTCACTGGAGGCGTTCAGGAAGAAGACCAAAGCATCCTATGCAAAGGGAAGATGGGAAGAAAGTGCTCTACAATTCCTATTTTCAAAACCACTGGTTCTCTTATTGGCTATGGTCTTTTGTGTGTGAGATGCTCCCTTCCCACTCTACACATGTGACCACTTCTGAAACCAAGTATGCATAGTCATGGGACACAGTACTGTAGTAGGACAGTTGCAGGAATCATCTGGTGCTGATCTATGATGTACCGAATACTGGAATCATGGCTTTTTAGCATGCAGTTTTCACTGTAATAGCTTAATATTAACTTATTTATCCAAGTAGCTACAGGAAGATTACGTGAATAATGGAAAAACACTGAATTCGTTTGTGTGTTACATGAAATGGTGCTACCAAAATGGTGTCTTTAATAGCTGAAGAATCGATGCCTTTTTATCACGCTACCAGTGCAGTCTTGGTGCCCTTGAAGAACTGGGGTACCTTCATTTACATTTCTGTCTTATTCGTATACAGCTTACTTTTTAAAATGTGGACATTTTAAAGGCCTGGATTGTGCTCATCCAGTGATGTCTTTGTAGGACTATAAACATAATGTATACATATACACATTTTTATATGTGCAAATACGTGTATATTGAAATATTTTAAGTGGTGTTTTAGAAGCACTTTGCCTACCTAAGCTTTGGCAACTTGAACAATGCTAAGGTACTGAGATTTTTTTTAAAAAAGTTTACTTTCAGTTAGGATTAAAAGTTTATTTTTTTTTAAAGGAAAGCTTTTAAAACATTTGCTTTTAGCCATGTATCTGCTGATGAGCAGTATTCTTTGTTGACACGGCCTGTAAAATCCAAACCGGAGCTGAACGGATGTGTTAGTCCACAAAACACATGCTTTCTGGTGCTCATCTTACATGCTATACTAATGGTATGACAAGTTCATTGCTTCTGTGCGTCCAGTTTCAGATTCTCTGCTAATGCAGGCAATAACTAGCTGAATGCTACAGAGCTGGCCAAGCTTGTCCACCTTAGCTGTCTGGTGGGTCTGTACACTCTTCAGGACAGCAGCAGGCTGCCTCTGTGTGACTCATGCATTGCAATGTCATTTCTTTGCTCAAGTGTTCAAGTTACCAGGAAGCTGGAGTGGACTGATGCCTGCGTCAGATGAGTAGACAGGGTTGAGTCCATGTGAATCTGTTGGTTACAAAACAAAATCCCTAAAGAAAATAGGCAGCTGGTTTGCTGTGGTGATTTCAAATCATAATTTGTATAAAAAGATAAAAGTTGTATAGTAAATTAAATTGTAAAACAAAACTTTTTTAATGAAATGCTTTAGTATTTTAGTACTGTAAAAAATTAAATATATACATATGTATATATAGTATATATATATATGAGATTGAAGCAAAATTCACATCACGATGGTGCTACTCAGACTGCTACACAGATGCTAATGTGAGCTAAGAATTGATTATAAGTTTGAGTGATGTTCCTACTTGTCATATACCTCAACACTAGTTTGGCAATGGGATATATTGAACTAAGTGAAAGCTTATAGCATTGTATACCACCATTTTTTAAAAAGTCTTTTTATTATTAAAACATACCGTTTTTAATACTTGATTTCTTAGCAAGTATAACTTGAATTTCAAACTTTTTGTTCTAAAAATTCAGGGATATTTCAGCTCGTTCTCCTTATGCCAACATGTCATCTGTGTTTATGTAAAGTTGTCAGTTAATATATTTTTCAGGGATTTAACTCTTATTTCAAATCCCTCCTATTTTGTTTGTACATGGACTGATAACTGAAACTAATTTTGTAAACTTGTTGAGTTTTGATTATAAAGAAAAGCATTTTTAAAGTTTGGAGAGTTTCAGTGATTTTAAAAGGTAAACAATTTAAAATAGAATACACTGACCTGATAAAGGGAAACTTGTGAAGGCAAAGGTCATCATGTGGCTGTTGGCCAATTCCTCAAAGGTTTTTGATCCTAGTAATGCCTACAGGTTCCTGTCCATGGGTGTCTAAACAGTGCTAGAACCCGGTGGTGTGCTGTGCAATAGGACTCTTGTTACATTGTGGCCTAAATATGCTGTTGCTTACTAGCTTTTCAATTAGCTTTGTGATCAGTGGAGACCTTTGTAATTAATTGGTCACATTTTGTCAATAAAACTTTCCAAATGTCTGCTTGGTGCACACCACACACACACACACAAAAAAAAAAAAAAAAAAAAAAAAAAACAACACAAGTTTAATGGTTTCCACACCATGATGTTGAGTTCACAACCTCAGGTTCCTGCAGGAGCGTTTGGCCATCTTGAGCCATCCATTCATAAGGCATGTTTGCTTTTACATGTTACCCACTGTCATTTGTCAAACTGCTGGCCAACAGGAGCAGGGAGTGCGGTTTAGAGAGGGTGGGTCGTGTACGAAGAGAGGCAATTAAATGACATGCAATCTCTCAATTAGATCAAACGGAAAGCAGCCCAGTGATTGGCTTCTACAGGAGTAGGTTGACTACAGAGCCATACTTGAAAGTGTTTCTGCATGGTGTCAACATTGCTTGAATGAATTTTTTCATCTTGATTGACGAACAGTGAGGGATAGTTCACTTTACAAAGGTAGTTGTTAACTTAGGAAAAGTTTTTGCAGTTTGACACTAAGATATTGAGCTTCTGTGTGCATTTTTCTATGGATTATTTTTTTAACTTAGTTTCATTCATGGGATACTGGGTTTGTTTATAAAATCTGAGGATGGTTATAAATACTGTAAGTATTGTAATGTTATGCAGGCTATTTGAAAGCTGTTTATTATATCATTCCTGATAATGCTATGTGAGTGTTTTTAATAAAATTTATATTTATTTAATGCACTCGAAGTATCCTATTGCAGAAGTTTCTGTTCTATAAATAAGGTAAAATGGAACGAAGTGTTTTTGTTTTTACAGTTCCTTTTATATAGTTCTTCCACATGTTCAATTAAATCTAAATGAATACCCCAAAGCTGTTTCTCTAGTCAGGGTATCTGCTCATCACCCCCTTTTCTTCTCTCTTTCAGCCTATTTATTTCCTCTATACATAAAGACAGGTAATCAGGAATGGAGTGATCACAGCAGCTGATCCTAGGATGTCATTTCAGCTGTCAGCATCAGCTGGTGCACGTTCTCAGCCTTAAGCCCTGGTCTGAGCCTGTTCATGCTCACTGCTAAATGTCCACGTCCTGCCTATGCAAGGCCTGCAAGAGTCTGGTGCAGGAAAGGTTGCCTGAGCAGTACCAGCTCTACCTGTCCCATGTGGCTCTGGGAGGCTTGAAGCAACAGTGCCTTCGGCCCCATCTACTCTTTGCATGTCCATCATGTCAGTTTGCAACCCCACAGCACTCTGGTTGCAATGCTTCCCAGATCCACGGGGCATGGTTAACAATTATGAGAGTCTTGTAGCTTAACTTCCCAAATTGGAGGGCAATCATTTTCATCATGCCTATAAGGGAACTTCCTTTTCCATATTTTTTATTTTGGCCTAGGGACAAATTTGACTCAAGTGGTTCAAGCTTTGGGCCCTGGTAACTTTCAGCTCACTGACAGATGCCTTCCAGGACTGCTCCAAGCCTGTATGCCATGAGCAGCCACCCAGCAACTTTTTAAAAGTTGGATGCCCTGGGCATCATCTACCCAAACCTCCATCAATTCCCACCGTCCACTTAATATAACGTCAGAGAGCAGCAGGCAAACACCACACACCTGAAAGTTGTTTTTTTTTTTTTCCCTGCTAGCTCCCTCCGCACCCTGACCCCACAAACTTTCAGAAGCTGGGCATGTTGTCAGCACACCACAGAAGGAGCTGCAGACAAGCTTGCAGCTGAGCTTGCACGGCACTCGAATGGCTAGACAGCTGACCGATGAACCAGCATTCGCCAAGTTTCATTGGCCCCTTACCTCTCCTAAAACTGCCCAAACCAAACCCCGGCAAAGCTGCCCTTAGTGTGTAAGCTGCTGCCTCCCCAAGCCTCGAGTTGCTTTAGCATCCAGACAGTTCCCACATCGGAGAACTGTACTTTTTATAGCTTTCACCCCTGCCTGATCGGCTGCAGGAGAACCAGGACACAGGAGAAAGGACTTGATTCAATAAGATGCATGCCCCGTGTGTCCCGCGCGCTCTAAATTGACGCTGTTGGTGTGCAAAGCCACCGGCAGGTGAGCATTCTGTCAGAGGAGAGTGGGGGGGGGTGGGGGCGGGGACATTTCTTTCCGGAATTAAGATGAGGGCTGCCCTTGTTCCATGAAACATTTGCTTGACTTCTATCACTCATCTGGCCAGCGGTGCCTCCTTCCAGGAGAAATGAACACAATTCTGAGAAAGGAATGAACTGTAATTTACATTATTCTGGTTTTTGCAGTGTGCTTCAGAACCAAGGTTCTTTTGTTCTGATACATTCTTCCTAACATACACATGAGCTGAATATGCTCTTGACAGCTTCTCTTTTTGCAACTTCAATGATGCTTAATCTACTCAACTTGACACTGTACTCTCCAATCAATTCTTAATTCAAGCTGAAATGAGAGTTCTACTTACGTATTCGGTGAAATGCACACTACAGAAAAGGACTTTGTTTCTTCTCCCCTCTCTAGATGAATCCAGATGTGTTAAAATCACAGGATTGAGGATTCATAGGCAAAAAAAACCTTTGCTTTTATCCCTTGCATAGGAGAAATGTGTGTTGATGTGATGCTCTAACCCAGTGGTTCTAAACTTGTGGGTTTAGACCAAATAAACTATCTCCAAAAAATTCTTACATTACAATTCATAACAGTAGCAAAATTATAGTTAAGAAGTAGCAATGAAAATAATTTTATAGTTGGGGTCACCACAACATGAGGAACTCATTAAAGGGTCGAAGCAATAGGAAGGTTGAGAACCATTGCCCTAACCGTCCCAGTGGCCATTTGTTGTTGTTTGAGACAGGATCTCTCTATGTAGTCTTTGCTGTCCTGCAGCTCCCTATGTAGGCCAGGTTAGCCTTAGATCTTCCTATCTCTGCCTCCCAGGTGCTGGGATTCAAGGAGTGTGCCACCATGCCCAACCACAGTGGCCTCAAAAAAAGATTTCATGTGTATAAATGTTTTGCCTACATGCACATGTATGTGGCAGGTGTGTGCCTGGTGCCTCCAGGGGGGGAAGAGGGTGTCATCCCCTAGCACTGAAGTTACACATGTCTACCATTTGTCCTGTGATGATGGGAACAGAACCACAGTCCTCTGCAAGAATAGAAAATGCCTTTCACCACTGAGGCATCTGTTCAGTCCCACAGTAGTCTCTTGATTGGAGCTTTAAGAAGTGTAATGTTGGAGACAGCATGTGGCTTTGGATTTAGTCTGATAGTGTCACTGAACCATATCTGGAAGATCAGCACACTGCAGCCACAATAGCTATGGTGAGGATCAGGTAGGAATATAATTTTTTTCTTTTATTTTTGAGACAAGGTTTCTCTGTGTAACAGCTTTGGCTGTCCTGGAACTCGCTCTGTAGACCAGGCTGGCCTCGAACTCAAAGAGATCTGCCTGCTTCTGCCTCCTGAGTGCTGGGATTTAAGGTGTGTGCCACCGCCACATCTGTCAACATCTCCTTTGCCTCATGCTTAAAGATTCCTTCTAGTGATAAGCTTCAGAGCTCCACTAGTAGATGCTACAGTGGACAGGATCCTGACTTCCTGCTTGAGTATTATGCTTTGAGTGACAAGGACAAGTGACCTTCACAGGTTCCTGTGTTTGACCCAATGGTCTCCAACAGATGGGGCTACTCTGGGAGTGTATGGAGTCTTGCATGCCCAGAGAAGGCTAAGGAGGACATCTTTGTATGATTCTGGCCTTGGTTCAACTTCTAGGAGTCCATTGTCAATAAAATATAGGGAGAAATACTATGGTTTCTGTTAATCACCTCTCAGTTTCTGCTAACCCCTTCCTACCCATGTTTTGAATGCACCTGTTGAGGAACTAAGAATGAGTTCAACAAAGGGGTACTGTCTTTCCTGTCACAGCCACCCCTATTGTTATAGCAGAAGTGGCTGGCCAGAGGACAAGCATTTCAAAGCCCACGGCATCTCAGGCTGTCAGTACCCATGGTCCTTGATAGTGGCTGGCGTGCCATCAACAGAGCCTGGGGAAACCCCCAACATTTAACTGAAGTCAACACTCCCGTTGTGGGAGCAGCCATGCTGTGCACTATACACATTGTTGTTCATACCATACCTGCCTGCCCCACTAGTGTTCTCTCTCTTGTAAACCACACAGAGGCTGTGGTCATCTTCTATGATACCATGGTGCCTAACATCACGATGCCACTATTCACAGCCAAAGAAAGGAAGAACAAATAAGGTCTGGTAAGAATCAAAGCCAATATTTTCTAAGAAGGTGTTGTGCCAAGGTACATTTTCAATGAAAAGTCCTAAAACTAAGAAGGCAACTAAAAAAATTGGTAGAGATCTCTGATCTACTAAATATAAAAATCTACACATAGGCAAAAACAAGTATGCAAAATAAACTAATATGTATTAGGAATGTAACTGTTGGCCGGGTGGTGGTGGCCTACACCTTTAACCCCAGCACTCTGGAGGCAAAAGCAGGCAAATCTCTCTGAATTTGAGGACAGCGTAGTCTACAGCATGAGTTCCAGATAGCCATGGCTACATAGAAAAACTATGTCTTGAAAAATGTAGAAGAAGAAGAATAAAAAGAAGAAGAAGAAGAAGAAGAAGAAGAAGAGGAGGAGGAGGAGGAAGGAGAAGAAGAAGCGGAGGAGGAGGAAGAGAGGAGGAGGAGAAGAAGAGGATGAGGAGGAGAGGAGGAGGAAGAGGAAGGAGGAGGAGAAGAAGAGGAGGAGAGGAGAAGAAGGAAGAGAGGAGGATGAGGAGGAGAGGAGGAGGAAGAGGAAGGAGGAGGAGGAGAAGAGGAGGAGAGGAGAAGAAGGAAGAGAGGAGGAGGAGAAGGAAGATGTCACTGTCTAGCAACAGATGACAAAAACAAAATGGAGAAGATATCTGAAAGAATTTTAGAAAGGGCCTGCAAGTAGAAATTCCTGCCACACAACCTGACTTTAATCTCTGGAACTTGTGCTGGAAGGAGAGAACTAGCCTTTAAATGCAAGCCATGACAGTTGTACATATATGCACACATACACACAGTAATAATGTTTAAAGGAACTTTTATGAAACACTTTAATGAGATCCAAGAGAGTATAGATAAACACTTGCATAAATTAGGAAGACAAAGATATGAATGTGAAATTTAGCAAAGAAACGGAAATTTTGAAAAAAATTAACAGACACTTTAGAAATAAAGAGCTCAATAAGACAAATAATAAAGTTGAGGACTGAGGATATGGTTAAGAGGGTGTGTGTGTGTGGGGGGGAATATCACTTGCCATGCAAGTCTAGTATCCTGAGTTCAGATCCCCAGAACCCAGGTAAAAGACATACCCAACATTGCAAGCATCTGGAATCCTCGTGTCCATTGTGGGACATGGGAAGCAGAAAATCTAGTGGGCCAGCTAGCCTGGATTTCACAGCAATGAACAAGAAAGATCCTGTATTAAAAATAAGGGGAAGGTAAGGACTCCAACCCAAGGTTGTCCTCTGACCTTTACATGAGCAGTTTGGCATGCATGACCTCCTTCCTGATGAGTACAACACACACACACACACACACACACACACACACACACACACACACAGGGGAAGGACAAAAAAATGAATAAACAAGTCATGATAGAAGACTAGATCAAGTAATCAGAATCTGTTGAAGACAAAACATATGAAAGACAGGAGAAGAAGAAAAGGAGGAGGAGGAGGATTTAATTCAAGATATTTCTAGAACCATAAATGAAAAATAAATCTGTAATTTTTTAATACCTAAAAGCAAGAAGAAGAATTTAAGGGCATATAAGACTCATTCAATAAAATGCCAGAAATTTCCTAAGCTTGGGAAACCTTCAGACATGTCCATGAGAGGCTTAGAGTCCTCCAAACAGAAGTGAACAGAAAAGATTCTTAGCAAGTGTATTATACCCAAGTGACTAAAGCCAACGAAAAGAAAATGAAAATATACAAGGGAAAAGCACTATCACATTTAATTGTTGCTCATATTAGGTTAACTACAGAATTATCCAGGAAGTCCCGAAATCTAGGGCAGAATGCTATGATACATTCTAGGTCCTGAAAGGAAATTACCTATAGCCGTGATTACTATAACAAGGTAAATCTTGAGAAATGAGGAAGAAACAATGACCTTACAATATGAGACAAAATGAAGGAATTGATGATAACCAGGTAGCCTTACAAAGATGCTGAGATAGCCCTCCATCTGGAAAGGAAAAACAATTATTATGAATGCATGTGCAGGTATGGATTCAGGAACAGACAACGGTTGAGACCACAAAACAAGTCTTAAATTCATAGAGGTGAAACTGGGGCCAGGTAAAGTGGCACACTGAAAGCTACTACACGGTCCAAGTGACCATGAGAAGGAAAACAGAGAAATGAAAGAGACTATTCCAAATAGGAAAAGAAGAGCTTCTAAAGCTCACAAAGACTCAAAGCAATGAAGACCAGGCAGCTAAGAAGTACAGAGGGAAAAGGTGCCACACCAAAACACAGCAAACTTAACACAGCTCTTGCCACGTGGCTTTCCAGTGGGGGACAGGAATGAGAAGCCAGGTGAAAGCCAGATGCCCCAGGTAAAAAGAGATGGTCACTTTTGTCCTAAGAACCAACCTACAACCCTTCCTATACTCACATCCAATTGTGAATTTCTACAAGACCATGACTCTGGGTGACAGAATCATTCTATATGACTCAGAGGGCAGTGGTCAGTGCCCACACTGAGAGAGGACCTACTATATAAAACTGAGCTACTTTGGGGGCCTGAGAACAGGGATAGCCAGTGAGCTAACTTGCTGTAGCTCCAGATGTGACAGCCTGGAAAGGCAACTGTACAGACTAGGGGCTGGTCACAGACAAGCTGAGTAGTGCAGCAGAGAGGAAACTCAGCTCAGACAGCAAAG
This sequence comes from Peromyscus eremicus, assembly GCF_949786415.1. Classification (NCBI taxonomy): domain Eukaryota; kingdom Metazoa; phylum Chordata; class Mammalia; order Rodentia; family Cricetidae; genus Peromyscus; species Peromyscus eremicus. The sequence continues at coordinate 104,581,699 of NC_081421.1, read as the reverse complement.
TGTACTGAGAAATGGAGCCCTGAACTCAGTGACCAGGAGCCAACCTCATCAACTAAGAGTAACTGGAGTCTGGTGACCTGAGGTAAGCAGGTAGATCAGCTTCAGCAGTCATATAACTACCATTCTGTGTCATGGAATCAAGGACTTTCATGCTTTAGTGGACTGCTTGGTGTCTACAGACATGTAACCAGTACAGCATTACTATTTAGCAGGTTTTGAAGCTATGAAAACAGATCTTCCACGTGTATAGGTCACACTGCTGTTGTGATCTACTTCCAGCACACTCAGGAGACATCTCAGAAGCCCATTGGAACTCGCTATGAAATATTTAAGGCCAGAAAACAACGTTAGTAAATACCAAAGGGTTTAAATAACTACTCACATCTTATCAGATCACAGAGGACTAGAACTAGACATCAATAGTGAGAGAACCTACACAAATACTTAGAAACTGAACAATAACTCTTGAATGATGAGTGTATCACTGAATAAGCTGGGGAGGAAAAATGTAAACTCCTAGAATCAGATGAAATGAACACTATTTACTAAACCCTTTGTTACACATTAAGGCACATCTAAAACAAAAGTTTATGATCAGTGAGTGATTATTTTATTTATTTATTTATTTATTTATTTATTTATTTATTTATTTATTTATTGGTTTTTCGAGACAAGGTTTCTCTGCATTGCTTTGTGCCTTTCCTGGAACTCACTCTGTAGCCCAGGCTGGCCTCAAACTCACAGAGATTCACCTGCCTCTGCCTCCTGAGTGCTGGGATTAAAAGCGTACACCACTACCGTCTGGCGAGTGATTATTTTAAAAAAAGGAGGTGGAGGGGCTGGAGAGAGAGCCCCATGGGAAAGAGTACTTTCTGCTCTTGTAGCTTAGTTCCCAATACCCAATAAAAGAAATTAAAAAAATAAAAGAAATAAATGAATTAAAAAATCAGAACTGGGGCTGGAGAGAAGCATTAGAGTTTAAGAGTGCTTGATGCTTTTACAGAGCACCCCAGTTCGGTTCTCAGCATGCACATATCAGCTCACAAGCATTTATAAGTCCAGTTCAAGGTGATCCATCATCCTCTTCTACCTTTCACAGACATCATGAATGCATATGGCACACATACACACATGAACACAAAATACTCAAATCCAAAAAAAAAGTAGATTTTAAAAAAGAAATCAGTATTTTTTTTTCAAGTTTTACCCATTTGCTTTCAGATTTTACAATGTCATTGTTTTTTACCACTGAGTAATACGTCATTGTATAAATGTATCATATTTTCTTTTCCACCCTTTAGTTGAGGGGCATCCAGGTTCTCACTGTTATGAATAACTCTGCTATGAACATAGTTGAGCAAGTATCCTTGTGATATGGTTGCACATCCTTTGAGTATATGTGTGGTGGTACTGTGTTCCCCAAAATATTGTGCACGCTAATAAACTTGTCTGGGATCAGAGACAGAATAGCCACAATATTAAACATAGAGGATAGGCAGTGGTAGCACACACCTTTAATCCTAGCATTCCAGAGGCAGAAATCCATGTGTTCAAGGATACAGCCAAGCATGGTGACTCATGCCTTTAATCCCAGAAAGTGAGCCTTTAATCCCAGGAAGTGGTGGTAGAAAGCAGAAAGGTATATAAGGCATGAGGACCAGAAACTAGAAGCATTTGGCTGGTTAAGCATTCAGGTTTTGAGCAGCACAGTTCAGCTGACAGCCATTCGGATATGAGGACACAGAGGCTTCCAGTCTGAGGAAACAAGATCAGCTGAGAAGTTGGCCAGGTGAGGTTAGCTGTGGCTTGTTCTGTCTCTCTGATCTTCCAGTGTTCACCCCAATACCTGGCTCAGTTTGATTTTATTAATAAGAACTTTTAAGATTCATGCTACATATATGCCCAAGATTGGTATAGCTGAGTCTTGAGGTAGATTGATTCCTAATTTTCTGAGAAACTGCCATATTGATTTCCAAAGTGACTGTACAAGTTTGCACTCCCACCAGCAGTGGAGGAGTGTTCCCCTTATTCCACATTCTTTCCAACATAGACTGTCAATAGTGTTTTTGATCTTAGCCATTCTGACAGGGGTAAGATGGTATTTCAGAATCATTTTGATTTGAATTTCTCTGATGGTTAAGGATGTTGAGCTATTATGTAATAGAGCTTGAAATCAGGGGTGCTGATACCTTCAGAAGTTCTTTTATAGTACAGGATTGTTTTGGCTATCCTGGCTTTTTTGTTTTTCCATATAAGGTTGAGTATTGTTCTTTCAAGGTCTGTAAAGAATTGTGTTGGGATTTTAATAGGGATTGCATTGAATCTGTAGATTGCTTTTGGTAGGATGGCCATTCTACTTTGTTAATCCTACCATTCCATGAGCAAGTGAGATCTTTCCAACTTCTGATATCCTCTTCAATTTTTTTCTTCAAAGACTTAAAGTTCTTGTCATACAGGTCTTTTACTTGCTTGGTTAGAGTTACAACTAGATATTTTACATTATTTGAGGCTATTGTGAAGGGTGTTGTTTCCCTGATTTCTTTCTCAGTCCATTTATCATTTGTATATAAGAGGGTTACTTTTTTTTTCAGTTAATATTGTATCCAGCCACTGGACTAAAGGTATTTATAAGCTGTAGGAATTCCCTGGTAGAATTTTTTTTGGGTCACTTATGTATACTACCATATCATCTGCAAATAGCTATACCTTAACTTCTTCCTTTCTAATTTATATCACCTTTATCTCCTTCAGTTGTCTTATTGCTCTAGCTAAAACTTAAAGCAATATATTGAATATATATGGAGAGAATGGACAGCCTTGTCTTGTTTTTAATTTTTGTGGAACTGCTTTGAGTTCCTTTCCATTTAATCTGATGTTGGATGTATATTGCTTTTATTATATTTAGGTGTGTTCCTTTTATCTATTGTAGAGAGCTGCGGGAAGCTGCACTCTTAAGATGGAGCTGGCTCCCGCCCCCCGCCCTCCCGGTGGCGAGCGCTCTTTGTTTTAAGCAATACCTTATTTGGCTTGGTTTCAGATTTTGGCTTACTAAGGCATACGTGTACCTATCCAGGAATCCCTTGTGGCGCATGGGGGCTGGTGGACTGAGACCTATATAAGGCTGGGGCGGGCTCTCCCCAGGGGTAGAAGAACAAAGAAAAACAGATTAAAAGACCTGAAAAAAATAGCTTGAAGAAGAGCTCTGCATTGTGTCTTTCTTGCTGGTCGAGTTGGGCGCGACAATTGGTGGCCCGTACGGGGAAAAATCCATTCTTTGCACAACATATTCGTGCTCATACTGGCCTACCAGGCCCATTAGCTGAGGGCAACAATGTTGTAGACCTCTGTACCAGGCAAGAATGGATGTTTGTGGCCTCAGCAGTGCAACGAGCACAAGAATTCCATAAGGAATATCATGTTAATGCTAAAACATTACAACAAAGGTTTTCTCTCTCACGTGCTGATGCACGTAAGGTAGTTCTAGATTGTCCTCAATGTGTCGTTTTTCAGCACCCTCCTGCATTAGGAGTCAACCCTCGTGGTTTGCTCCCTCTGAAAATATGGCAAATATACGTTACACATATCTCGGAATTTGGACGGGTCAAATATGTCCATGTTTCTGTTGACACTTGTTCTGGAGTCATCCACGCCACCCCAATGGCAGGTGAGAAGGCATTTCACGTGATCACCCATTGCCTAGAGGCATGGGCAGCATGGGGCAAACCACAACAAATAAAAACAGACAACGGTCCTGCTTACACAGGCCACAAGTTTGTCTCCTTCTGCCGTCAAATGGATGTTCAACTTGTACATGGCCTGCCCTATAATCCCCAGGGTCAAGGCATTGTGGAGCACGCACATTGCTCCTTGAAGGAACTGCTTCAAAAACAAAAAGGGGGAACAGGCCATAGCCGTACCCCTAAGGATAGACTCTCTCTTGCATTATTTACCTTGAATTTTTTTAATTTGGATGGATCAAACTGTTCAGCTGCAGATAGACATCAATGTCAGCACAGTCCCTCTAAAGGGATGGTAAAATGGAAAGATGCCTTGACGGGTATCTGGCATGGACCTGATCCCGTGCTTGCATGGGCACGAGGTTCTGTTTGTGTTTTCCCACAGGGTCAACAAGATCCGATCTGGGTACCAGAAAGATTGGTGAGAAAAGCACAATTGACGCAGTCTCAGGAAGATGCTTCTGCAAACATGCCTGATGTTCCTGCTGAGTCTACAGCCAGGGAAGATGGAACAGAGATGGGGGATCCTGTCTGCATTCCCGAAACCAATGCCAGTACAACATGATGCACAGGTTTTTCCTAGGCTGTTTACCTCTAATAAAGCTATTAATCTCCCTTATTTGTATTTGGATCTGGAACGAATGCCTCTAGGAGAGAATCGTAGTTTCCCCGAAAAAGGATCCCTGTGCTTTCAAATAGATGAATCTGGAGACTGCATTCCCCTGACCAAAGGCCTTTATGGGTAGTTTAATGGAGCTAGAAATTATGTCCCAGGCATTAAGCAACAGCAAATTAGCTATGGGAATGACTGTTTTACCCTGAAACATAGTTATACTACAGCTGTTATCTGGCTGAATGGCACTATGCTCACCTATAATATCACCTTGCCTAGTAATACTTATACACCCCCTAAGCAAGCCAAGTGGGGTCCTACTTGTTGGGGAGCATATGAAGGCGACCCCTGGCCCTGGACAGACTGCCAATCCACTATTGTCAGATGGGCCGATAAATTACAAAGATTTACTTTCTCACCTGATATGAGTGGCCCCCTTGAAAAGGGGGGTATCAAAGGAGACATGAAGACAGGGCTATTCTTGCAGGACCAGCGCATGAATCTGTTTCATAAATGGATGCTGTGCGGCGTAAACGAAAGCTGCACCGATACAGCCCCTATTGTCATGATTCAGGGAGGAAGTTATGGAGTGCATGAACTTCTTTGTTCTGTTCAGCATGATCAGTGCGGGTATGGAGAATATGCCTTTGACCCCCAGAATGTTTTTATAACTTGCACTCAATTTTTTAAGCCCATAGTGAATACCACCACTTTTAAAGCCAGTCCTGTATGTGTGCATCCTCCATTTCTGTTTATCTTGTCAAATTTTAGCTTTGCAAATTGTACAAATAGTACTTGTTGGATGTCCCAATGCTGGGACAGTAAGCTGTTTACCAGAGCTCTTATTGCTCGGGTGCCTCGGTGGATTCCAGTACCAGTAGAAGTGCCTAGTACTATGATGCTGTTTAGACCCAAGAGAGATTTTGGAATAACTGCGGCAATTATAACCGCTATCTCCATGGCCGCAGTCTCTGCCAATGTTGCAGGTATAGCTATGTCTACCACTGTGCAAACAGCCGCAACTTTAAATAATTTGTCTGCTACAGTGTCCCAGGCCCTGGATGCCCAAACCTCTCTGAATGCGCAGTTGAAAGGAGGCCTCATGGTACTCAACCAGCGCATTGATTTGGTGCAGGAACAAGTTGATATCCTTTGGCAAATGGCCCAGTTGGGCTGTGAGTGGAGAATGCCTGGCCTGTGTGTTACCAGTGTTCAATTTCAGAATGCTTCCCGAGCCGCAAATTTGTCTAAAGGACTTTCTAGATTTCTTGTAGGAAACTGGTCTGGAAAGTTAGAAGAAACCCTGGAGAAATTGAGAGCGGCAGTGGTGACCATTAACTCCACTCGAGTGGACATCAGCATGGCTGAGGGCTTGACTTCCTGGATCTAGCTTGCAGCAAATCATTTGAAGGAGTGGGCGGGACTAGGTGCCTTATTGGTTCTTGTGATACTTGCCTTCCTTGTTTGCCTGTGGTGTTTCCATAAGATGAGGTTTGCACAGCGCCGTCAGGCAGCCATGATTGTCCAAGCATTTACCACCATCGAGGCTGGTCAGTCCCCTCAGGCTTGGCTAGTAAAGCTGTAGCCTTGAAGCACAGGCTGCGAGGCATGGCACTGCACTTGAGGTCGAAATAACACTGACCTCAAGAAGAGCATGTTTGATTGCATGCAGGTTGGCATCTATCTCCCGCCTCTGAAAAAAGGATGCTGAACTGGTCTGGTACTCTCTAGGTGGATGACACCTGGATAGCATTAGTACAGGTTCTTATTTTCTCAGAGATCAAACCTCTATTCTTGTATGTTGTCAAAAACAAAAAGGGGGAACTGTAGAGAGCTGTGGGAAGCTGCACTCTTAAGATGGAGCTGGCTCCTGCCCCCCGCCCTCCCGGTGGCGAGCGCTCTTTGTTTTAAGCAATACTTTATTTGGCTTGGTTTCAGATTTTGGCTTGCTAAGGCATACGTGTACCTATCCAGGAATCCCATGTGGCGCATGGGGGCTGGTGGACTGAGACCTATATAAGGCTGGGGTGGGCTCTCCCCAGAGGTAGAAGAACAAAGAAAAACAGATTAAAAGACCTGAAAAAATAGCTTGTAGAAGAGCTCTGTGTCGTGTCTTTCTTGCTGGTCGAGTTGGGCGCGACAATCTATGACCTCTCCAATACTTTTATCATGAAAGGATGTTGGATTTTGTTGAAGACTTTTTCAACATCTAATGAGATGATCATGGTTTTTTTTTTCCCTTCAGTTTGTTTATATGGAGGATTACATTGACAGCTATTTCGTATATTGAAGAATACCTGCATCTCTGGGATGAAGCCTACTTGATCATAGTAGATTATCTTTTTGATGTATTCTTGGATTTGGCTTGCCAGTATTTTATTGAACATTTTTGCATCAATGTTCATGAGGGAAATTGGTCTATAATTTTCTTTCTTTGTTGAGTCTTTGTGTGGTTTGGTTATAAGGGTCACTGTGACCTCATGAAAAGAATTTGGCAATGTTTCTTCTGTTTCTATATTGTGGTATAATTTTATGAGTATTGTTATTAGCTCTTCTTTGAAAGTCTACAATCCACAGAACCAGATAGACTAGGTAACAAGGAGGGCTCAATGGGGGATGCTCCAATCTCCTTGGGAAGAGGAAATAGAAGAGTTCTCATGGTGGATTGTGGGTAGTAAAATGAAGGATTGGGTTGGGGAGAGGATGGAGGGGGAGAGTACTGAAAGAGATGACTGGAAAGAGGAGTGCATTTCAGGGTCATGTAGAAACCTGGTGCAAGGGAAACTCCCAGGAATCTATAAGGATGACCTCAGATAAGACTCCTAGTGATAGCAGATACACAGACTGAAATGGCCATTTCCTGTTACCAGCAAAGACTTCCAGTGGAGGGATTGGAACACCAACCTAGCCACATAACCATCAACCTAGAGTGTGTCCTGCTTATTTGATTTGCTGTGGTAAAGGTGGCACAGAGGTTGTGGGAGTGGCCAATCAATCCAGCCAGAGACCCATGCCACAAGAATGAGCCCACCTCTGACACTGTTTGGAGTGCCATGACCCAGAGCCTGGATAGCCAGAGACCTAGGATAGAACCAAACATGATTGGAGTAACAATGAAAAAAAGTCAACATAATGATGCAATACTCATTGGTGCCTACCCTAATTGTCATCAGAAATGCTTCATCCAGTAACTGATGGAAACAAATGCAGAGACCCACAGTCAGACAGTAGGTGGATCTCAGGGAATCCTGCTGAAGAGAGGAGAAAAGATTGTATAAGCCAGAAAGATCAAGGACATTACAAGAAAACCCACTGAATCAACTAACCTGGGCTCATAGGAGCTCACAGAGACTGAACTAATAACTAGAGAGCCTGCATGGGACTCTGCACATATGTTACAGTTGTGTTGCTTGGTCTTCTTATGGGACTCCTAACAGTGGGAGTGGGGACTGTCCCTAACTCTTTGGCTGGCTTTGGAGAACTTATTCCTCATACTGGGTTGCCTTGCCCAGTCTTAATACAAGGCAAGGTGCTTAGTTTTACTACAACTTGATATGCCATGTTTTGTTGATGTCCATGGAAGGACTGACTCTTTCTGACCAAAACAGAGGAATGGATTGGGGTGATAGCTAGAGAGGCAATGGGTGGAGGAAATGGGAGGAGAGGAGGGAGGGGAAACTGCAGTTGGGATGTAAAATAAATAAGTTTAAGAACCCAGGCAACTAGACATCAAAATATCAAGTTATCCAATTAAAATATGGGGTACAGATTTAAACAGGGAATTCTCAATGGAAGAATCTCAAATGGCCAAGACACACTTAAAGAATTGTTCAACATCTTTAGCTATCAGGGAAATGCAAATCAAAATGACTCTGAAATACCATCTTACACCTGTCAGAATGGCTAAGATCAAAAACACTATTGACAGTCTATGTTGGAGAGGATGTGGAGTAAGGGGAACACTCCTCCACTGCTGGTGGGAGTGCAAACTTGTACAGTCACTTTGGAAATCAGTATAGCAGTTTCTCAGAAAATTAGGAATCAATCTACCTCAAGACTCAGCTATTCCAATCTTGGACATATACCCAAAGGATGTGCAACCATATCACAAGGATACTTGCTCAACTATGTTCATAGCAGAGTTATTCATAACAGTGAGAACCTGGAAACAACCTAGATGCCCTTCAACCAAAGGATGGATAAAGAAAATGTGATACATTTATACAATGAAGTATTATTCAGTGGTAAAAAAAAAAAAAACAATGACACCATGAAATTTTCAGACAAATGGATAGAATTAGAAAAAAATCAGCCTGAGTAAGGTAACCAAGAGCCAGAAAGACAAACATTGTATGTACTCATTCATAAGTGGATTAGATGTAAAGCAAAGGATAGCCATTCTACAATCCACAGCCCCAGAGAAGCTAGGTAACAAAGAGGACCCTAAGAGGGATGCATGAATTTCCCTGGGAAGGGGAAATAGAAGAGATCTCCTGGGTAAACTGGTAGTGGGATGGGGGTGGGAGGCATAGAGGTGAAGGGATGGGGGGATTGAATTATGAGGGATTGGGTTGGTCAAGTTGAGGTCAGAATGGAGCGGGAAAGTAGTGAAAGAGATATCTTGAAAAAGGAAGCCATTTGGGGGTTAGGGAGAAACCTGGTGCCAGGGAAACTCCCAGGAATCCATTAGGATGGCCCCAGCTAAGACTTCTAGCAATGGTAGAGAAGGTGCCTGAACTGACCTCCTGTAATCAGACTGGTAACTACTCTAATTGTCAACAGAGAGCCTTCATCCAGTAACTGATGGAGCCAACCACTGGGCTGAGCTCCAGAAGTCCAGCTGACAAGAGGGAGGAGGAATTGTTCAAGCAAGGCAGGTCATGATCATGATGGGAAACCCACAGAGACAGCTGACCTGAGCTAATAGGAGCTCAAAGACTCTGGACTGACAGCGAGGGAGCCTGCATGGGATCAACCTAGGCCCGCTGCATGTGGATGACAGTTGTGTAGCTTGGTCTGTTTGTGGGCTCCTGGCAGTGGAATCAGGACCTGTCCCTGGCATATGAGCTGGCTTTTTTGGAACCTATTCCACATGCAGGGATGCCTCATCCAGCCTTGATACAGGGGAGGAGCTCGGTCCTACCTCAATGTGATATGACATGCTTTGTTGACTCCCATGGGAAACCTGCCCCTTTTTTAAGGGAGAAGGAGTGGATGGGGTAGGGTTAGAAGGGAGGGGAGGGAAGGGAACAGAAAGAGAGGAGGGGAAAATGTGGTTGGTATGTAAAATAAATGAAAAAATTTAGGAAAAAAATCAACTCAGTTCTCACACCAGTAGCATAATGCACCTGAAGACCTTAGAAAAACAATGAGCCAACCAAAGAGCAGTAGCTAGGAAGAAATAATAAAGATTGGGGCAGAAATTAATGGAATAGAAAAGAAAAAAGAAAAAGATCACAAACTCGGTCAGAGTTGTTCATTAGTGGTTTTTTTTTTGAGATTATAATTTAATTACAACACATTTCCCTTCCCTTTCCTGCCTCCAAACCTTTCCTTATACTCCTTCCCATGGTTGTTAGCTTTTTGAAAAGGGGTGGGGAGATGATAAAGATAAAGATAAATCTTTAGCCAAGGTAACCAAAAGCAAGAGATGACAAAAAAAAAAGTAATAAAATCAGGAATTAATAGGCTGAAATTGCAATGGAGATAAGTGAAATTCAGACCACTGGGGAATATTTTGAAAATTTATATTCCAAAAAACTGGAAAGTAGAGGAGAATGAACTAATTTCTAGACATAGATGATTTAATCAAAATTAAACTAAGGGGATGAACAACAGAATCAGATGGGTAATAAGCAAGGCAATTAAAGCAGCAATGAGGAGATCCCCACAGAGAAAACCCCACGTGCATCTTTCTCTTTCTCGCTCTCACATACACACACATACTCTGTCTCTGTCTCTATCTCTGTCTCTCTCAAACACACACACACACACACACACACACACACACACACACACACACAGATGAGTATTATTCCATCACAAAGAAAACAAAATCATAGCATTTGTAGGAAAAGAGATAGAATTGGAGATCAATTAGGTGAAATAAAGCAACTTGGAAAGATGACCATTGTGCCCCTGAGAAGGCAGGAAGTCCTTTTTGTGTAGTGATTGGGGGAAGAACTCAAGGATAAGTCTTTGGACTGCAGGGGTCGGGGTGGGGTGGGGTGGGTGGAGGTTGTAAATACAGGATACAAATGACAGAAAGCAGCCAGAGTCTACAAGACCACCCAGAGACAATGTTTTTCTTGGTTCCTCAAAGCATAGCTCCTCGTGTAGTCTATATTCCAGAGCAGTTTAGAAACTAAAAACACGTGAGAGAATTGCATCCTGAAGAGGCTAAAGTGGGAAGAAGGTATGCCTCTGGTATGAAGGAGTGCCCATGAGTGGATGACAAATGGGTGTCCAAACAGGCCTCACAGTTACTTCAGGGAACAGGAGGGCAATAAAGAGCAACTCTCAGCAAAGGCTGGAGGAGGTGACTTCTGAGCAGAACCGGGAAGGACAGAGGTGCACAGTAGGTACAATGGACAGAAACATACCCAACGATCCCTTCTTTTTAGGGGAATTCCCCCCCCCAGCAGACTATGAGATGGGACTCCCTTTTCTTCGAACAGCATTCTTTTATAAATGCCAAATGTAAAAGGCCTTGGAAGCAGTGGGACAGAATGGAGTTTGGCTTGAAGTAACAAGAAATTACCAGGTCTGTCCTTAGATGAGCCACACAAACTTGCAGTGCTGGGGACTGAACCCAGGGCCTTGTACATGCCAGGTAAACACTCTACTGCTGAGCTGCAGGCCTAGCACCGCCTCTTCCCTATATTTGGAGACAGGTTCTTGCTAAGTTGCTAAGTGACTTGGGCTAGCACTGATCTCACTCTGTAGCCCAAATTAACCTCGTACTCCTTCTGACTCAGCCTCCTGAACAGCTGGAATTTCAGGCCTGTGATACCACACCTGGCTAGGGACACTGTGACACACTTTTTCATCTCCTGCCAGCAGTGTGTGTCCCCCTAAGGTTGATTGTAAGGATCACACCAGCTAGACATACGTACAAATGGGCATATCAAGGAGCCCAGGGCAGAAGGAGATTGCCTCTTCCAGGTAGCCAGAGGCTGAATTTGTACCAAACCAAGCCAAAATCATTTTCAGAGAACAGCAGCAGTAGATAAGAAGAGAGAGACCTAGCCGGGCGGTGGTGGCGCACGCCTTTAATCCCAGCACTCGGGAGGCAGAGGCAGGCGGATCTCTGTGAGTTCAAGGCCAGCCTGGGCTACCAAGTGAGTTCCAGGAAAGGCGCAAAGCTACACAGAGAGACCCTGTCTCGAAAAACCAAAAAAAAAAAAAAAAAAAAAAAAAGAAGAGAGAGACCTAAGGGGAAGAGAAACTACAGAGTATGGTGAAACAATGGAAGACAGTGTTTCTTGGTGTCAAGCCTCTGCCTCTATCCTTACTCATATAACTCCTGTGAAAACTGGAGGGGAAAAGTAAATCAACGAGAACCTTGAATACATAAGGCCTGAAAGAGTGAAAGAGCCCAAAAGCTGGTCCAAGAAAGTTGCATAAATAAAAACTCCTCTTCTCTCTAAATGGTGTGTGAAGAACAGCCAGGAACAGTAAATCCCAGGCTGGGAGTTTCTCCTCTGGAGAAAAGTTCCACAGACTGAGCTCACAGTCTGCCAGAGGAATCCATTCTCAACTGGGGGTGATTCAAAGCAAGGTCACCACCTCCAGTGAAGAAATTGAGAACAGCTGGTGTGAAGCTGACCCCAAGCTGGGCCTGTGCCCTATGATAGTCAGGGCTCACAGAAAAAACAGGACATAGCTGGAGCCAGTCCTTCCTGAATTTACCCTGAGACTCACATCTGTGATACAGAGGCCAGGCCAAGTCCTCTCCTCCTGGACTCAGAAGCCCCGAATCTGCCTCGGGCAGTGGGTCCAGAGATGTCTTCATACACACAGTAGAGACAGCAGAGAGGCCCTGGGAAACTTTCTCATCATGCAGTCACAGGACAGCCATCTCTAAATTGGTCCCTCCTTTCCACAACATCACCTCTATGCACAGCCACTCAGAATAGTTTAAAGGAGTTCTGCACAGCTTAGAGCTGTGGTTAGAGGGATATGGGTTCAAGTGAGCTTTTTATCAATTTAAACTTGTTATTTATTAGCAAGGTACTCCTCTTTGTTTATAAATAGAATGGGAACAGTGGCATCTACTCCTCCAGAAACTAATGAGAGGAGGAGGTTACCTTCTGTGTCCTCAGGACCATGGCCGCCACTGGGAGCTTAACAAATGGTGTGTCTTGAAGGTTATAGTTCTAAAATGTGGGGTTTCACCTGGCATTGATTAATGCCAGGAGAAATTTTATTTTTATTTATTTATTTGTTTTTTTGAGACAGGGTTTCTCTGTGTAGCTTTGCGCCTTTCCTGGAACTCGCTTTGGAGACCAGGCTGGCCTTGAACTCACAGAGATCCACCTGGCTCTGCCTCTTGAGTGCTGGGATTAAAGGTGTGCGCCACCACCGCCCAGCTGAAATTTTATTTTTAATTTTAAAACTTCACTCATGAATGTTTTTCACAAAATATTGAGTAGGAAAGATAACCAAGAGTCAAAATTTTTATTATTTAACTAATGGTGGATTTTAAATAGACAAAGCCAGAGACTCAGGAAGTCAGTGCAGTGACTACCCATTAGAGGGACGGATGAGGTTTGGTGGTGTGCTGTGGGATGTCTTTCTGTCTGCTGTGAATGTGTTGCTCTGATTGGTTGATAAATGAAGCTGCATTGGCCTATGGCAGGGCAGGATGGAGCCAGGTTGGAAAATTCAAGAGAGTTAGTGAGACAAGAAAGAATGGGGAGACACTGCAAGCTGCCAGCAGGAGAAGCAAGATGTAAAAGTACTGGTAAGCCACAAGCCATGTGGCGAAGTATAGATTTATAGAAATGGGTTAATTTAAGATGTAAGAGCTAGCTAGCAAGAAGCCTGAGCCATTAGACCAATAGTTTGAAAATAATATAAGCCTCTGTGTGTTTATTTGGGACCAAGCAGCTGCAGGACATAGGTGGGAGAGATTTGTCCTGACCACAGGGCCCAGGCAGGACCGGAGAAACCTTCTGGCTACAGTGGTGAGAAGTGACTGAGAAAGAGCCTGACATGGGGAGAATTCTGCTTCCAGAGTCCTGAAAATCTTGTGTCTCCCTGTAGAGGCTAATTACACAGGTACATTTACTTCATAAAAATGCATAGACCTCCAGTTCTGATTGGCTTCCTTTCTTCATGCATATTGTGTTTCATTATAAAGGTCACTGGTGAGTTTTAAAAAGATAAAGTCGTCGCCGGGCGGTGGTGGCGCACGCCTTTAATCCCAGCACTTGGGAGGCAGAGCCAGGCGGATCTCTGTGAGTTCGAGGCCAGCCTGGGCTACCAAGTGAGTCCCAGGAAAGGCACAAAACTACACAGAGTAACCCTGTCTCGAAAAACAAAAACAAACAAACAAACAAACAAACAAAAAGATAAAGTCGTCACTTTTCACCTCATTTATAGGCAACCACCTCCTCCCATTCATTCATTCTATAGCCATTTATTGAACACACATCACATTCTAGGAAGTATTCTAGCAGCCTGGGGCAGGGCAGTAAACAAGAGAGAAGTCATGCTCTGAGTTACAAAGGCACCTTCCATATCCAGTGAGGACCGAAGCTGTGCTATGGCATGGTCTAGTGGGGAGAAGAGTGCTAGATAAACTTTTATCTATTAAGATTTATTTCCTCATGAGACAAATGGACTTGATACATGTCCTGCCAGCTTTTCAGAGTATGTTTATGGATTATCAACTCTGTTAAGAAAACAGAAAAAACTCCCATTGGATCTCATAGACCACACATTGATCCACTAAGTAATGTCCTTGTTGGAGACAGAAGAAAGATTTTTTTTTTCTCCCTAATTTCAAATATAATTCTCCAAGTCTTCTTTTCTTTCTAGGGAGAGGTTCCTGTAATTTTCATGGTTTTAAACTTCAAAAATCCCAAACTAAATCTCTTCTTAAAAAGTCAGTAGAAAGAGCATTTTAAAAAATCTGTTTCCATTAAGACCCCCCCGCCCCAGATTATGCCCCTGAACCTAAACTGATGAGTGACATCAACAAATGGAAGATTTAAAGGCTTCAGGCTCTCACTTCTCCATGGAAACATAAAACAATAGCAACAACAAACTGCCTAAAATAACTTCATGCGTGTTCTAGAAAACCAGTCAAAGGACAACAGTAGTTCATCAAATGCACCGTCAAGGAAAATCCATCCAAAATGGCAGGGAATTTCAATGTTTGGTTCTTCTCCCACCCACGCACACAAGGCTTTACTGACTGTGACACCGTAGCCAATGAAGAGGAGCCCTGAAGTTCTCTTAGTTCCTCCCATATTAGACATTAGAGAGCAAGCAACAGTGTCCTGCTCAGGAAAGTTAAGGAAAAAAGGAAGACCAGTGGATATGTGGAGCGAAATATGATGACGAAAATATAGAACTGGCTTGTTAAGGCTCTGGGACGCTGGGATACTGCTTGGGCAGGTTCAGAACATGTGGCCTCTTTGGAGGAAGTGTGTCACTGCAGGTGGGCTTTGGGTGTATAACGATTCCTGCCATCCATTCCCTGTTATTCTCTCTGCTCTGTGCTTATCATTGAAAACATGAGTTCTAGCCAGGCGGTGGTGGCGCACTCCTTTAATCCCAGCACTCAGGAGGCAGAGCCAGGTGGATCTCTGTGAGTTTGAGGCCAGCCTGGTCTACAGACAGGCACCAAAACTACACAGAGAAACCTTGTCTCAAAAAAAAAAAAAAAAAAAGGAAAGATAAAAAGAAAACGTGAGCTCTTGGCTCACTGCTCCAGCCACTATGCCTACCTGCTGCCACGCCTTTCAGCCATGATGGTCCCTTACCTCTCTCTGGAACCATAAACACAATGGTAAATGTAAGTGTTGTATGTGATACACATTTTACCACAATAAACACAAATGTCTTAAATTTGTTCAAAGAGGTAAAAGATGGGCAAAGAAATAAAGGATATCAGAACAACAATATATGAACAAAATAAGAATATGAAAGAAAATTATGTAAAGAAGCACTAGATAGAAATTCTAGAGGAAAAAATTGACAATTGAATTTAATTTACTATTCAGGTTCACTAGGCAAGAAACAAACCTTACTATCGAGGCTAGACCTCACCTAGAGTAAAAGAATGGGGAAAAGATAGTCAAAGCAAATGAACCCAAGAAGCAAGCTGGTGTAGACATTTTAATATTTAACATCTAACAAAATGGATTCCAAACCAAAACTAATACTCAAAGGAAACAGTCTCCAAGAGAACATGGTAGTTCTTAATATCTATGCCCCAAACACAAGGCACCAAATTTCATAAGGGAAACACTATTATAGCTTAAATCACATATTGACCCTCACACACTGCTAGTGGGAGACTATATTAAAAACTGCAAGGGAAAAACGGCCAAGTAATATATAAAGACAAACCTATTACAATTATACCTGACTTCTCAATGGAGACTCTAAAAGCCAGAAGGGGCTAGACAATGTCTTGCAGACTCTAAGAGACCATGGATGCCAGCCTGGACTATACACCCAGCAAAACTTTTAATCACCATAGATGGAAAAAAATAAAATATTCCATGACAAGGTCAAATTTGAGCAATATACATCTACAAATACAATCCCACAGAAGGTACTAGAAGGTTAAACTACACCCACAAAAACACAGGAAATAACATTTCACCCAAACACAAAAGAATATACCTTTTTCTCTATATCTCATGAAAATTTCTCCAAAATCCACCACATACTTGGACAAAAAGCAAGTTTCAACAAATACAAGAATATTGAAATAAATCCCTGCATTTTATCACACTACCATGGATTAAAGCTGGATATCATCAACAACAGAAACAACAGAATGCTTACAAACTTGTGGAAACTGAACAACTCACTACTGAATAAAAAATGGATCCAGATAGAAGAAAGAAACTGAAGACTTTCTAGAAATGAATGAAAATGAATATACAGCATATCCAAACATATGGAACACAATGAAGTTGTTCCTAAGAGGAAAGTTCATAGCACTAAGTGCCAACATAAAAAAATTGGAGAGCTCTCATACTAGTAACTTTTTTTTTTTTACCTTTTTAGAGCTTTATTAGGAGGAAGGTGAGGGAGGGAGGGAGGGAGACAGAGACAGAGAGAGAGAGAGAGAGAGAGAGAGAGAGAGAGAGAGAGAGAGGCAGAGACAGAGAGACAGACACAGAGACACAGAGAGAGAGAGAGAGAGAGAAAGAGAGAGAGAGAGAGAGAGAGAGAGACCACGTGGTGGGAAGTATAGAGGGAATACAGAGGGGAAAAAAAGCTCATACTAGTAACTTAATAGCACACATGAAAGCTCTAAAACACAAAGAAGAAATCACACTCCAAAGGAGTAAATGCTATTAAATAATCAAACTCAGGGTTGAATTCAATGAAATAGAAACAGCAAAAACAATCCAAAGAATCAATGAAACAAAGAGTTAGTTATTTGAGAAAACCAATAACATTGACAAACTGTTATCCAAACTAACTAAAAGGCAGATATAGAAAATTAACAAAATTACAGATGAAAGGTGGTACATACAACAGACACCGAGAAAATCCAGAGAATCATAAGGACATACTTTAAATACCTGCACTCCACCAAATAGGGAAATCTAAAAGAAATGGATAATTTTCTTGTTCATACCATTTACCAAAGTAAAATTAGGATCAGGTAATCAAATCACACGGGCCTAAAACACTAGTGAAACAGAAGCAATCGTTAAAGGTTGGCCAATCAAAACAAAGGCCTAGGTAGGGCCAGGTGGTTTTAGCACAGAATTCTACCAGATTTTCAAAGAAGTTAATGACAATACTCCTCAAATTATTTAACAAAATAGAAACAGAAGGAACATTGCCCCATTCATTTAATGAGGCCGCAATTACCCTGATATCCAAACCACATGAAGACCCAACAAAGAAAGAATTATGGACCAGTTTCCCTTGCAAACATATGTGCAAAAATTCTCAAAAAAAATACTTGCAAACCAAGTCCAAGAATACATCAAAGAGATCATCAACCATGATCAAGTAGACTTCATCCCAGAGATGCAGGAATGGGTCAACACACAAACTGATAAATGTAATCCTCCATATAAACAAACAGAAAGACCAAAACCACATGATTATCTCACTAGATGCAGAAAAGTCCTTCAACAAAATCCAACACCCCTTTGTGATAAAAGTCCTAGAAAGACTAGGGATACAAGGAACATACCTCAACATAATAAAGGCAGTTTACAGCAAGCCCATATTCAACATTAACTTAAATCAAGAAAAACTCAAAGCAATTCCAATAAAATTGGGAACAAGATAAAGTTGTCCATTCTCTCCATACCTATTCAATAGTTCTTTAAGTCTTATCTAGAGCAATAAGATGACTGACAGAGATCAAAAGGATACAAACTGTCAAGGAAAAAGTCAAAGTATCTTTATTTGCAGATGATAGATCATAAACATAGGTGACCTGAAAAATTCTACCTCGAAACTCTGACAGCTAACACTTCCAGCAAAGAAGCAAGGTACAAAACTAACTCACAAAAATCAGTAGCCCTCTGTGGTGATATATTGTGTTCCCCAATATATTGTGCATCCTAATAAACTTATCTGGGGTCAGAGGACAGAACAGATACTAGATAGACATAGAGGCCAGAAAATGGTTGCACACACACCTTTAATCCTATCACTTGGGAGGCAGAGATCTATCTGGATCTCTGTGACTTTAAAGCCACACTGGAAATAGCCAGGCATGGTGACTCACGCCTTTAATCCCAGGAAGTGAGCCTTTAATCCCAGGAAGTGATGGCAGAAAGCAGAAAGGTATATAAAGCACGAAAACCAGGAACTAGAGCTGGTTAAGCTTTTAGGCTTTAGAGTAGCAGTTCAGCTGAGGTCTATTCAGATATGAGGACACAGAGGCTTCCAGTCTGAGGAAAGAGGATCAGCTGAGGAACTGGCAAGGTGAGGTGGCTGTGGCTTGTTCTGCTTCTCTGATCTTCCAGCATTGACCCCAGTACCTGGCTCCAGGTTTGATTTTATTAATAAGAACTTTTAAGATTCATGCTACAGCCCTCCTATAAAATAATGACAAACAGACAAACAGAATTAGGAAAGCATTACCTTTCACAATAGCCTCAAATAATATAGAATATCTTGAGGTATCCCTAATCAGGCAAGCGAAAGACTTGTATAATAAAAACTTTAAGACATTGAAGAAAGAAACTGAAGAAGATACCAGAAGATGGAAAGCTCTCCCATGCTCATGGATTGGTAGGATTAACATAGTAAAAATGGCCATCCTACCAAAAGCAATCTACAGATGCAATGCATTCTCCATCAAAATTCCAACACAATTTTTTGTAGATATTGAAAGAACTCTTGGTTTTTTGTTGGCTTTTTTTTTTTGGAGGGGTGCTAAAAGACATTCCTTTATTCTGAAATGACAATTTTGAACTTCATAAAAAAAAATAAAAACCCAGAATAGCTAAAACAATTCTGAAAAATAAAAGAACTGCAGGAGATATCACCATTCCTGATTTCAAATTGTTCTACAGAGTTATAATAATAAAAACAGTATGATATTGGCACAAAACAGACACATTGATCAATGGAATCAAATTTAAGATCCAGACATAAATCCAAATACATATGGACACCTGATTGTTAATAAAGAAGTCAGAAATATACACTGGAAAAAAGACTGCATCTTTAACAAATGGTGTAGGTCAAACTAGAAGACTGTATGTAGAAGAATCCAAATAGATCCATACTTACTACCCTTCACAAACCTTAACTCCAAATGGATCAAAGACCTCAACACAAGACCAGATACACTGAACTTCATAGAAGAGAAAGCAGAGAATATCCTTGAACTCATTGGCACAAGAAAAGACTTTGAACAGAACACTATTAGTACAGGCACTAAGAACAACAATTAATATATCTGACCTTACAAAACTGAAAAGCTTCTGTAAGGCAAACATCCTTAGCCATTAGGGAAATGAAAATCAAAACTACTTTTGAGATTTCATCTTATAACCGTTAGAATGGCAAGATCAATAAAACAAATGGTAGCTCATGTTGGCAAGAATGTGGAATAAGTAGAATAGTCATCCATTCTGGGGGCGGGGGGGACTGCAAACTTGTACAGCCACTATGGAAATCAGTATGGTAGTTCCTCAGAAAGATGGGAATCAATCTACCTCAAGATATAGCTATACCACTCTTGGGTGCACACCTAAAGGATGCTTCATTGTTCTACAGTAACACTTGCTCATTCATGTTCATTGCTGCTCTATTCATAATTGCCTGAAATTGGAAACAACCTAGATATCCTTCAACAGATGGATGCATAAAAAGAATGTGGTACCTTTTCACAATGGGGTATCTGTTCAAGAGAAGTGAAATTTGCAGATAACTTGATGGAACTAGAAGAAATGATCCAGAGTAAAGTAACCCAGACCCAGAAAGACAAATATGGTTTGTATTTGCTTATATGTAGATATTAGCTCTTAAGTCAATGATAATCAAGCTACAATCTATAGAACCACAGAGGTTAAGTATGGAGTAAAGGACTGGGGAGGGGCAGATAGATCTTCCTAGGAATGGGAAATAGAATACATAGTTATGAAGGTTGGGGGCTGGGATCAAGCATGGACAGAGAGAAAAGAGGAGGCAAAGTAGAGAATACTGGGAGAGACAGCTAAAATTAGGGGCCGTTTGAAGGGTACAGTACAGTAGAAGCTTCTTAAAGTATACACATACAAGAAAGCAATCTAAATGAAATCACCAAATAACAGGGAAGACAGAGACCTGGCCATCTCTTCAGTGTCTTTATGGGATTCCTGAGTGTGCAAATGAATGGGTCTCTGTGTCTCTATCTGTTTCTTATGCCTTTCCTTAGGCTCTTTTCCTTCTGTTCATTTTGTCCTATTCCTATGTGTCAGTTTTTGTTTTATCTCACTATATTTCATTTTATTATTATCCTTTAGATGCCTCTTTGTTTTCCAAGTAGAGACAGGAAGGTGGTTGATCCAGAGGGGATGAGAGGTGGGGAAGAACTAGGAGAAGTAGAGGGTAGGGGAAACTGTAATCATAATATATTATGTGATAAAAAAATTCTATTTTCAAGAAAAGAAAAAAGAAATAAGTTTGATTAGTTGAAACAACAACAAAAATGATCAGAGCTGAAGTCACTTCCAGAATATAATCATGAAGATCAATTTTGGGAACCTTAGAAGAGGGAGGAGCGTGAGGCATACAAATTATTTAAAGAAATAAGGACACTCCAAATTTTCCAAATTTGGTAAAATGCATAAATGCAGAATCCTAAGAAGCTCATAAACCTACTTAGAATCAACCTAATTACTCATTGTAGCCATATAAAAACATGTTGTCACCAAACTGTCAAGAGACAAAGACAGTGTTGAAAACAGAAAGAAAATAAGCATTGCACCATGGACAAAGTAAGTCTCAGTGGCATGTGTTGGTAGAGACCTGAAAAGCCAGGAGTACTGGGATAGCAACATGGAGCATGATGAAGAACAGCACCTGAACCAAAGATTCTGTCCTAGGCAAAGCCGTGCTTTAAAAAACGAAGGGGGGCCCCCAGCTCCCATCTTGCCCAGGACTTCCCTTCTGAAGCACAGGTGAGTGCCCTAGCTTGCCCCCGACCCCATCCCTGGGCACCAGCCACTCCGGGGAAGACCTGCCCAACTTGGGCCCAGGTTCTGGACCCCGGGCAGGTGCCCTTCTACCCCAACCGGGAAGGATCCCCTTCTCCAAGACCCCTGGCAGACCCTGCAGTCTCCACGCCCTGCCCCCACGCCCATCTGCCTGAGCCCCAAGCCTCTTCCTGAGACTTAGAGGCCGGCCCCCAGCTCCCATCTTGCCCAGGACTTCCCTTCTGAAGCACAGGTGAGTGCCCTAGCTTGCCCCCGACCCCATCCCTGGGCACCAGCCACTCCGGGGAAGACCTGCCCAACTTGGGCCCAGGTTCTGGACCCCGGGCAGGTGCCCTTCTACCCCAACCGGGAAGGATCCCCTTCTCCAAGACCCCTGGCAGACCCTGAAGTCTCCACGCCCTGCCCCCACGCCCATCTGCCTGAGCCCCAAGCCTCTTCCTGAGACTTAGAGGCCAGCCCCCAGCTCCCATCTTGCCCAGGACTTCCCTTCTGAAGCACAGGTGAGTGCCCTAGCTTGCCCCCGACCCCATCCCTGGGCACCAGCCACTCTGGGGAAGACCTGCCCAACTTGGGCCCAGGTTCTGCTCCCCGGGCAGGTGCCCTTCTAGCCCCACTGGGAAGGATCCCCCTCTCCAAGACCCCTGGCAGACCCTGCAGTCTCCACGCCCTGCCCCCACGCCCATCCGCCTGAGCCCCAAGCCTCTGCCTGAGACTTAGAGGCCAGGCCCCCCAGCTCCCATCTTGCCCAGGACTTCCCTTCTGAAGCACAGGTGAGTGCCCTAGCTTGCCCCCGACCCCATCCCGGGGCACCAGCCACTCCGGGGAAGACCTGCCCAACTTGGCCCCAGGTTCTGGTCCCCGGGCAGGTGCCCTTCTAGCCCCACCGGGAAGGATCTCCCTCTCCAAGACCCCTGGCAGACCCTGCAGTCTCCACGCCCTGCCCCCACGCCCATCCGCCTGAGCCCCAAGCCTCTTCTTGAGACTTAGAGGCTGGCCCCCAGCTCCCATCTTGCCGTGGATTTCCCATCTGGAGGAGAGAGAGAGAGAGAGAGAGAGAGAGAGAGAGAGAGAGAGAGAGAGAGAGGAGAGCACCCATCCTCCCCCGGACTTCCCTTCTGAACAAGAGCTTCCATCCTGCCCCGGACTTCCAATTTGGACAAGAGAGCTCCCATCTGGACAAGAGAGAGAGACTTCCTGAACCTGTCAGCTCTGAACCAAGTGTGCGGATAAGGCCAGGAACGAACCTCAAGGAGATGGGCAGACGTCAAGGCAGAAACACATACAACAAAATGAATAGTAATACACCATCACCAGGCCCTAGCCCTCCTCCAACACCTAGACCTGAACATCAGAAATTGGAAGAAGCAGAAGAAAATAGCCTTATGAATGTCATCATGAAGAAGCTAGAGGCTCGTGTAGAGGAAAAGACAAAAAAATGTGAAGAACGCTGTAAACAACTAGAGGAAAGGGCAAACAAATTAGAAGAAATCAATAAAGTCCTGGAAGAGAACAATAAAATACTGAAAGAAAATCAAGAAAAATCAATGAAACAAATGAAGGAAACAGTCCAAGACCTGAAAAAGGAAATAGAAAAAATGAAGAAGACACAAACAGAGGGAATGCTGGAAATAGAAAATGTGAGAAAACGATTGGGAACTTCAGATGCAAGTATAGTCAACAGAATGCAAGAGATGGAAGAGAGGATCTCTAGCGTTGAAGATACAATAGAAGAAATAGATTCATCAGTCAAAGAAAACACTAAAGTCAACAAAGTCATGAACCAAAATGTCCAAGAAATTTGGGACACCATGAAAAGACCAAACCTACGAATAATAGGGGTAGAAGAAGGAGAAGAATACCAACTCAAGGGCACAGAAAATATATTCAACAAGATCATAGAAGAAAACTTTCCCAACTTAAAGAAGGAAATGCCTATGAAGATACAGGAAGCCTATAGAACACCAAACAGACTAGACCCCCAAAAAAAGTCCCCTCGCCACATAATAATTAAACAATTAAACGTACAGAATAAAGAAAGAATATTAAGAGCAGCAAAGGAAAAAGGCCAAGTGACATATAAAGGCAAACCTATCAGAATAACACCCGATTTCTCAATGGAGACTTTGAAAGCCAGAAGGTCCTGGACAGATGTAATGCAGACATTAAGAGACCATGGATGTCAGCCTAGACTAATATACCCAGCAAAACTTTCAATCATCATAGATGGAGTGAACAAGACATTCCATGACAAAGCCAGATTTAAACAATATTTATCCACAAACCCAGCCCTACAGAAAGCACTAGAAGGAAAATTCCAACCTAAGGAAGTCAGATACAACCTTGAAAACACAGGCAATAGATAAAGCCACAGCAGTAGACCCCAACGAAGAAAAGTACACACACATCACCACCAAAAAATAACAGGAATGAACAATCATTGGACATTAATATCCCTCAATATCAATGGACTTAATTCACCTATAAAAAGACATAGGCTTACAGAATGGATACGAAAGCAGGACCCATCTTTCTGCTGCATACAAGAAACACATCTCAAATTCAAAGATAGACACTACCTAAAAATAAAAGGCTGGGAAAAGACTTTCCAATCAAACGGTCTTAAGAAACAAGCGGGTGTAGCCATCCTGATATCCAGCAAAATAGACTTCAAACTAAAATCAATCAAAAGAGATCAAGAAGGGCATTACATACTCATCACAGGAAAGATCCACCAAGATGAAGTCTCAATTCTGAACATTTATGCCCCAAACACAAGGGCACCCACATATGTAAAAGAAACATTATTAAAGCTTAAATCACATATAAAACCCCACACATTAATAGTGGGAGACCTCAACACCCCACTTTCACCACTGGACAGAGCCCCCAAATCGAAACTTAACAGAGAAATAAAGGACTTAATTGATGTCATGACTCAAATGGACTTAATCGACATCTACAGAACATTCCATCCTAACAAAAAAGAATATACCTTCTTCTCAGCACCCCATGGAACCTTCTCTAAAATTGACCACATACTTGGTCACAAAGCAAATCTAAACAGATACAAAACAATTAGAATAACCTCCTGTGTTCTATCAGACCACCATGGTCTAAAGTTGGATTTCAACAACAACAAAAACTACAGAAAACCTACAATCTCATGGAAACTGAACAATACCCACCTGAATCACCAATGGGTTAAGGAAGAAATAAAGAAAGAAATTAAAGACTTCCTAGAGATCAATGAAAATGAAGACACCACATATCCAAACCTATGGGACACTATGAAAGCAGTACTAAGAGGGAAATTCATAGCACTAAACGCCCACATAAATAAGCTGGAGAAATCTCACACTAGTGACTTAACAGCACACCTGAAAGTTCTAGAACAGGAAGAAGCAAAGTCTCCCAGGAAAAATAGATGCCAGGAAATTATCAAAGTGAGAGCTGAAATCAATAAAATAGAAACAAAGAGAACAATACAAAAAATTAATGAAACAAAGAGTTGGTTCTTTGAGAAAATCAACAAGATAGACAAGCCCTTATCCAAACTAACCAAAAGACAGAGAGAGAGCATCCAAATCAACAAAATCAGAAATGAAAAGGGGGACATAACAACAGACATTGAGGAAATCCAGAGAATCATCAGGTCATACTTCAAAAACCTCTATTCCACAAAACTGGAAAACCTAAAAGAAATGGATAATTTTCTGGATAGGTACCACATACCTAAATTAAATCAAGACCAGATAAACTATTTAAATAGTCCAATAACCCCTAACGAAATAGAAACAGTCATTAAAAGTCTCCCAACCAAAAAAAGCCCAGGACCAGATGGTTTCAGTGCAGAATTCTACCAGATCTTCAAAGAAGAGTTAATACCAATACTCTCTAAATTGTTCCATACAATAGAAACAGAAGGAACATTACTAAACTCCTTCTATGAGGCTACAATTACCCTGATTCCCAAACCAAACAAGGATACAACAAAGAAAGAGAACTACAGACCGATCTCCCTCATGAACATTGATGCAAAAATACTCAATAAAATACTGGCAAACAGACTCCAAGACCACATCAAAACAATTATCCACCATGATCAAGTAGGATTCATTCCAGGGATGCAAGGATGGTTCAACATACGAAAGTCTGTCAATGTGATACACCATATAAACAAACTCAAAGAAAAAAACCACATGATCATCTCACTAGATGCTGAAAAGGCATTTGACAAAATCCAACACCCCTTCATGATAAAGGTCTTGGAGTGATCAGGAATACAGGGAACATACCTAAACATAATAAAGGCAATTTACAGCAAGCCAACAGCCAACATCAAATTAAATGGAGAGAAACTCAAAGCAATTCCACTAAAATCAGGAACGAGGCAAGGCTGTCCGCTCTCCCCATACTTATTCAATATAGTACTTGAAGTTCTAGCCAGAGCAATAAGACAACATAAGGAGATTAAGGGGATACAAATTGGAAAGGAAGAAGTCAAGCTTTCCCTATTTGCAGATGACATGATAGTATACTTGAGCAACCCCAAAGATTCCACCAAGGAACTGATGCAGCTTATAAACACCTTCAGCAACATAGCAGGATACAAGATCAACTCCAAAAAATCAGTAGCCCTCCTATATACAATGGACAAAAAAGCGGAGAAGGAAATCAGAGATACATCACCCTTTACTATAGCCACAAATGACATAAAATACCTTGGGGTAATACTAACCAAGCAAGTGAAGGACCTATATGACAAGAACTTTAAGTCCCTGAAAAAAGAAATTGAAGAAGATGTCAGAAAATGGAAAGATCTCCCATGCTCATGGATAGGCAGAACTAACATAGTAAAAATGGCAATCTTACCAAAAGCAATCTACAGATTCAATGCAATCCCCATCAAAATACCAACACAATTCTTCACAGACCTGGAAAGAATAATACTCAACTTCATATGGAAAAACAAAAAACCCAGGATAGCCAAAAGAATCCTGTACAATAAAACAACCTCTGGAGGCATCACGATCCCTGACTTCAAGCTGTACTATAGAGCTACAGTAATAAAAACAGCTTGGTACTGGCATAAAAACCGACATGTGGACCAATGGAATCGAATTGAAGACCCTGATATTAATCCGCACACCTATGAACAAATAATTTTTGACAAAGAAGCCAAAAGTGCACAATGGAAAAAAGAAAGCATCTTCAACAAATGGTGCTGGCAAAACTGGATATCAACATGTAGAAGGCTGCAAATAGATCCATATCTATCACCGTGCACAAAACTTAAGTCCAAGTGGATCAAGGACCTCAACATAAATCCAGCTACTCTGAACCTGCTAGAAGAGAAAGTAGGAAGTAGTCTTGAACACATTGGCATAGGAGACCACTTTCTAAATAGAACACCAGTAGCACAGACACTGAGAGAAACAATCAATCAATGGGACCTCTTGAAACTGAGAAGCTTTTGTAGGGCAAAGGATACGGTCAACAAAGCAAAGCGACAGCCTACAGAATGGGAAAAGATCTTCACCAATCCCACATCTGACAGAGGACTGATATCCAGAATATATAAGGAACTCAAGAAATTAGACATCAAAATGCCCAACAGTCCAATTAAGAAATGGGCTATAGAACTAAACAGAGAATTCTCAACAGAGGAAACTCAAATGGCTGAAAGACATTTAAGGAATTGCTCAACATCCCTAATCATCAGGGAAATGCAAATCAAAACAACTCTGAGATACCACCTTACGCCTGTCAGAATGGCTAAGATCAAAAACACTGAAGACACCTTATGCTGGAGAGGATGTGGAGCTAGGGGAACTCTCCTCCACTGCTGGTGGGAATGCAAGCTTGTACAACCACTTTGGAAATCAATATGGCGATTTCTTAGAAAATTGGGAATCCATCTCCCCCAAGATCCAGCTATACCACTCTTGGGCATATACCCAAGGAATGCTCAACCACACCACAAGAGCACTTGTTCAGCTATGTTCATATCAGCGTTGTTTGTAATAGCCAGAATATGGAAACAACCTAGATGCCCTTCAACTGAAGAATGGATAAACAAAATGTGGTACATATACACAATGGAATACTACTCAGCAGAGAAAAACAATGACATCATGAGGTTTGCAGACAAATGGATGGATCTAGAAAAAATCATCCTGAGTGAGGTATCCCAGACTCAGAAAGACAAACATGGTATGTACTCACTCATAACAGGATACTAGATGTGGAACAAGGATGACTGGACTGCTACTCACATCACCAGGCAGGCTACCTGGAAAACAGGACCCCAAGAAAGACACAGGGATCGCCCAACGACAGAGAAATGGAATGAGATCTACATGAACAGCCTGGACAGGAGTGGGGGTAGTGAAGGGCGAGGGTCGAGGGAAAGAGAGCTTGGGTGAGTGGGAGATCCCAGCTGGATCAAAAACAGAGAGGGAGAACAAGGAATAGGAGACCATGGTAAATGAAGACCACATGAGAATAGGAAGAAACAAAGTGCTAGAGAGGCCCACAGAAATCCACAAAGATACCCCCACAACAGACTGCTGGCAATGGTCGAGCGACAATCCGAACTGACCTACTCTGGTGTTGGGATGGCCAAACACCCTAATTGTCGTGCTAGAAACCTCATCCAACTACTGATGGACCTGGAGGCGGAGATCCATGACTAGGCCCCAGGTGGATCTCTGGGAGTCCAATTAGCGAGAATGAGGAGGGTTTATATGAGAGAGAATTGTTGAGACCAGGGTCGGATGGAGCACAGAGACAGATAGCCAAACAAACGGAAACACATGAAATATGAACCAATGGCTGAGGGGTCACCAACTGGATCAGGCCCTCTGAGTGGGTGAGACAGTTGATTGGCCTGATCTGTTTGGGAGGCATCCAGGCAGTGGGACCGGGTCCTGTGCTCATTGCATGAGTCGGTTGTTTGAAACCTGGGGCCTATGCAGGGCCCCTTGGCTCGGCCTGGGAGGAGGGGACTGGACCTACCTGGATTGAGTCCACCAGGTTGATCTCAGTCTGTGGGGAAGGCTTTGCCCTGGAGGAGATTGGAGTGGGGGGCGGGCTGGGGGGAAGGTGAGGGGGGCGGGAGGGGGGGAGAACAAGGGAATCTGTGGCTGATATGTAGAACTGAATTGTATTGCAAAATAAAAATTAAAAAAAAAAAACAAAAAAAAACGAAGGGAAGCTAAGCCTCTGCTTTGTAAACATAGGAAACAAACAAGCAAATGTCAGAAAATTTAAGATATTCACAGATTAAAAACGGAGCAAATTCAAGGCCAGTAGACCTAACTCAGAAGAAACCACAAGGGGAAATATTTAGGGTAAGGTGTTATATAGTAACTCAAGTCATGTGAATATAGACATTGACCAGTAAAGGTTAAAACATGAGCAAATAAAGAAAACTAGTATTTTTTCTTTTTAACTAATTAATTAATTTTACATCCTGACAACAGCCTCCCCTCCCTCTTCTCCTCCCACCCCTTTCCCTATCTCCCTCCCATGCACCCCCTATCCACCCCTCCTCCATATTGGCTCAGAAAGGGGCAGGCCTCCTATGGGCTTCAGCAAAGCATGGCATATCAAGTTGCTATAAAACCAAACACATCCCCCTGTATTCAGGCTGGACAAGGCAATTCAGCATGAGAAATAGGTTCCCAAGAACCAGCCAAACCACTAAGGACAGCTCCTGCTCCCATTCCTAGGAGTCCCACCAATAGACCAAGCTACACAACTGTCTCATGTATACAGAGAGCCTAGGTCGGTCCCATGCAAGCTCTCTGGTTGATGGTTCAGACTCTGTAAGTTCCCACAAGCCAGACTGGTCATTTCTGTGGGTTTTCCTCCAGTGTCACAGGGGATGGCCAGTTCAGGCTATGCATCCACTGTTGCCAGGAGTCTTAGCTGGGCCACCCTTGTAGACTCATGGAAGTTTCCCTTGCATCAGGCTTCTACTCAACTCCATAAAGCTCCCCTTTCCAGTCATCTCTCTCAGCACTAGCCCCCTCTGCCCACCCCCTAACCCGATCCCTCAAGTTCCCATCCCCACATGCTCCCAGCCCACCTAGGAGATCTCTTCCATTTCCCCTTCCCAGGGAGATCCATGCATCCTCCCTTAGACCCTTCTTGCTACCTAGCCTCTCTGGGTCCATGGATTGTAGGATGGTTATCCTTTACAGTTAATATCCACCTGTGAGTGAGTATATACCATGTTTACCTTTCTGGGACTGGGTTACCTCACTCAGGATGATTTTTTTTTCTAGTTCCATCCATCTGCCTTCAAATTTCCTGATGTCATTGTTTTAAAGAGCTGAATAATACTCCATAGTGTATATGTACCATATTTTCTTTATCCATTCTTCAGTTGCTGTGCATCTAGGTTGTATCTAGGTTCTGGCTACTACAAATAAAGCTTCTATGAGCAAGTGTCCTTGAGGTATTTGCAAATCTGAATTTGTGATTTTATTTTTAATTTTTACATGAGTTAGAATGCATAAAAATAATTATAAATTAATGACATTAGGCATACAATACACAAAAATAATCTGTGATATTAATATAGTGCAGGGGGGCAGGGGGGATGGCAGAACAACATAGGAGTGGAATGGTGATTGAAATGGAACTGATAGCACTTCAGAATGGATTGTTGTAACTGTAAAATGCTCTGGTAGCACCGGGCGGTGGTGGCGCACGCCTTTAATCCCAGCATTCGGGAGGCAGAGCCAGGCAGATCTCTGTGAGTTCGAGGCCAGCCTGGGCTACCAAGTGAGTTCTAGGAAAGGCGCAAAGCTACACAGAGAAACCCTGTCTCGAAAAACCAAAAAAAAAAAAAAAATGCTCTGGTAGCTTAAATAAGAATGAGCCCCATAGGCTCATGTATTTGAATGCTTGGTCATTAGGTAGTAGCATTACTTGGGAGGGATTAGGAGTGTGGTTTTATTGGATTAGGTGTTGCCTTATTGGAGGAAGTGGGTCACTGGGGGTGAGCTTTGTGGTTTCTAAAGTCCAAGCCAGGCCCAATGGTTTTCTTTCTTCCTGCTGCCAATGGAGTTCAATGTAGAACTCTCAGCTACTTCTCCAGTACTACGTCTGCCTTTGTGCAGCCATACTCCCCACCATGATGATAACTGATGAAGCCTTTGAAACTGTAAGCCAGCCCCAATTAAGTGCTTTCTTTTATAAGAGCTGCTGTGGTCATGGTGTCTTTTTCACAGCAATCGAATAGTAACTAAGACAGATGCTATCTGTAATATCCATGGTAATCACAAAGAAATTATAAAATAGTCAGAAAAGTGGTGAGATGCTCGGTGGGTAAAGGCACTTGCCCCAAATCTGACAACCTGAGTTTGATCCTGGGAATCCACATGGTGGGAGAGAACTGACTTCTACAAGTATGCTATGGGGTACACACACCTGCACACATACACAAACACAGAGGTAAGGAAATAACTATAAAAAATCATTAAAAATAAATAAATACATACACAAGGAAATATGAGAATCAATATTCACCAGGGCAAAATAAGTCTATTAAACACAAAGGAGGGCATTGATAGGGAAAGGGGATAGGAAAAAGAGGACGAAATGTCTTAAGACTATAGTAATAAAAAATCAAAAAGGCAAAAGTCCTTCCCAATAAGAGGTCACATCCACTTATGGGTACATAACTGAAGGCTTTAAACCAGCACTAATAGTATGGGTGTGTTCTCATACTATTATAACGAGTGGACCACAGTAGTAGAGGGCTATTGGTAAGAGGAAAGTCTGTGTATGCAGGGATGACGGCAGAGCACACATAGGAAATCCCAGTCTCATTTACTGAAATTTTCTGTGAATCTAAGTCTTCTCCAAAAAGTCTATTTTAAAAAAAATAAGAGAGTTATTATTAAACAAATGTATGTCAATGAATTCAACAAAATAAATTCCCAGACACATGTAACCTCCCTAGATTGAATCAGGGAGATTGAGTCAGGGTCAAAACTTCCCCCAAGTAAAAACATCTTTGATCAGATCCAAATAGCTTCATAGAAGAATTCTACAAAACATTTGAAGAAATACTATCAACTTATCTCATATTCTTCAAAATAAACTTTTGAGAGAGAGAGAAAGAGAGAGAGAGAGAGAGAGAGAGAGAGAGAGAGAGAGAGAATTATAGCTCACTCTGTGTCCAACAAAGCAGGCATTACATAGTTGTAAAACTCCTCAGTAAGAGTCTAGTAAATATGGCACATATACACAATGGAGTACTACTCAGCAGTAAAAAACAATGATGTCATGAAATGTGCAGGCAAATGGATGGAAACTAGAAAATGTCATCTTGTGTGAGGTAACCCAGACTCAGAAGGACAAACATATTATGTACTCGTTCATAAGTGGATACTAAATGTGAAGGAAGGGATGGCCAGACTGCAACCCACAACTCCAGAGAGGCTAGCTAACAGGGTAAGACCCTAGGAGGGACACATGGATGACCCTGTGAAGGAGAAGTGGATGAGATCTACATGAGTGGACTGGGGGGGGCGGAATGGCAGAGGGTGAGGAGTGGGGGATGAGAACATAAGGAAATGGGAGGGTCAAGCTGGAACAGGGACAGAGTGGGAGGGCAGGGAAGAAGGTACCATAATAGATGAGGACATCATGGGAATAGAAAGAGGCAGGGTGCTGGGGAGGCTCTCAGGAATCCACAAGGTTGACCCCACCTTGGTCTGCTGGCAGTGGTCCAGAGGGTGCCTGGACCGGTCTACTCTGGTGACTGTCCTAGCAAATAACCTAGCTGTTATCATAGAGCCTTTGTCTAGTGACTGATGGAGGCAGATACAGAGATCCACGGCCAGACACCAGGCTGAGTTCCAGGAATCCAATTGATGAGAGAGAGGAGAGATACTGCAGGCGAGGGACATCGAGATCACGATGGGAGGACGTGCAGAGATTACTGGCCACACTAGT
The DNA here is from genome assembly GCF_949786415.1 of Peromyscus eremicus. Lineage (NCBI taxonomy): Eukaryota > Metazoa > Chordata > Mammalia > Rodentia > Cricetidae > Peromyscus > Peromyscus eremicus. Next base: position 104,549,507 of record NC_081421.1, on the reverse strand, counting down.
GGAAGCCCATGAACTGTGGACTGGTGGCTGTGGAGCACCCATGGGACTGGAATAGGCCCTACGGATATGGAAGATGGTTGTTTGGCTCAAACTGTTTGGGGGGCACCCAGGCATGTGGATCGGGATCTGTCCCTACTCTATGGGTAGGCTTCTGGAACCCGGTGCCTGTGGTGTGATGCCTTGCACAGCCTTGGTGCAGTGGGAAGGGGCTTGGACCTGCCTAGGCTCAGTGTGCTGTGCTCTGCTGACTCCCCATGGGAGACCTCGATTTGGGGGATGTGGGGATTTGGGGTGGCTTGGGAAAGAGGGCTGGGGTGGGAGGAGGGAGGAGGGGGATCTGTGGATAGTATGTGGAGTGAGTAGAAAATTTCTTAATAAAGAAAAATGAAAGAGAAAAAAAAGAGTCTAGTAAACCAAATCTAACGTTATATAAAAACAGCGATGCATCTGCACCAAGTGTGATTTAATTGTGGAATATAAGGATAGTTCAACCTTTAAAAAGCCAGTCAAGATGATACATAACTGACTAATGACTAAAAACCATTTGACTTTTCAGATGTGGTGGTGCATGCCTTCCATCCCAGCACAGGGGAGGCAGAGGCTGGCAGATCCCCGGCATGGCGGAATCATTGCTTTGGTCTGTCATAGGTGCCCTGTCTTGAGTGAGTACATGGTTATCTGTATCTCTTAAGGAATACTCACACACCACCAGTAAATAGAAATAGTTTAAACAAGAAAATCCTCATGCATTCTAGGACACTTGGATCATGGCAAACACTGAGATACTAGAACTGTTGATGTCTGAAATCAATTTTTACCATGCTACAAAGAAACCACGGCCAAGCAAAAACAGCATATTCAGAAACAGATGTACTGGCACATATCTGTTACCCTAGCACTCTAAGAGTAGAGGCAGGAAGATCATAAATTTGAAGTTAGCCCAGGCTAGAAAGCAAGACCCTCTCAAAAAATGGTGTGGCGTTTTCTTGGTACAGGTCCAAGAGGGTGACCTTCAATGTCAACTTCATCAAGCATCTGCAGCATGACTCACTTTGCAATAGAGTACAAATGGGCCTAGAAAGAAGGATGATGGGGTCCCAGCCCTACAAACTTCCTTTAGTTGCAATGACGACCATTATAGAACATCATAGTGGAGCAGCGTTCAGGTGATTCGAAATGGTTGTTTTCATGATGGCCAGTGTTGATCTGTTCAAGGCATGGGGCTTTTCTTTTTTTAAATTTTATGTATTTATTATGTACACAGTGTTCTGCCTGCACAACAGAAGAGGGCACCAGACCCCATTACAGATGGTTGTGAGCCACCATGTGGTTGCTGGGAATTGAACTTAGGACCTCTGGAAAAGCAGCCAGTGCTCTTAACCTCTGAGGCATCTCTTAAGCCCCTAAATTCATTTTTTTTTAAATTTTTTTTTGTTTTGTTTTTCGAGACAGGGTTTCTTTATATAACAGCTCTGGCTGTCCTGGAACTCACTCTGTAGACCAGGCTGGCCTCGAACTCAGAGATCAGCCAGGCATGAGGCTGTGCTTTCATGCCCAGGTAGGCTGTGATAGTACTTGTTGATGTGCATTTCAGCAAAGTGTCAACCTAGAGGCTTAGTCAGGACACTACTAATCACTATCATTTACAGAAATTTTACTGTAGACCAAACACTGATCTAACTGTTTTATATATATATTATTATTATTATTTCCAATTTATAGTTGTGAAAACTATGGTATAGAACTTAAATAATTTTCTGAAGATCAAAGCACTAATAATCAGTGACTTCAAAGCCTGGCAGAAATTAAGGGAGTCAGTAGTTTCTTTTCCTTTCTTTTTAGAGAGAGAAGCCTCTGACTGCCTGGCCAGAGCCCAGAAGGCAAGTTTCTGTTCAAATAGTTTTTGTTTCTCTCTCTGTCTAGGGACTGAACCCAGCATCTCTCACACATTAAGCACAAGCTCTACCCCTGAGCTACAGCCCAGCCATCAGCTATCCAATTCTTACAGTGATCTGGGGTAGCCATGTGCATATTCATCTCATCTAGCCCCATCATCATGGTCCTGTAGGTCATGTCCAGGCTACATACATGACCCAGCTAAGATTTGCCACCCATTATTTCTCTGTCCCCTTGTGAAAGGTTTTGGGTCAGTAGCAAAACCTTAATAAGAAGAAAGGTCCAAAACAGAACTCACGAGGAGGTGACACTTTCTCTAGTGGTATGGTTACTGATTTACTAAATAACGCCTCCCCCGTGCTCGGGAAAGTAACTCTTATTAAACTCAGTGTTCCACACACAAAAGGAAGATGTGAAAATTAGGAGGGAGACTTGGTTAGAAGGGTGCCCACGGCAGAGGGAGGGGGATGAAAGTGAGAAATATTGCTTATATAAATATATGAAACTGTCAACCAAAAAAAAGTATTTTTAAATGAACTGGGCTCCAGTGACACTGTTCAGGATGGCGGGCATGTGTCATATGCATTTGAGTATGTGTTACATGCATCTGTAAGGCCCTAATTGTGCTTCTCTGACTCTGAAAAGCATCAATGGAAACATTGTACCATGATGTTACGGATGACAGAAGCAAAGGGGTGGAGGAGGAAGTGTGTGTGTGTCTGGTTTCAAGCACTGAGCAGCAGCTGGTGCCTCGGGGACTTCTCGCCCATAGCTCGGTACATGAGAGTGTTTAATCACTCGCTTTCACGGCAACCATTCATAACTAGAATTCAAGAAGAGGGGAAAAACCCAGGGCTACCCAGAATGACTCTCCAATGAAGAGGCAGAGAGAAGCCGGCCACACAATCAGCTTGAGATCATTTAGAGAAAAGAGGGTTGTTCAGCTTTTTCTGAGTCACTAAGTTAGCCACATGGAACAGAAAAAAATGACTCAAGAGAACACGCTTGATCCTGGAAATGGGTTCATTGCTAGGAGGGTGAGGGGAGGGCCCTGGGCAAGGAAGAAGAGAATGGCAGAAACACCTTTCCTCTGAGATGATCGTCTTAGAACCAGTTACTCAGGGATACCACCAGCATCCTCAGAGGGCTGGAGACAGAATGGCCGGGTTCCTTCTGCCACTGAGTTTCAAGAGATTCATTCCAGGATTAAGGAACCATCCTTCCTAATCCAGCGTGCACAGACCTACATTGGAAAGCGAGGCAGAGCAAATCCAAGTGGGTCAGTGCTGTCTTCTGCCTCTTCTTTCTCACACACCTGGGTTCAGAGTACCAGCGAAGGAGCCAAGATGAGGGCAGGGTTCCTTTCCCAACTAAGTAACTTGGAACTTCCTGGCTTCCTCACAGGAAAGACAGCCATTTCTAGGCCCCTCTTGTCTTCTGTTCTCTTTCATACTAGGTTCACTGTTAGTTGTTTCTACATGTGCTGTGGCCAAGTTGTTGGGTAAATCATCTCTTTAGGTCAGTGGTTCTCAACTTGTGGGTCACGTTGCAGATAGCCTGCCTATCATATATTTAATACACTATGGTTCATAACAGTAGCAAAATTACAGTTATGAGGTGGCAATGGAAATAATTTTATGGTTGGGGTCACCACAACATGAGGAACTGGACTAAAGGGTCGCAGCGTTGGGAAGGTTGAGAACCACTGCTTCAGGTGTTGTTGAGGGCTTAGACCAGTGAAGAAGACTAGAGTCTGCTACAGGAAACAAGAGCCTTGCCCCTAAGGATACCAGCAGCTTGGCAGACAGGCAGACTAGGGCATCCCTTGAATGTTCTTACCCCTGATGTTCTGCACTGGGCGGGGGGCGGGGAGACAGCAATAAAGACATGCTTACAGATTAATTAGCAAGACTGAATGACCCGACAAATGAGAATGAAGTGCTTATATTTCTTTTCCAATGACAAGTAAATCCTTCTATGCCTTTCCGTCCTATATCCTCCCCCACCAAAGAGCAACCGAAACCAAACCAAAGCTTTAGTCTAGACAACAGCAACTCATAGTTTGAAATTTTTGAGTTCTTGTCTATATTTTTCCACACTAGGAAAGTAATTTATAATGAGGGAAACAGGAAGAGGTGGATGAAAAGACACATTGATTTAACACCTCATTACTAGACTCCCAATCTCCTGGAACTTTTAGTTTTGTTAGAAGGAGAATGTTCTATAGTGCAGAACAGCCTTAAATTTACTGTGTAGCTGTGAACCAAGCTGACTTGGAACCATGGGTGATCCTCCCTCCATCCTTGGCCTCTAAATACTGGGATAATAGGAACCACTGTGTCTAGTTTCCTGCAATTTTCAGCAGGTGGTCTCAGAGTCACCAAGCTCTCTCCTCTTGGCATGACACCTAGACAAACCCAATAGAGAAAGGCACAGACATTTTCAATTCATTGTGTGGGAACATGTGTGCTCACCTTCAGGAAGGAGATGCTATTTCTGATCCAGGAGCCAATTCTACCTATGAGATAGAGGCTCAAAGATCTCTGAAGTTCTCCTGTCTGTTGAGCTGGGGCATGGGTCCATGGGAATGGGATCTGCCTGATTTGATTTTCCCAGATCCAACTACCAGCATAGGCACAATTCAGCATCTTGGCTATTGGGTGCAAAGTGGAACCTTCCCTACATGGCAGGCAGGTCATGGCCTGTGAAGGTCTATATTTGTCCTCCAAATCCTCTCAGGACTAGCACCTGAAATTTGCACCAGTTTCTCCAAAGCCCAATGTCATTATGCCCAGATGCTCAGAGAGGTGGTATTTCTCTTCTAACCATCCTGTGATGGCTAGTGTGAGACACTCATTGAAGGGAATGGGCCACAACATTCAAATTGAGTAATTCAGCTGCTGTTCCCTATGAGTCAGAGCACAGCACAAATGCAAATGGTTAAATTCATGCTAATTATTTAAAATATTTATTTCTCTTAACATAGAACAACATGAAATACCAGCTAAAAAAGACAATGTACTATTTCAAGAGGGATATGTTATTCTGTATTGTTGTTTGAATGCCTTCTCTGTTTATGATTATGTATGGGGTCAAATTCATCCAGTAGTTCTAGCCTTTGGCCTGAAGGTCTATTGTAATAAATCTAGGGAAGAATTGATGGTTTTGTAACTTCTACTAGGACAGAAGTCCCCTTTCTGTTTGCATGGTCTTTATCTCCTGACATTAACTGCTCCATTATAACCTACCCAGTTTCTTTCTCTAATCCTCAACAGAGCTACAATGTCCAAAAAGATACTTTTTTGAGTACCATTACATCATATACAGGACACATGTATATAAGATACAGGACACACGGTATATAAAATATTAAGTGCATGGATGATAAGACACAGTATATGATCAGTACTGAGTCAGTACTAGACAGAGAGACCCATGAGAAAAATGGTTTTAACAGTGTTCTTTAGATCACAGTTCAGGTTAAAATTTTCCTACAGATTGTAAGGGCTCAGAGCAAAAATGGGAAGACTGTTAGGGCCCTATTTCCAGACATTCTTGGATCTCAATCTAGGTCTCTCTGTGTAGCCCTGGCTGTCCTGGAACTCACTCTATAGACTAAGCTGACCTTAAACTCAGAGACCTGCCTCCTGTCTCTGCCTCCTGAGTGCTAGGATTAAAGGTATGCACTAACACTGCCTAGCTCATATGCTTGTCTTGTAGATCTCGGGAAGCCATCAAAACCTTGTGAGCCAATGTTTTCCAGTGTGGAGGTTCCCCTAATGTGTCATAGTTTGACTTACAAGTCTTTACCCATTCACAGTGAGTCAAGTGATTTGCATTCAGTAAAAAAAAAAAAAAAAAGGCTTAGAACTTTTAACTTTCCCAGGTTTGCAATATGTGACACAATATTCTCTCAAGGTACTAGGCAGTTCAGTCTACCTGATTATGACAAAATAATTGACATTCTGAAGTACAGAACACTGCTAAAACAGACAGGGTAGGTATATCCAATGCATTTTCTTACAATATCTACAATCTATAATGAGTTTATCAGAGCAAAACCCCAGACACTGACTGAATTAGTTTTGCCAAAGAACAAACAGTTAACCCTGAAGCTATATATTTGCAGCAAATATTTCCTTAATTGAGACTCTCTGTTCCGTCTGCCTTCCAAAATCACAATCACAAACCCAAAGGATCCAAATATAAGAGGCAATTAATTTCTACAGATGCCCCAGAGAGTCCAAGGAAGTTGAAGTGTAACATCTTGATTTCAAGAGAAAAAATGCATATGGTGTTAACATCTCAATAATTGGGAAGGGATTTAGGTACTTTCAGTAATGACGTCTAATGTGCCTCACAGTGGCAGTCCTATTCTCAAATATGGATCTAAAAACTCTTGTTAAATAGGTGAAGGCAAGGTGTTCTTATCTATTTCTTGGGGGCTAATTTCTTCCCCCAGAAACATATTGTCAGTTGAATTGGAGCCAGCATAGACTTATCTAATCTCCCCCTCCTTACACACACACACACACACACACACACACACACACAGCATCTAACAACATGCATGACTCACCATGAATTATTGTCTTGGTGCCAACCTGTCACCAGCTGTGCTATTAAACACAATGCTCTAGCCATGCCCGCCTTGCTCCTTGCCCTCTGTCTCACCTCCCACTGACCTGGCTGCCTTTCATTTTGAATTGAAGCCCTCATTACGGGAATCTAAGAGGGTTCTTTCTCCATTGAAAAAGAAAACCTTTACGCTATGATCTCTGGTTGGTTGCCTCTGTGCGTCTTATCTCTCCAGCCACTGTACAAAATCACATGTGGCACATTTGTCCACAAATACACACTAAAATGTAGGTGGAGTGCTCTTGGCCAATTCGAATGGCAATGGAGACAAAAATGGTAAATTCTACAGGTCAGCAGTAAAATAATAGTTTGTGATTCTTTAACTGATATGGCTAATAATTCTGTCTTGAAAATATGCACCTGAAATTTTCTCTTCTTCACAAAGACTTTCACCTTCCAGAAATACAGCTAAAAATTTGGTTCATTGAGAGACATAACCAATAATTTTGTCATCTATGTTCTGGATTGATAATATGTTCTCAGAGAAACAAAGCCAACAGCATTGGAACCAGTCATCACCAAAACTTGTCATAATTACTGCAGCTCAAAGGTTTTCCCTACTTTAAAGATAGCTGACTTTCCCCCCAAATTATGTTCTACAATATTTCTACGAAACTCAAAAAATTTTTGCTTTTGATATAAAATAAATAACTCTTCATAGATTTCTTTCATGTACCACTTTCCTTTCAGGGTCTGTTTTATTGCTTATGCTCTTAGGGAATTCTGTGATGGTTTGCACTAATGCAAAATATGGAATTATCCTAAAAGGACAGGTCCTATGTATATTTGACATTGGTTGCAGGGTCACGGGAAACCCTCATCCATTTTTTAAACTTAAAAAAATAAGCTATTGTACAAAGTAATGAGTCGCATTTCAACATTTAGACACCTGTGTGTCATTATATTTGTCCTGATTTCTCACTCACTGCTATCACCCACCTCCATTCCCCTCTGCCTAGTCTCCTTTTTCGCCTAAATAGTATTCTCTCTACTTTCATGTCACGTGAGTCCCATTATTTTATCTTTATTGTCCTCCATCTTCTCTAAAGACCCCTTTATGGCCTTATGGTCCTCTTTCTACTTTCATTATCTACACACACACACACACACACACACACACACACACACACACACACAGATTCTATACATGAGAGGAAATACTCAATATTTGTCTGAGTTTGGCTTATTTCACTTAACATAATGATTCCAGTTCCTTCTATTTTCCTGAAAATCTCATGATTTCACTTTTATGGTTGAAGAAAATATCTTTGTGTGTGTACACTACATTTTATTTACTCATTCATCTTTCTATGGGCATGAGTTGCTGCCATTCCTTAGTTATCATGAATGGTGCCTCAGTAAACATGGATGTACATGTATCTATCTCTGTGTTGAGTTAGAATCATTGTTATATACCCAGGAGTAGTAAAACTGGATCAAATGGCAGTTCTATTTTTAGTTTTTGAAAGGACATTGAGAATGACTACAGAGGAAGATCAAGTCACATATAAAAGTAGGCACAACAGAATGACACCTGACTTCTAATGGAAATTTTGGAAGCTAGAAGGCCCTTGGCTGATGCTTTACAAGTTCTAAAAGACCACAGATGCCAGCTCAAACTACTATACCTAATAAAACTATGTCATAATCAAAGGATAAAGAGAAACTATTCATAATCAAACAGATTTAAGGAATTTATGTCTAAAAAAAGCCAGCTCCATAGAAGATATTAGAAGAAAATTTTAGGTCAAAAGAGAAGATTAAACTTAACCAAGAGGACCCAGGAATATATGATCCCAAAATAGCTAAACAAAAGAAGTCAAAGAAACTCCACCCTCAACATCACAAAATAGCAGGAATAAATAATACTCAATAATAACTCTCATTATTAATATTAATGGCCTCAACTCCCCCAATAAAAAGATATAGACTAACAGATTGGTTTAGAAAACATAATTCATCTTTTTGCTTCTTCCAAGAAATACACCTCACCATAAATGACAGACATCACCTTAGAGTAAGAGAATGGAAAAGGGTATTCCAAGGTGTGGTGGTTTGAATGGAAATGACCCTCACAGGCTCATATGCTTGCACACTTTGTCTCCAGTTGATGAATTGTTTGGAAAGGATTAGTAGGTGTAGCCTTGTTGGAGGAGATGTGCTAATGAGCGTGCACTTTGAGATTTCAAAAGCCTACACCAAGCCCAGTGTCACTCTCTCCACCTGCTGCCTGTGGATCAGAATGCAAAGCTCTCAGCTCCTTCTCCAGCATCATTGCCTGCTTGCGTGCTACCATGCTTCCTGTCATGGTGATCATGGACTGACCTTCTGAAACTGTCCCCAATTAAATGCTTTCTTTATAAGAATTGCCTTGGTTATGGTGTTTGACCACAGCAATAGTAATCCTAAGACACAAGGAAATAAGAGGGGGTAAAAGCAGGTGTAGCTACTCTAATATCTGACACAATAAACCAAAACAAGTCAAAAGAGAAAAGGAAGGACATCCCATATTCATTAAAGCAAAAAGCCACTGAGTAGATATTACACTAATATTTACACACCAACACAGAGACACCCATTTTCATAAAATAAACATTATTGGAGCTAAAGTCATACATTGAGCTGGGTTTGGTGTGCATCCCTTTAATCCAAGTACTTGAGAAGCCGAAGCAGGTGGGTCTCTGTGAGTTCAAAGTCAGGCTGGTCTACATAGTGAGTTCCAGGCAGGGTTGTTACACAGTTTGACTCTGTCTCAAAATTAATAAACATAGAATCATAGATTCACTCCAGCACAAAAGAGAGTGTGTGACTTCAATACTCGACTATCACCAATAGACAGGTCATCCAAATAAAAACTAAACAAAGAAACTTTAGAGCTAAATGACATCATGAATCAAATGGCTCTAACAAATATCTAGAAGGAATAAGACAAGGATGTTCACTCTCCATGTTCCTGTTTAATATATAGAGGGTTTAAGTCTTAGCTAAAGCGATAAAGTAAGTAAAGGAAATAAAAGAAATACAAATAGGAAAGGAAGTAAAATTACCTTTATTTGTAGATATATGATTCTATAAATAAAAGATCCTAAAAATTCCACCAGAAAATTCCTACACTTGATATTTTCAGTGAAGTATTAGTATACAAAATTAACACAAAAAATTAGTAGCTTTCCTGTATATAAGTGATAAACATGTTGAGAAAAAATTATGAAAGCAATCTCATTCAGAATAGGCTGGGAAATAAATAAATCAGACTTATATACTAAAACCACTAAGATATTAATGGAACAAATTGAGGAAGATACCAGGAGACAGAAAAGACTGCTCATGCTCAAGGATTGATAAGATTAATATTGCAAAAATAGCCATCTAACCAAAGGCAGCTTGCAGATTTAACATGATTCCCATCAAAATTGTAATTCTTCACAGAAATTGAAAAAAAATTGAGGGACTGGAAAGATGGCTCAAGTGGTTAAGCGTACTCATTGTTCTTTCAGAAGCCTTGGGTTCAACTTCCAGAATCTACATGGTTGCTCAAAGCCATCTGTTACTCCAGTTCCAGGGGTTCGGATGTTCCTCTGACTTCTATGGGCACCAGGCACAGATGGTATATATATGTGTGTGTGTGTGTGTGTGTGTGTGTGTGTGTGTGTGTGTGTGTGTGTATATACAAAAGCAAAACACTCAGGCACATAAAGTAAATATTTAAAAGAAGAAAACAATGGCTTAATTTGGAAACACAAACTACCCAAGACAGCCAAAACAATCCCAAACAATAAAAGAACTGCTAGAGGTATTACCATGCCTGATTTTAAGTAATGCTATGGAGTATAGTAATAGAACCAGCATAGATTTGGCATATAAATAGATACATTGGTCAATGGAACAGAAGGCCACATACCTACAGGCACTTGAGCTTTTTTCAAAGAAGCCAACAACACAACTAGAGAAAAGACAACATTGTTAACAAATGGCGTGTCAAACTGGATTGGCTGCTTGTAGAAGAATGAATACCACACTGCTCAAACTGGATTGGCTGCTTGTAGAAGAGTGAATACCACACTGCTCAAATTCAATTCCAAATGGATCGAGGCCAGATACCTTGAATCTGACTGAAGATAAAGGAAGGAATAGTCTTAAACTCATTGTCCCAGGAAAGGACTTTCAGAACAGGACATGGATAGCACAGGCACTAAGACCAATAGCTAATAATGGGACCTCATGAAGCTGGAAAGCTTCTCGCTGGCAAAGAACACCATCATTTGGGTGAAAAGGTGGACTACAGAATGGGAAAATAATCTTTACCAGCTACACATCTAACACAGAGCTAGTATCTAGAATATGCAAAGAACTCAAAGAAAAGGGGGGGGGGGCTAGACAGATTTCTCAAAAATGAAATACAAATAACTGAGAAACATTTTTCAAAATGTTTAACATCTTTAGTCAAAAGGGAAATTGAAACTACTTTGAGATTTCATCTTACCCTAGCCAGAATGGTCAGGATTAAAAAAAAAATGACAGAAGAAGATGTTACTGAGGTTGCAAGAAAGGGATCACTTAACTAATTCACTGCTGGTAAGAGTGCAAACTGGGGAAATCTGTGTGGAGGATCCTCACAAAGATGGAAAAATAGATCTAACACACGATCCAGCTACACCACTCTAAATATACCCAAAGGACTCTACATCTTACCATAGAGATACTTGCTAATCCATGTTCATTGCTGCCCTGTTCACAATAGCCAGGAAATGGAAACATCCTAGATTTCCATAAATTGGTTAATGCATAATAAAATATAATATATACACAATGGAGCATTACCCAGCTGGTTAGAAAAATAAAATTACAAAATTTACAGGTAAATGGATGAAGTTAAAAAAAAAATCCAGAATCATAAGGACAAACTGCATGGTTTCTCTCATTTTTGGAGGCTAGCTTTTTAATCTTCAGATATGTGTATTTCATTCAGAATGCTCATGGAAGTCAGGAATTTAGTTTGGGGCCAAAGGAAATGGGGCTTTCAAGGGAGAGGAAATCGAACACAGTTACTTCAAAAGGTTAAAGTGGAAGAAGAGAACAGGAAGAATTAAATGGGGTGGAGGATGGGAGAGCAAATTGGAGGAAGGAACAGCAGGGAGGGAAACACTGAAAGCTTTTTGACAAAGCCAAATGGAAATCTACTGCAACAGAAGCTCCCTAAAGTACATGCATATACACATTTTCAAGAGAGTTTAGTGGGGCTGTCATACTGCAGGGGGACACCACCACACTAGGTGACTCATGCTAGCAAATAGAACCTCAGTACCAAAAATGGATTCCTTTTTTTTTTTTTTTTTTTTGGTTTTTCGAGACAGGGTTTCTCTGTGTAGCTTTGTACCTTTCCTGGAACTCACTCTGTAGCCCAGGCTGGCCTCAAACTCACAGAGATCCACCTGGCTCTGCCTCCTGAGTGCTGAGATTAAAGGCGTGTGCCACCACTGCCCAGCAGATTAACTCTTTTTGAGTTGTCCATCAATTGGTTCCCATAGATTACCCAAGCATTATAAGTTATTACCAACACTCTCGGATACCATCCAGAATTTGACATACAGTTATTGGTGAATATACCACATATTTATTTCACAGAACATGGGGAAGTTTCATCCCACGAGCTAGCTTTTATAGTACTGAAAAGTGTTATGAATCTGACTGGAGAAAAAAAGTCACTCAGTCGCAAACCCTTAAATTGTAACAATGACTAGCCTGAAAAGATACGTCCATTGGTGCAACATTGGCACAAATGTTATGGGAACAACCAATCACTTCTTGATTAAAGACAAGGCCCACTCCATGAGATGGAGCCCATACTTGGCCCTCTCAATGGAGCCAAGAACCTGTGGCTAGATAGCCTTGGAGGAGGGCCCAGCACTATTATTCTGATAAAATGAATATATGATTAAAATGATTTCCTTTTCTTTTTCTTTTTAGGTTTTCAAGACAGAGTTTTTCTGTGTAGCCCTGGTTGTCCTGAAACTCAGTCTGTAGACTAGGCTAATGAACGCCTGCTATACTCATGTATCCGTGCATCTCTCAACCCTCGTTAGAACAACTTCTCCCAGTAGATGATAATTATCTCAGAGACCCTCTGTAAGTCAATGTGCAACAGTTAGAGATGTCAGAATACTCAATTCTAAATCAGATGTACAAATTATACCCCTCCCCCAAAGGCTCATGGATCTTCTCAAAAGAGGGGGAAGAAAGATTTTAAGAGCCAGAGGTGATGAATAACATCAAGAAACAATTTTCCAGATATGACATGGCAATTAAAAATATGAATTCATAGCTATTATGACAGTGAATATGAGACTTGTGCAAGCTCATACCAGACAAAATTCCAGCATGGAGGGGAGAAGGTGGGTATGAAACCCTGCTAATAGCTGAGGAGCATCTGATAGCTGCTGGGAGAAGGAGAGACAATTTTCTTTAATGATGTGACCCCTGGTGGGTTGACCACACTCTAGGGTAGGCCCCAGTCCTAGGAGTAGTTTGAGAAAACAAACTGGACTTGATGGGGGAAAATCATAAAGGAGAAAACTTGGTTAGGTGAGTAGAGAGGAAACTGGGTTAGGTAAGTAGAGAGGATAGGAGAGGAGTTGGGGGAAATCGATTAATAGGATAAAAATATACTATATGACATTCTCTATTGGGAGCCTTATGGAGAACCTGCCCTAAGGCCACCTCCAGAGTAATGCAAGAAAGTCCATGAAGGCAGTGAGGGCTAGACTTTTTCTATCTGAGGGTATTTAGGAATAAGTTTCAGTCTATCTGTGACTGGTGAAATAAGGAAACACACGTGCTTTCTGATAATAACTTTCTCTTTTACTCCATCCTAAAAATAGTCTCTGACTCTTTCTGTCTCCTCACAGCTACGTATCTTTACATACATACATTTTCACATGGCAACACATCTTTCTTTTGCACACAGTTCTCTTCTGCATCTCTTTTCTACACAGCTTCATCTTCCTTGTCTCCACACAGTTACAAATCTCCACACAGCCACAGCTGAATATCTCATTTACATAGCTCTTTCACCATACAGCCCTTTACACAGTTCCTAGGCACAGCACAGCTCCTCTACATAGCAGCAGCTCTTTCACACAGCTCTCTCTCTCACACATACTAATCACACACACACACACACACACACACACACACACATTTCTACATTATTCACTCACTCTTTACTCATTCACTCTTTCACCCACCCTCTTCCTCACACTTCTCTCATGCTGCTTCTTCATCTCTCACATAGTGCACATGCATGTGCATGCGCGCGCACACACACACACACACACACACACACACACACACACACACTCTTCACTCACATTCTGCAGCAGCTCTCACATACCTCTACATAGCCGTCTTTCTCCACACCACCGCTGCTGCTGCCTCACAGCCAAACTCTGGACAATTATAAGTTACATTTTCAGAGCCTTACCCATTCTCAAAACACAAAATAAGTCATGTAGTTTCTCTTGGCTAGTAATGTCACATTGACTCATGCACGTAGCTCTAAGTTTGGTGAGGGGTTCCAGACAGTAAACAATTGGCTATCTTGAACAGTCAGGGTACATGCAGAAAGGGAGCTACTGCAAGGACTATGTCTTGATGTAAACAGCCCGGCCTTGATTTAGCAATAAACAACACCTGGGAATTAGTCTGTGTGTATATTCTATAGGGGCAGCTTAGCCTGTTTTGGACTAATTCTAAGGTCTTTGCAAAATGTGTAAAAGGCTGTCTTTGAGACTGAGAATACTGTTACTTTCCTGTGTCAGTAAAGAATAATATTCTGATATCATTTCTATACATCAGAATTATACAGCTTAAAGAGAAATCATAACCTGACCATCCACAACTATAAGTATGTCCAGAGATATAAAACACACTGCCAAAGCGCTGTGGGAAGCACCCCACAGCTGTCCTTATTGAGGCATAGCAGTGGCACCTGAGAAGATTACAGACAGAGAACAACCAGTTTCCACAGCCAGTGACCCCACAGCTTTGCCAGATGGGGCTCCCAATCAGGGAGTTACATGTCTGGTGGGTCAACTTGTCAAACACTAGTTGTCACCTGCTGTATACTCCCACAGCTCTCAGCAATTCCCAAACAATAAAATATTATTTTTAAAACTTAGGCAGCTCTAGCTTTGTGAGATTCTTTCTGGGTGTTCTTTGCTATTGGTCTATACGTCTGTTTTTGTGTCAGTATTATGTTTTTATTTCTATAGATCTATTATGTAGTTTGAGATAGAGTATTATAATACCCCCAGCATTTTTCTTTTTAGGATTGCACTGGCTATTTATGGACTTAAATGTTAAGATTGCCCTTTTCCAATTCTGTGATGAATGTACTTACAATTTTGATGGAAATTGCCTTAATTTTTAGATAGATTTGGCGAGACAATGATTTTTACAATATTAGCCCTACCAATCCTCAAACATGGAAAGTCTTCCCATCTTCTAGTGTCTTCTTCAAAGTTTTAAAGATTTTATTGTAGAGGTCACTCACCTATTTGGTTAGGTTTATTTCCATATATTTAAAAAAGCTATTATGGGTGGTTTCCCCCCTTATTTTTCTCTCAACAGGTTCGTTTACTGGTATACCCATCTAGTTTGCTAAAAGCACTTATCTCTCGTCGAAACTAAGAGCTTTCTGGTGGGGTCTTGATGGTCTTTTGAACCACAGGACCGTGTTGCATGCAAACTTCCTTTCCTGTTTGTGTCCTGTTGTCTCATTTTATTCTTTTAGATAAAAATTCAAGCACAATATTGAGTAATAGTGGTAAGAGTGGGCATTCTCGTCTTGTTCCTTATCTCAGAGGAAATACTTTCAGTTACCCCCATTTTACAGTATGTTGTAACCAGCTTTTTAATATAGTCTTTATTATGTTGAGATATGCTTACACCGAAACAGTCTTATATCCCTGAAATAAAACCAATTGGGTCATGCTGTATGATCTTAATGTGCTCTTGAACATGACTAGCAAGAATTTTATTGAGAATCTTTGAATGTATGTTTAACAAGGAAATTGGTCTATAGTATTTTCTCTTTGTATCTTTAATGAATTTTTGTATCAGAACAATGCTGATTTCATGGAATGAGTTTGGTAATGTCCTTTTCTACTTAGTAGAAGACTTTGAAGGACATTGGTAGCTCTCCTTTAAAGGTTTGGGAGAATTCAGCAGTAAATCCATTAGATCCTAGGATTCCTCTCCCCCCCCCTTTTTTTTTTAAAGATTTATTCTATTTTAGTTATATGTATGTGTGTGGTGGTTATGTGCATGTGAGTGCAGAGTCTAGGTGCCCATGGAGGCCAGAAGTGTCAGATCTCCCCTGGAACTGGAGTTACAGGCAGTTGTGAGCATCCCAATTGGGAAGCAAGCTTGGGTTTTCCATTTTGGGGTGGGGGGTAATCTTTCTTTTTTTTTTCATTAAAATTTTTTTTTATTCATTGTACATACCAACCACAGATCCCCCTCTCATTCCTCCTCCTGTTCCCCTGCCTTCTCCCCCACCCCACCCACCCCTCTTCCAAAAGGGTAAGTTCTCCCATGGGGGGACAGCAAAGCCTGGTACATTCAGTTGAGGCAGGACCAAGCCCCTCCCTACTGCATCAAGGGTGAGCAAGGTGTCCGACCATAGGTAATGGGATCCAGAAAGCCAGCTCATACACCAGGGAGAGATTCCAATCCCACTGCCAGGGGTCCCTCAAATAGACTTAGCTACACAACTGTCTCCTATATGCAGAGGGTCTAGTATGGTCCCATGCAGGTTCCACAGCTGTCAGTCTAAAATTCGTGAGTTACTATGTAAGCTTGAGTTTTCTGCGAGAACAGTATGAGCTCTTAACTGCTAAGCCATCTCTCCAGCTGCCTGGTATCTTTGTATTATTTTACTTTTTCAATTTCATTGTGTGTTATGGATCTGCGCGCGCGCGCGCACACACACACGGTCATGATTTAACTTTTGTAGGTCACATGGGTTTCCTTTGCTGTAAAAAGCTTTTTAGTTTTATGAGATCCTATTTATCAGTTGTTGGGCTTATTTCCCATACTATCAGAGTCTTTGCTTAACAAAAGCAGTCTACAACTGTAATTCAGTCTCATTCAAAATTCCAGGGACATTCTTCATAGACACAGAGGAAACAATCCAAAAATGTACGTGAAAATACAAAAGACTAAGGATAGCCAAAATAGTCCTGAACAAAAAGAATATCACAGCAGGTATCATCATATATTCTTTCTTTCTTCTTCTTCTTTTTTTTTTTTAATTGGAAACTGCTTTCTCTTTATTTAGACCTTAGAAGGAAAAAATAAACTTTGGTTACATAGTACCTTAAAAAAAAAATCCAGTTTTACATATTTCTAAATACACAGGACTGAATGAGCAGAGAAATAATTTCTTCTGTAAAAACTGGCCAAATTTTATCAAAACTTAACCATTCAGTGAAATCGAACTATAGAAAGACATTTTGGTTCGCAACTTTCTGAACAACGGGACGGCTGCACCACCACCCACCAGTGTCCTGCGCTGGCTCCTGTGCTGCTCTGGTCTGAGAGTGGAAACTTAACAAGCATGGACTGTCAACAATGGTCTGCAGTGTGGCAGTGTGGCCGGCGGCAGGAATATCCATGATGGACAGGGACAGGTCTACTTTAACAAAGTGTAATCAAGAGAACGTCTCTCATGAACATGTCACAGTATTGAATGAATCATAAGAGAAAAATAGGAACAAACCTAAAACACAAAGATGAAAGAGCCACCACAAACAAAGTAAGTGTCCCCATAATGCATCTGCAGGGGGGAAAATGTGGGGAGAGGGCTGACGATGCTAATATGAAAGAAAGGAAGCTGAGTACAGTATTTATTTCTCACTTTACACAACTCTGACTCTTTACAAAAATGGTTATAGTCATGCCCGGAAAAGTGTAACCCATGGCATTTGAAAGCAAACACTCTTTGTAGTTATTTTAAAGGGCCTTTAAAAAAATTATAATACAAAGGTCTGTGTTCTATAAGCAGTCTTCCACTGTGCATTATAACAATAAGGCTTCCTTTTAAAGACTAAGTGTTTAAAAGTTATGAGCCGCTGGACTTGACAAATATCATCTTATAATTGCTCTTCACATCATTTTTCTCTTTGGGTCTTCTGTGTCATCAGGATGCTCAGCAGCATGGAGATCTTCTGCAGACTCCTCCTTCTCTGACTCAGAGTCACTGTCCAAGTCATCTGGACTCTCGGCATCAGGCGAGTGGTCCTCATCACTGTCTCCAGCCACATCACCTTCCCCATCATGATCTTCTACCTCACTGAAGCCAAATCCACAGTGCCTCCAGTATGGGCCTGATAGTTTACTGTCCATGCTCTTCTGGTACTGGTACTCCAGCTCTTCATTAATTTTCTTGTCTTCTTCCGCTGTTTGGAAGTGAGATGTTGCTTTGTGATCTCCTATAACAAGACGACCAGTGTGTTCTTTCTTTCCTGCACCCATAAGTCTCAAGAACTTTTGTTTTCTCTCTTCATTGCCTAAGTCAGCTGCTTCCCAATTGCTAGATCCAAGATCGTCCGGGGAGACTGAATGCTTCACCCCGTGCGGGTGAGACTCCGGGGCAGCACTCATTGTGGCTGGGATCCCGACTGTGATATGCTGAACACACTCGCAGTTCTTCTCAAATGTGACACCAGCAGCCCTCACTCAGCCACTGGTCCAAGCAGCACCACTCCAGAAGCAGAGTCCCTCCCACCATATCTTATTTCAAGTTCTATTACAGAGCTATAGTAATAAGAACAGCCAGGTACTGGTGCAAGCGCGCACACATGCGTGTATACACACACACACACACACACACACACACACACACACACACACACACACCAGACACACAGATCAACTAAACAGAATAGAGATCCCAGAGGCTAGAGAGATGGCTGAGGGCTTAAGAGCTCTAGCCGCTTTTCCAGAGGACGCAAGTTCAATTCCCAGCACCCACATGGAAGCTCACAATTGTATCTCTGGTTCCAGGGCATCTGGCACCCTCACACAGACATACATGCAGGCCAAACACCAATGCAGATAAAATAAAAATAGGACAGTGCACAAAATCTGCATGATGAGAACACTTCTTAGTGTAAATAGTTTTGGTTTGATTTGAGTTTGCTTGAACTAAGGTTTTGATGTCCTTTGTTTTGTTTTGATGTTTTGTTATTTTTGGTTCTTTTGTTCTTTCTTCGATTTTGTATTTTGCCAAGGCTATACACTGGATATACTAAATGCCTTTTTAAAGGCCCTATTCAGTCAAATTTCTGTAATTTCATGAATAAAAAGGCAATTTCCAACTCTTAAAAAAATTAGAGAACCCAGATATAAGTCCATACAACTAAGGCTGAGCTAGAGGCACATGCCTATAATATCAGCACTGGTTGTGTGTGTGTGTGTGTGTGTGTGTGTGTGTGTGTGTGTGTGTGTGTGACCGGGGTGGGGGTGGGAGGGTAGGGGTGGTGGTGGTAAATGGGTAGAGACAGGCATACCATATCTCTGTAAGTTCAAGGCCAGCATGGTTTATATATGGAATTCTAGAACAGCCAGAACTACCTAGAGAGATCAAAAATCCACACTGGAAAAAAAAGAAAGCTTCTTCAACAAATGGTGCTTGGAAAACTGGATATCAACATATAGAAGAATGAAACTAGATCCTTATCTCTCACTCTGCATGTAGCAGATGCATGTAGCCCAGGTTCTGTATTCCCTATGAATCTGAAGTTGGCATTGTTTCCTGAGGCTGTCTCTACCTCCTGAGTGCTGAGATAACAGGCATATGCCACCATGCCTCATCCCATCTATTTTATTATTCTTAGTGGGATAAAAATAATCAAGAACATATATCTTGCTATGAATATTCAAAAGTAGAGATTAATTACAGCTGGGAAAATGTAACAGAAATGTAATAGTAGAAATCTAATCATGGATATTAGGCTTTGGCCACCAATTTCAAGTAATAGACCTATCTATCCACTTTGGTTTAACTAAGTAGACCTCTCTCTGAACATCCATCTTTTTAAAAACATATATTTTTAAATTCTTTAACAATTATACATATATAAACAACGAATTTGCTGTTTACCTCCAATTTTCTCTCACACTCTTCCAGAGCCCCAGTGTATAACCTTTCCACCTTTGTCTTCCTCTTCTCTCTCTTTTTTTTTTTTTTTTTTTTTTTTGGTTTTTTCGAGACAGGGTTTCTCTGTGTAGCATTGCGCCTTTCCTGGGACTCACTTGGTAGCCCAGGCTGGCCTCGAACTCACAGAGATCCGCCTGGCTCTGCCTCCCGAGTGCTGGGATTAAAGGCGTGTGCCACCACCGCCCGGCTTGTCTTCCTCTTCTCTTTAATTACTATTTTTAAATAGTCCACTGAACCAAATTAGTGCTTACGCATGAGTATAGGCAACATACCAGTGACCACATCGCTGAGGAAAAATGGCTTCTCTCTCCCAGCAGCCTTCAGTTGCTAATAACTCCCAGCTAGGGGCGGAGTCCCATGATCAACTCCGCCATCCATGCTGGAATTACTGGTTGGCTTGATTGGACGCAGGTCTTATGTAGGAAACTGTAACTTGAGCATCCCATCTTTGAATGAGAGTCTCCTCTCTAGCCTAGCTCTGAGAAATTGCTTTCTATTCTCATCTTGAAATGTTTTATTCAAAAAGGGAGAGAATTCAGGGACTATATGGCAAGCGAACTCCTTGAAGGAAAGAAAAATAGTTTTTAAATTATATATGCACATTGCTTCTCTTCCATCCTTCATATGTGTGAAGATTCTACATGTCACACCAGGAAAATGCCAGCAGATCAAAGAGAATCAATGAGCCTTAAGTTAAGACCCATTCAAAACTGCCCAGACATCTACTAATTTTTACATTTTAGGCAGATGGATTAAATTCTTGGTGGCCCAAATGACTATGGTCCCACGTTCCTTTAGGAAATGTATAGGATCCAAAGCATTTTATTAATTACTTTCAATCATACACCCAGGGATCCAGTTGGTCTTAGGAGTACAATCCTTGGTGGTGGTTTCTGACAAATCTCCCCCGTTATCCCCTTCCATCCTTTCTAGTTCACTCTTCTCTTCCTAGAGAGTTTTGTTTTTAATGTCCAAGTCTGCTTATTGCACACAAAGGAAATGAAGGGTTTCCTGCCCCCACTTCTTTTTCTCAGGGCATCTCCAGATACAGACATACCGCACAGTCTTTGCAGAGCATGGTTTTCTTAAAGGGATGGGGAGCACAGATTCAATCTAGTAGGCAAGAGTGCTGTGCTTCACCCTTGCTTCCCAGCATGAGAAAGGAAATGGAAGGGTCCTCAGGCTACATGAAAGAAAGGAAAGAAAGCACAATTATTCCCTGAAGATTGCTCACCGGGCCAGTAATTGGGCATTAGTCACAATGACAAAGAGCCAGCATTGAACTCACAGGACACGTCCAGGAGTTAAGGACCTGGGTGATTTTGGAATTGATTTTCCATCATGTAATCAATAGGATGCTTCATTATGACTCACCAAGCCCCATAGACATTCCCTGGAGGCATGGGTGATGCCTTGCATTAAACTCATCTCCACAAAACAGAGAATGCAACTGTGTGATTTCACCACATACTATAAACCCAGAGACAAGAAAAAAGAAGGAAACAAACAAACAAAAGTAACTCCTTACCCCAGCTAGCACATCTTCTTCAGTCTAGAAAAACATTTTATTTCTCTTCTTTCTAAACCTGGATTTTATTTAATGCTCCATCATATATACCCCCTTTAAAACTTGTTTTAAGTTTGGATCAAGTAATCAACAAATAGAAAATCATGAACTGTAGCTATGTTCATTTACAGCACAAGAGAAGAAAACCAAACATGTCTAGTGCTTTTAACAGAGCCTGCCTGATTAAATCTCAAATATTAGACATACATGTCTTATGTGCTCACTAAGAGACTATGAATGTCATGCCAAAAGACCAGAAGATATGCATAAGGCAGAAAGTAAAGTTTATCATTCAAAACCATGAACATAAAATGGGGAACTTAGATTACAGTCAAGGCTTATGGACTTGCGTAGAAACAGTAAACCATGGTCTCCTACTGAAAAAAGGGTTAAAAGTCAGGCCAGTCACAAATCCTGTCACATTGAGTTGACTAACAAAAAATAGAATTGAACACAGTGAACTGGATTCTCAATATTTGGTGTGTTGAATCAATAGCATGGAGATGAGTACAAGAATGGGAAGATGGACTGTGGAGAGCTGGACTCCATAGCATCATTGATTACTGATGAAACCATTTAAGATCAGGAAAAGACATTAAAAGGGGAATTCTCAACTTCATATGGAAAAACAAAAACCCAGGCTAGCTAGACAATCCTGAATAATAAAAGAACTGTTGGAGGTATCACCAGCTCTGATTTCAAATGGTACTACATAACTATGGCAATAAAAACTGCATGGTATTGGCATTAAAAACTTGACATGTTGATAAATAAAATGAAATTGAAGATCCAGACCTAAATCCACATATTTGATTTTTGATAAAAAAAAAAAAGCCAGAAATATACAAAGGAACAAAGAAAGCATCTTCAACAAATGGTGTAGATCAAACTGGATGTCTGCATGTAGAAGAATGCAAATATATCCTTATTTATCACTCTGCACAAAACTCAAGCCCAAGTGGATCAAAGACCTCAACATAAAAGTAGATACACAGAACCTGATAGAAGAGAACATGGGGAATAGCCTTGAACTCACTGTCACAGGAGACAGCTTCCTAAACAGAACACCAATAGTGCAGGCACTAAAAGTGACAATTAATAAATGGGACCTCGTAAAACTGAGAAACTTCTGTAAGGCAAAGGATATTGCTGAAAGGACAAAAGAACATACTACAGAATGGGAAAAGCTTTTTACCAACTCCATATCTGACAGAGGGTTAATATCCAAAATATATAAAGACCTCAAGAAGCTAGACATCAAAAAATAAAACCAAATTAGAAATGGGGCACAGATCTAAACAGAGAATTCCCAATAGAGGAGTCTCGAATAGTTGAGAAACACTCAAAGAATTGTTCAACATCTTTAACTGTAGCCGTATGTTTCTCCAGTCCTACCCAGCCCCCACAGTCCAGACAAATCTCTCTCACCCATGGTCCAGCAGCCGCTTGGACCCAAGTAAACACACAGAGGCTTATATGATTTACAAACTGTATGGCCTATGGCAGGCTTCTTGCTAGCTATTTCTTATAACTTAACCCACTTCTATTTATCCATAAGTTGCCATGTGGCTGTGGCTTATCGGTACTTTCACACCTTGCTTCTCCTGGTGGTGCTGGCATCTCTCCAGATTCTGCCTTTCTTCTTCCTTTCTCTCTCCTTGGATTTTTTGCCTGCCTCTAAGCTGCCTTGCCATAGGCCAAAGCAGCTTATTTATTAACCAATGGGAACAACATATATTCACAGAATACAGAAAGATATCTACCAGCATTTAACCATCAGGGAAATGCAAATCAAAACCATTATGAGATTCCATCTTATACCTATCAGAAGGGCTAAGATCAAAAACACAAGTGACAACTCATGATGGTGAGAATATAGAGTAAGGGGAGCACTCCTCCATTGCTGGTAGGAATTCAAACTTGTACAGCCACTATGGAAATAATATGATGAGAAAATTGGGAATCAATCTACTTCAAGACCTAGCTATACCACTCTTGGGCATATACTCAAAGGACAGTCCATCCTACCACAGGGACACTTGCTCAACCATGTTCATTAAGGCAAGTTCATAGTAGTCAGAAACTGGAAAAAACTTAGATGTCCCTCAACCAAAGATAAAGAAAATGTGGTGCATTTACACAGCAGGATATTACTCAGCTGTTTAAAAAAAATGACATCATGAAATTCACAGGAAAATGGATTGAACTAGAAAAAATCATTCTGAGTGGCCAGACCCAGAAAAACAAATATGGTATATATTCACTTATAACTGGATATTAGGTGTGAAGTAAATGACAACAAAGCTACAATTCATAGACCCAGATAGGTTAGGTAAAGAGGAATGCTCTAGCGAGGGACATGTTGATCTCTTGGGGAAGGGGAAATAAAATAGATTTTTGCAGGTAGACTGGGGTGGATGGGGACAGGAGTGGGAAGAATCAGATTAGGGGGAGATGGGATGGAGGGAGAAGAGTGCAGGAAGAGACAGCTGGAATTTGGAGGGGCACATTTTGAGGGTAGTGTGAAAACCAGTGCAGTGGAAATTTCCTGGAATCCACGAAGGTGATCTTAATGAGGACTCCCAGTAATGGGGGATATAGAGTCTCTTCTAGCCAGGCAAGGCTCCCAGTGACAGGATCTGGGTTATAGTCAATTGAGTTGTTGACCAAGGGATCCCTTGGAAATTCCCAAATAACCAAGGCTGACACTAAGACAAAGGATTGCTATCCAAAAACTGACAGCAGGGTCCCATTGCTGAGGACAAAATCCACACAACTCACTGAACATTGAGAAGTCAACCTAGTACCTACATGGAGCCTTCACCCCTGTGTTCTAGTCTCTTTGGTACAGGAAGGTACTCTTGTATTGTCTGAGGAAATGCTGAAGGAAGATCTCAGACTCAAACAGTATGTAAAAGCAAAGAGCATTTATTAATATTCCAGCATATGTGGGGTCATTGACCTGTACAAGATGGCGATGACCCTAAGAGGAGTGTGTAGGCTCCTTTTAAGCACAGTTAAGGGGAGTTTTAGAGACAGTTAGATCATCTCAAATATGGTTGGTTAAACAAGCAGCAGTTATATTAGTATATTTTTAATTAACTGAAGTTTAGTTTCATCATTTTTGGACATATTTGCACAAGCTTTGGCAAGTCTGGATGTGACTCAGAAGGGGGCTGCTGGATTTGTCCTTGAGACACTGTGAGGCTGACTTAAGCCCTGTGTTTGTTCTCTCCCTTGACCCTGAATGTAAGGCCCTTGTGGATAAATAACCCTTTGTTGGGAGAGACATCTGTTTTGTCCTTTGTAGAGAACTGGGACCTAAATTCAGTTGTGAGGGTGGGAGAGTCTAACCCTAAGTTTACAGAAAAAGAAATGAGAATACAAACCCAGCCACAAAGCCTTCGACCTACAATCTGTCCTGCTTACAAAATGGGCTAGGGCAATGTAGCACAGAACTCATGGGAACAGTCATCCAATGTCTGATTTGACTTAAGGCCCATTCCACAAGAAGGAACTCATACCCAGACACTGCTTGGGTAATCAGGAAGCAAAGACTAGATAGCCCAAAGACCCAAGATAAAACCAAACATGACTGGTCAAAACAAAACAAAACAAAACAAAACAAAACAAAAAAACCAGAACAAAACAAACAAACAAAAAACAATAAAATAGTCCCTAATGATATTCTGCTGTACTCATAGATTATACAGAAAGTCTAAATGAGAAGTCTCCATCAAATCCCTCTTCTCAGAGCTCAGAAAACCCTGCAGAAGTGGAGGGAAGAAGAGTATAAGAGTCAGAGGGGCCGGGCGGTGGTGGGACACACCTTTAATCCCAGCACTTGGGAGGCAGGCGGATATCTGTGATTTCGAGGCCAGTCTGGGCTACAGAGTGAGTTCCAGGAAAGGTGCAAAGCTACACAGAGAAACCCTGTCTCGGAAAAACAAACAAACAAACAAAAAAGTCAGAGGGAATGGAGGACACCAGGAGAACAAGGCCCTTTGAATCAATTAAGCAAGGCACACACAAGCTCACAGAAATCGAAGCAGCAAGTCCAGGGTCTGCATGGCTCTGCACCAGGTTTTCTGTGTGTATATTATAGCTGTTAGTTTAGTGTTTTTATGGGACTCCTGACTGTGAGAACAAGTGCAGCTCTGACTCTTGCACCTGCTCTTGGGACACTTTTCATCCTGTTGGGTTGCTGTGTCCAACTTCAATAAGAAAGTTTTTATTTCATCTTATTATATTTTACTTTGTCATGTTCGGTTGTTATCTCTTAGAAACCTGTTCTTTTCTAATGAGAGACAGAAAGGGAGTAGATCCAGAGGAGAGGAGGGGAAGTGAGGAGGTACTGGGAGAAGTAGAAGGAGGGGAAACTATCATCAGGATGTATTGTATGAGAAAATAATCTATTTTCAACTAAAAAAACAAACAAACCAAGAAGCCATGATGGAAAGAGCATGCAGACTTAAGTAACAGAGGAAATACTTCCCTTTGTGAAGGCTCAACTCTAGTTTCTATGTGGCATCACTTCGTTTTGTTTCCTATTTGTAAATGTCCACCTTCCACTTTAGCTTATGGATATTTTTATTCATTGTACATAGTAGTCCTCTCAAAATATAGGTTATCTGCCCAAGTCATCAATGCACATGCAAAGACATTCGCATGCTCTGATTGATAAGAGAAGTACTGGATAACTAGCAGTCATGTGTTCTCATGATGGGCATTTCTCACATCAGAGAATAAAACATTTCCGTCCTTTTTGCCAGTACTGGGGATTGAACCCATGCCTTATGCATACTAGGCACATGCTCCACCACTGAGCTGTATCCTCAGTCCCATCTTCTATCATTCCTCAAGCCATTGTGGTGACGTATAAGTTCTGGACAACAGAAATCCATACTGTGTCTGCAGATACCGTCCCTGGATTAACCCCACCATACTTAATTTTGCTACTTCATGCTATTCAGCCTATACCAGTAATTCCCATGAATCTTCTTAGTAAAAATTATTTCTCTTTTTCTATTATTCACTTCATTTTCCTAGACCCTTAACCCTAGTCTTAGTTCCCCAAAAATTTATCAATTCTTACTAGCACAAAACGTGACATCAGAAGAAATTTGGGGTACAATCAAGGTGAACCATTATCAGGCATGGGAAGGAGTGATATTCTATTTCTCTCTTTTCTTTATCTATGAACACATACAT
The DNA here is from genome assembly GCF_949786415.1 of Peromyscus eremicus. Taxonomy (NCBI): domain Eukaryota; kingdom Metazoa; phylum Chordata; class Mammalia; order Rodentia; family Cricetidae; genus Peromyscus; species Peromyscus eremicus. The sequence continues at coordinate 104,522,973 of NC_081421.1, read as the reverse complement.
TTACATTTATTCCCTTTGCAACTCACTCTGGTATGCTGACAATTTCTCCTAAAGGAGCTGAGCATGGGCATGGGACTTAGGCTGTCATTTTTTACTTTCTTCATTATGAGGCTCTGCTCCTGCTACTTCTTCCTCCCCTGTGTACCCCTAACATAGCACACCCATGCTATTTCTCTAGCACACCTCACCTATGCCTTCAGCTTGATTAGCATCCTCCATAATCAGTGTGTATAAGAACTAGACCAAGATAGAAGGCATGAGAATGAATCCCAGCTCTCCTACTCATCAGTGTCCAAACTTATCCCTTAGTTTCCTTATTTGGATACAGATGAAGAATTCAAATAGATGATTTCCAAGAGCCTTCCAACTCTGTAAATTGACAGTATTCTTCTCATGTGGCAAAGTTCTTGCAAGGGTTTGTGTCCCATATATTTGCATTCTTAATATAATAACAGGTACCCAGGAGGCATTTAATAAATGGAGACTACCACTCCCTCCTGCATGAATATCAATAGTTACATTGTCACCCAGGTAGTGAAATGGAAAGACTGCATTCTCCATGATCGCAGTTAGCAGGAGACAGAACAACATGGAAAGAACATTCCCTATAGAAGAGATAAACCAACAGGACCACAGGACCACACTTACTTTTTGGTGCCTGAGGATCACAAGACAGTCTCACGTGTCAGAGGTCTGGGCCCGTAGACAGTGCAGCTTGTATGGAAGCTGGAGGAGACTGGGTTTCTTCCTATGATCTTCCCATCCTCAGTAACATTCCTATCTATCTGGACTTTACATGAAAAAAATCAAGTGGGGAGGATTCCAAATCTTCCAAATGTATGTGAGCACCTTATAATGGCTTGCTAAACCCGATGGATTGTAAGAAAACAACTTTTGGAAGTCCTTATAATATCTATATCAACTGGCAAGTGAGAATTTGAGTCAAATTCACTCAAACCTTCAAAACACATGAACCCCATCTCACTTATTTATAATCTATTTACCTGTTGGTAACTGGGGCACAGGTGCATCCCTGATCTACTAAAAGATAAACATGATGAACTATAAAGAGTTAATGTGCTGAAATGAGATAAAACTTTTTTTTTTTTTTTTTTTGCTTATCACTAAGCCAACACTCAGCAAAATGAAAGTATTTCCTTTAAAGCAGATGGTGACACAGGTCTTGAGACAAGTTTCTCTATCCATGAAGATAATTTGCCTTAATGAGTTCAGTGGGGGTGGTATTTGATTTTATACCCACACAAAGTATTAACTATAGTTAAAGTTTATAATAATTCAACAATTAATAACATCTAAATCAAATATACCAATAAAAGAAAACCTAAAAAATAGTCAGCATTATTTTGAGCAGGAGATAGAGTGAGGTGAAAATAATTCCACCATCTCCCCACCGCCTCAGTAACAGAGCAGTTTTGAATATACTCAAGTTCATTTAACAAGATGAAACAACTCATGTAGAATTGGCATAGTCTCTTAAGCTCTCAGCTACCCTTGACTCTGGAACACAACATCTAAGCCCAACATCTCAGAATGTGCTTAACTCAGCAGTAAAATCATTAAGTGAAAACCAACCTGCCCACACAGTATGGGAAGTGGCAAGCCAGAAAGTTAAAGAGAAATGAAGTTGCACTGAAATTAGCTCCCAGAGGTACCTCTTGCCCCCAAATAAAGACTTTATCATGTATTCCACTGATTATAAAAGAAGCATATTTTGTTCTAGATGATTAAACAATATAGAAGAGGTATTCTGATGTCCTTTCTCATAAGAACACAAAATCCTACAGAAAGGACACCACCCTTATGAAGTCTTGTAATGTCATCAATGAAAAGGCGCTATCATCAAACAGTACGGTTACATTAAAGGCTACGTCTTCAAAGAATCCACAACACTTTTCTACTAAAGTTTAGTAGATGTTTAAGTTCGTTTTAATGTAAGTCTATATGATCACTAATAGTTATATAATGTTGTTGTCATTTATTACCCATGTGAGGTTAGTTCCAGGATCCCAAACATTAAAATATTTATATGTTCAAGTCCCTTATTTAAACTGGCATAGGATTTGTATATTGCATATATATACCTGTCCACATACTTTATATCTCTAGTGTGCCTGAAACACCTAATACAGTGTGATTAGTAATAGGAACAGACGTGTAAGACCGTCCCCCTTCCCCAGTAGCCATCATACCCTAGAAGCATCCAGCAGCTGCTGCAGCTGCCCCAGTCACTGTCACTGCATGCAGAACAGCAGCAAGGTAGAGGCACAGCAACTGTCTGCTCCCATACCACCTCAGGGATGTGGCCACTGAGGCTGTCACTAACTGCAGCCAGCAGCACACAGGGTGGCTTCTGTTCCCAATGCATGCCCAGCAGGTCATCCTTCCAAAGAAGGTTTATGAACAGTAAAATGGCTCAATGAAATAAATGGATATGGTTTCTCCCACAGGAATGACAGCAAGGAAAATGTATTTGTACATCAGATGCCCCAGGGAATGACCCCAAGGAGTACCTTCATAGTATAGGAGCCAGAGAGGCTGGGGCTTGGTGTTGGTGAAGGAGAAGGGTGTGGAGACAGCTGATGTTACAGGTCCTGACGGCTTCAGTTCACAGCAGGAATTATGCAACCAACTTTAACCACTAAGGATGCTTCTTGCTCTTGAGGAGCATCTCCTCCTTGTGAGATGACCAGAAGAGTAAAGGGAAGAAGAGGGTATTGAGATTCTCGGAGGCAAGGTGCAGCAAAGCCAGCCCTATCACTGGTCAAAGTTCCCACCTCACCACATATGGAAACCCTGTGGTTGCCTCTCAGGGTTTTCAAACCTGCACGTGCAGGGAGAAGTGGCGGCAGTTACTGAAAACAAGGATGCAGAACGAAGTAGCAAAAGTGAGGCCGAATCTGTGCGGCTGCAGACATGATGTCACCAATGCTCCTCACCAAAGAGGCCTCGAGAGGATGGCAATCAAAGGACAAGGAGAGTCAAGATGAGACCCAAGGTCAGAGGCCGCCTCAAGGTCGGTACCTACCACAGCAACTTCATTTGCACACAGTTGCCAAGGGAAACTCAACCCCAAGTAGCAAAGAGAAATGCAGATCCCCCAGCTGAGAAAGCCGCTGCCCCTGGCAGGCTGAGGAGAGTGGGTTCCAGTAAATGAAGCTTACACAATCTACCATCATCCACTTTAGTGACTGAGCAAGGGGAAATAAATACGCAATTCCAGCAATAGGCAATTCCAGCAGTAAGAAATGAACAAGGGGCCAGGGAACTGGCTCAATGGGCCACCAAGCCTGACAACTGGGTTTAATCTCCTGGACCTATATGGTGGGTGGAGAGAACCTGTTCTCTCCTCTGAACACACACACCGAAATCTGAATTTCCAATGTATCAATACATGTTTTCAAGAATTCTCCCATCCGTCACATCTCATGGTTTTTCCACTTATCACTACATGCACTTCTGAGCAAGTTTCATCTTTATATTTAATTGATACCTGGTTCATTGTATTTTATAATGAGGTTCAGTCAATAGCTGTAAAACCCATAGAGTACTAGATATTTTTTTCCTGCTTTTTGCAAAATTACTTCATTCAGATTCAGGTTCCTATTTAATGTTTTACATGATTAGCAATATTGCACATATAAAGCAATTATTTATCCCTTACATTCAGGTTATTTTAAACCACCATTTTAATTGAAAATAAGTTTGTAACATGATTCTTTACTGAATCTTTGGGAATTTCACATCATACAGCCCAATCCTGCTCATCTCCCAGTTCTTCCATATCTGCTCCTCACCCCTGTAGCATCCCCCCAAAAGAAAGTGCCCCAGCATTAATTAAAAACAAAATAAAAAACTCACCTTGTTCCTCCATTTTTCCAGCACCTCTTCATTCATCCTAGAGGAAGCTGTCTTGTGTCCACAGTATATCCTTTTGTCTAATCAGCCCCACCTGCAAATTGTTCACTTCAGTGAGTCATTGGTCTCATTCAATGCCTCTGGCACACCATCATCACTGGACCCTCACCAAAACTCCTCTCCAATATCCTGCTGTTGCCTTGAGTCACGGAGATCCTGTGGCTATTTGCCAGGACCAGTCCCTTCATGTACTCCAGCAGGTCATAGATGGGGCAGATGTTAGGGCAGGCCAACCCAAAGCCCAGGTTGTAAGTCTGGATGGTAGCTGAGCTGGTTGATATAGGCCACTGGAACTGCACCCCTCAGGCAAGGGGCAGAGCCAGCCCTCCTAGGTCCTAGGTCCATGCCATGGAGGCCAGCTTTCCTACGCCTAGGGTCTCCCAAATGTGTGACCAGCTCTCCTGTTGCAATGTCCAGTGAGGGGCAGTTATCCCAGGCCCAGTGAGGGGCAGGGCCAGCTCAGTACAGCCCTCAGATTTCAACACATGTGGCTCCTATGCCCCTCTGTGGTAATACAGGCCATGGACATCAACATAGACCCAACACAGACATGGCCCTAGGCAGTTTGGGCCCAGATGTTATCATGGTCTCAGTGGCAGCACAGGCCACCCAAATCAATATGGCCCCAGCAGCAGCAAGGCCCTTTCAGCGTGCTGACCAGACCCTAGGCATTCACACAGACCTTGATGGTAATAGGAACCGTGGACATCAACTCAGACCCTGGCTGCTACAGGGCCACAGACCCAGACATGGCCCTAGGCAGCAGCCCGGGCCCGGATGTCACATGGCCCCAAGTGGCAGCACAGGCCATTCAGAGCAGGATGCCCTCCCCCGTCTTCCCAACAGGTAGCATGGCTCTCAGATACCAACATGGTCCTAGATTGCAGCCCAGCCTCCAGGCCTTAGCATGGCCTTTAATGATATCAGGAGCCACGGACATCAACACAGATCCTGGCTATGGTAGGGAAATGGACCCAGACATAGCCCTCAGCAGCAGCCCTGGCCTGGGTGACACCATGGCCCCAAACAACAGCACAGGCTACTCAGATCCACATGACCCTGGCAGCGGCATGGCCCTTGGGCACCAACATGGTCAGGTTGCAGCCTAGACACCAGGCATCCGTGTGGCCTTTGGTGGCACCATGGGCCACTGGCCACGGACATCAACACAGACCCAGGCTGTGGTAGGACCATGGAACCAGACATAGTTCTTATATTTTGATCATGGTTTTCCCCTCCTTCGATTCCTCCCAGGTCCTCCTCTCCTCCCTACCCACCCAGCTTTATGTTCTTTTTTTCCCTCTCTTTAGAAAACAAACAAAACACAAAGATTATATTTTATAGTCAGGCATTTAACTTAATTTTTTACTGAGCTTTTTCAGTTGATTAGTTACAAACAATAGCCATATTTTTTAATTTCTAATTAATTTACTTTAAAAAAATTTTTTTCATTGATGTTTTGCTATGGTTGTTGTGTCCCCTGGAAGTGGAGTTACAGACAGCTGTGAGCGGCCATATGGGTACTGGGAATTGAACCCAGGCCCTCTGGAAGAGCAGTCAGTGCACTTAACCTCTGGGCCATCTCTCCAGCCCCTTAATTCTTATATTTCTTGAGATGTCTCACTATGTAACCCTGATTTGCCTTGAACTCATAGAGGCGAAAGGAGTGAGCCACTACATCTGGCTGAATCTTGGCTTTTACTTAGCTGAATTTAGGGTAGCCAAATAAGAGAACTGAAAATTATGTGTTTGGGTAACTGGATAACATTTTAATACAGTTTCTGTGCAGTATTTCAAAATGTACCAATCCTGAAAATATTTCTTATTTATCTGACATCCAATTGAATTTTTATTGGATAGATCTGTCCACTCTGGTTTTCATCTCTAACATTGCAAGGATCGGGCCAAATAATGACTATAGTGATGCTATACTACCTCATATTTTACTAGCAATTACTTTACAGTGTCTCATTCCATAAATTAAATGAAACCAGAAATTATTGTAAGGGCAATCCTAGAACAGCACCTGCCATACGGTATGAAGTCAATGGGTTATGATTTATTAACAAAGTTCATTAAACTTTGACAAAATTATATTGCTTACATTGTACCATTTTGCTAAAGTACGTTGGATGTTTCACTCAATAGGAAAAATAGGATAACTAGACACAAAGTAATATAAGAAATTAGTAGCAATTGAGTCTAGGTTGAGCTGGGGGTGCTGACATGTGCCTGCGGTCCTAACGACACAGGAGGCTGCGGCAGCAGGATCACTTCAGTCCAGAAATCCAAGACCAGAGTGGGTAAAGTAGTAAAACCTGTCTCCACGCATCAGCAGTAGAATCACACCATTTAGGCTCACATCTAGCCTCTACATTTTTTTTATGACTTTCTGCTTCTAGATGGTTCTGCTGAGTCTCACTTTGAACATTTATAAAATGAAAAAAAAAAAAAAAAGATTGTGTTTACCTCACAAGATTGCTACGAACTGATGGGGACAGTTAGTGGAAACTTAGCATAATGTTTGGCATATAGCATTTTAGTAAATGATAGCTACTAATAGAATTCAAGATTACTGCTATTCACTGAACAGTTGGTAAGAGCTTACACTGTCCCAAGTATTTTTATACATTTTAAACAATGGTAATGCCATCTTCCTCTTTTCTCTGCTTCAGAAAATCAAAACCAAGAAAACAATTCACCTCTCTCAGAAGTCTGTAAATTGGTAATAACAGAGGACTTGCAAAAGTCTTAACCAGGCCATGATTTTCAAATTGTATGCCAAGCACATGGGTATTCCCAGGTGTGTGGACTTTCTGTTCCTGTCCCAACAGATCCCCACAAGCATATTGACTTCAACAACACAAAAGGATTACCTCTCAGCTTCCAGAAGTCACATGGGTCTCTGCTTAGTGTCCCCAGGCTGAAGTTCAATATTGCACAGGGCAGCCCTCTTTTCAGATGTTCAGTAGATGAATTCATCCAAGCTCATTCAGGTCATCAGAGCTCCATTGCTCATAGGACCAAGGTTCCTGTTTCCTTGAGTCCTAAGGGAGTCACTCTTCACATCTAAGGGTCAACTTCTTGGCTTGTCACCTTCTCCATCTTCAGAGCCAGCAAGAACAAAGTGACCCTTCCTCCTGTCACATCTCCCTGGCTCTTCCTCATCTCACTCCAGCCTACCTCTCCTGTTTTTAAAGGCTCAGTGATTTCATTGGGCACACCTGCACATTCAGGCCAAGCTGTTGATTTTATAGCCAGCTGATAAATGCCTTAATGCCATCTGCAAAATCCCTTCATAGCAGCACCTTAGTTGGTGTTTAATTATGGGTGTTCTTAGTAGGATATCTTTAAAAATCTGCCTATTACCTATGGGAACTTTCAGACACTCACTCTCAATTATTACTAATTTTGATGTTAGGGGTGATGAGACTCAGTTTGATTTTTAATTGACACTAGTGAGAAAGTTTTACTTTTTAAAAAAATTATTTTCATTTTATGTGTGGAGGTTTAGCTGCATGTGTGTCTCTGACCACATGTGTACCTGGTGTCCGGGTACAGGCCAGAAGAGGGTACCAGATCATCTAGAACTGGAGTCGTAGACAGTTGTGAGCTGCTATATGGGTCCTGGGAATCAAACCCTAGTCCTCTGGAAGAGCAACCAGTACATTTAACTGCTAAGCCATCTCTCCAGACTTCAATTTTGTTTCTTAAAGCAAAAACAATTATATGCACCTTCTGGAAAGGGAGTCTAAGGAGAAGTTCTTCACCATTGACCAAAAAAAAAAAAAAAAAAAAAAAGCATGCTTAAGAATGCACGAGCAAGGCTCAGGTGTTCAGCGTGTTTTATTGGTAAGTGTCAGTTGTGCAAGCACGAGAACCTGAGTTCTAGTCCCCAGCACTCGCATAAAAGCCAGTCATATGGAGGGACAGAGGCAGGTGGGTCCCCAGCACTCATATGCTACCAGTTTAGCCAACTGGTGAGCTCCACATTCAGTGAGAGACCTGGTCTCAAGAATTTAGGTGGGGAGGATAGAGGGAGACACGTACTGTTGACCCTGGCCATGCACGTGAACACATTCACCACACACATGTATACACCATAAATAAACACATACACATGAAGCCAGGTGTGGCATTGTATGTCTATCTGCTATCACAGCTTTTTGAAGATGAAGCAAGCGGGTCAAGGGTTGGAGGCCGGCCTGAACTACATAGCAAGACCCTGTCTCAAAAAAAAAAAAAAAAAATCTAAAACAAGAAGAGCACATGAGGAAATCCATAGTGGAGCTGGGATTCTCCTCATGTCCAGACAGCTCATAGCTCTGAAGGGCTGAGCAGAGCCTCCCAGAGGCCATTGTTTATTCATTATTTGCCTCCTTGGTTTGCCCCTTTGTTTCTCGTAGTTCCAAACATGGAAGTCTCAAGTGAAATGCAGTCTGTATGGAAGACTGTGTGGTGAATGAGGGACAGAAAGGAGAACATGGGAGCTGCTGAGGAAACAAATCCAAGTCCATTTCCCCACTAGCCAGACTACACACTCACAGGGTACAAACCCAGGCCAGAGGGGTGACTTCCTCCCTACACATGTGGATCCTTTTGTATCCTGGAACGGTATTAAGTGCATTAAAGTCATTGCTACATACAGAATAAGATGGCAAAACGTGTTCTTGCAAATGAAATAGCAAAATAGAATGCAGTTGTTCCAACCCACAACAGAGCATGCTTCATTAGCTCAGTAGCACTCATACTAGGTTATAGATCTGATGCAGAATCAAAATTATATCTCATATACTGTATATCACATATGCCTGACAACCTCAGCAGAGTATGGACATATGAATGACTCTGTTATCATCCCTCCCTCCATAGGACCTGGATTTTAGATCAGACCCCAAAGTCAACACACTGCTAGCCTAATTGATCCACACTTTCATTAAACTAGTCAATTGTAATGTTTTACTTCACTGAGGTTTCAAGACATTCATTTGAGGTTAGATAATTATGAAACCTGTTTCCAGGTATGATAGCGGAGTAGATGTCCCTCCAATAAGTTTTAAATATACCCCTACTGAAGCAATCTGGCCATTAAAGCTGTTGAGACTAGTTTGTATAGTACAAAAAGGTCTTTGCTAACCTTTTTGTCTCCCTGTGTATTTCTGAAGCTAAAAGGTTTGTTTCTGTTTCAAGCCAGCGCCACACATCAAAGTAGGCTCAGCCTCAGGCTCTGAGCCTGTGTTATGCCCCTTTCCATAGTTTACCCCCAAAGGGTCAGTGCCAGTGTGGGGTGTCAGTAAGTTGTGAATCTCAGAACTAAGGGTTATCAAAAACAATTTAGGCGATAGAAGTTAACTCTCTAGAGAAGGAGTCTCGAGTCTCCTTGGGAAGCTGCTGTATGTGAGAGGAGAAAGAGGAAAGCATGCTAATGTCACAAGTCTGAGCAGAAATCTGCAGGTCTCATGGGGCATGCTGGCTCGATTATCGGCTTTTAAGCTCAGTGGAAAGACAAGCCCCTACCCCTAGCCCCAGCCTCCAATGCTCCAGGCATTTTATTGGCTCATTAAATACAGGATTTTGCTTGCATTAAGCCAAAGCTGATGTGTTATCCAAACAGAAAGTATGATGAGACCTAAAACACAGACGCAGGCGCTTCTCTTTTCCTTGCGTACGCAGCTCAGGTCCCAAATGTCCCACCTCATTACAGCCCAGGATCCCTCCAGAGAGGACCCGGGAGGCAACCCCTGCAGGCTGCTCCAGCCCATTCCTTTACTCAGCAATGTTTCCACACCTGTGTCACATAGATGGCTCAGTTACTTCAAATGATTGACAGAGCAGTTGCCAGGGAAGAGATGTGGAGGACTTAACTGGCTGAAGCAATCAGCCAGGAGGCATAGCAACCGCTCTGAGCCAGAAGTCAGTGTTGAGCAAACTGCGAGAGCTGCTTAATAAGCTCAAGGCAAGTCTAGAAGTTTCCACCTAGGTTATCTGTCCACGGAAGGATAAGTTGTTTGCTGGATTGAACTTCTCTGTGAAAAACCTTTAGCTCAGTTTATACCAGTGACTGACTCTTTTCACATATACCCAGGGACCAACGGATTGAATGGTTAGAGTGAGCCTGGCACGAGAGAGCTGGCGTCCTATCCCAGAAGGCCTGGAACTTCCTTCCTGTACACCCAGATTCCTCCTTCTTCCTTTGGAAGTAGCAGTTTAGAAAAGGTGAGAAAATATGTCTTAAAGCAACCTGCCCCAACATTTGGCATGTACAAAATCCTGCTGGGTTACTTAGAAATAATGAATGCTAAAATGATGTAACCACTGTTGAGGGATGCAGTAAAGTCAAACACACTCACAAGCTACGGCAACTCTACAGCATCACTCTGAAGGGATGAAGCCCCAAGAGCAAGAGTGTGTTTCATGAACTACGAGTTAGTTTATACAGTTTACTGAGGGATTCCCATCTTGTGGAATTTGTCCAATAATAAGTAAACAGCAGAGAAAGCCATAGACTGAATTTCTGTAGGAATTTGAAGGAGGTCATAGACTGAACCTCTGGCAGAACTTGAAGGCCTGGAAAGATGGGCTCAGTGGTCAAGAGTGCTTACTGTCCTTAGAGAAGACCTGGCTTGGTTCTCAGCATCCACATAGTGACTCACAACTGAATGTAAGGCAAGTTCCAAGGGATCCAATGCCTTAGACTGGCCTCTGCAAGCTTTTGCATGTATATGGTGTACATAAACTCATATGGGCAGGCACGTGCATGTATGCACACGCACGCGCGCGTGCACACACACACACAATCATCATCATCATCACCATCACCACCACCACCATCATAATAAATGAAAAATTATCAAGCACTATTTCAGCCCTTTACTTAATATTCATCTTACAAATATAAAAAATAATGAGTTTTTACTTACAAACTTCAACCCCACTGCTATCTAGTGAGGAAACAGAGAGACCTAAATAATCACAATATAATAAAGCAAACACCTTAAGAGTACCACAGAGGGTGGAAGAAGAAATAAAGGGGCATTTATTTATTCAATTCAAGTTGCATAGCAACTTCTAAGGGATGTGCAGGGTTCAGAGAGGAGGAGGAAGAGGAGAAGGAAGAAGAGGAGTGGGGGTGTAAGACAGATCATGCCTGCACTCATGATGTCCACAGTGGTCTAGAGACTTCAGTCGAGGAGACGAGCCCATGCATTGACCCACAGGGATGCAGACAATTAGCACCCAGGAGGACCTAAATATACTACAACATCTCTGGAGCACAGAGACAAGGGTTAGAGCAGAAGGAGCAAAGTGAGAAGAGAGGACAGGCTGTGGGGGAACTTGTTGGTCACTCCTGTAAAAGCCTGCAAACGGGGTCCAGCCTTTGAACATGGCATGGCCACAGAAGGATATGATGTGAAAGTAATGATGAAGGGCGATGGTTAATCTAACGGTCAACTTGACTGAATTTAGAATCACCATGGAAACATGCCTCTGTGTATCTGTGCCTCTGAGTGTCTATGGCAGTGTTGGCAGAAGAAAGAATGCCCACCTTGAATGTGGGCGGTACCATGTTGTGGCTTGGGGACCTGGACTGAATAAAAGGAGAGAAGGCAAACTGAATATTTGCTTTGCTCCCTGAATGTGAATCCGACGTGACTAGCTGCCTCATGCTCCTGTCACCCCAAGGAATTGTACTCGACCTATGAGCTAAGCCAAGTCCTTCCTAAAATTGCATTGGTCAGGTTTTCTCACAGCAGCAAAGTAACCAATACACAGGGTCAGATCTTCTTTTTAAATAGGGATTTTGTTATCTGCGTGAACAGTGAGGTGGGTGGGCCTGGACAGAGCAACCAATGAAAGAGGGACAATAAGACCCGATGGGAGTCTGCTACAGCAGTCCAGAGGAGACACACAAACTTGAAGGAGGTGACTGACAAAGGGGACAGGTGGAAGAGAAGCTCTTGGAAAGTCTGCTGTAGCAGCTCTGTGACTGTCACAGCAGACATGTAAATCCTCAACCTAAAGAATATGGCTGTGTTTTCAGAAGTACCTTCCTTTCTCCCGAACACCTTTCCAAAACAGAGTTCTGCCTGTGCCTATCTGAAGCCATCAGTTAAGACTTTCCTTTTCACTTGAACAGTTTTGGTGTTCCCTCACTGTGCTGAAGTTGGTGATAGGCTTTCCTGAACCACTGTCAAATCGACACCCCGCTCATGTACCCAGATGATGCTCTTTCAGGGATACCCAAGCTGCAGCCCGTGGCTCTCACACTCTGGCACAGCTGTACAGGCAGCCCCATACAAAATTGTCAGCTTACATAAAGCACTGTGAAACTGTTGTGCATTTTCCCCTGTAACTTAATTGTGCCATTCTTGAGCATGACGTTTGCAGGTGAAGACATCATATTGCAATGTCAAAAAGTTGCACTGGGCTGTTTATTCTTCTGTCATTCACCCATGCAGCCATTTCTTTACAGACTCACATTTAATAAGAAATAAAGTTTGTTTGGGTGATTGTAAAGACTAGGGCACGTAAGCCACTGTAAGCCCTAGAGTGGGGGCAGCGTGAGTGACACTGTGACCAGATGACCTGAAACAACAACCGAAAGACAGGAATGGCTCATTTCAATTTGTGGTTTCAGGAAGTTCAGCCTGTCGTGGGCAGCTGCTTGAGTAGTGAGCATCATAGTGGTGGGAACATGTGGCAGAAGCTTCATGGTGGCCTCATGGTGGACAGGAAGCAGAGAGAGGGACAGGAAAAGACTGGAAATAATAGACCCCTGTGATTCCAGCCCCGGTGGCCTGCCCTCTCCAGTACACCTCCTAAAGTTTCTAGTATTTTCTAAAATATCACCATAAGCTGAGGACCAAGCAAGCATTCAATTCAAGAGGTTATGGAGGGAATATTTCATGCTTAAATCATCATGCCACCATCATGGTACATCATGTGTCTCAGGGTATAATGAAATAATGCTTATAAAGCAGTTTGTAATAGTATATAGACAGCATTCGAGAACTATTAGTCATATAGAATAACTTAAAGCCATGCAGGTATCCAATGATTTATCTTCATTCTAGTATTAACGAAAAAATATATACATGTAGAACATGAAGAACCTCAAAACTATAGTAAAGTAAAAAGAAAAAGGTGAAGTCACACATACATATCATCTTTTTCACATAAAAAAATTTATGAATAGTTTTGTATGAGGGAAACAACAAATGCTACAGCTCATAGAGTATTTTTTTTCTATTTTAAAAATTAAATGATGAAAAGAAGCTCAATTATTTTAGGAGAACAAATCCATTATTTCCAAGATAATGTGGTTAATATCGCCTGACATTTTCGCTGTCCTTTGCTGGAAGTACAAGCTCACATGCTAAGACCTCGCTTGTTCTTCTTCTTGTTGTTTTACAAGTTACTGTTGATAACATATTGTTATGAATATATAACAAATTTACCAAAATTGATGTGTTTATGTAAAGAGTGGTAGTTCTCTGCTTGTACTACAGTGAAAGCATCTTACCTAAGCTTCGTATGTAATCATTGAGTCAGAGTGGCCCAAATCCAGATTTCAAATGTTGTGAAGATGTCCTTAGGTTCCTATCCTGCATATGTGGATTTCCAGTGTTAGTTTGTCTCCTCCTCTTCCTGCTCTTCATCTAACCTTTCAAAAGTTTACATGTCTATCAAAGGTCACCGAATGTCACGGGGATTCTTGCAAATTGAAGTTCTTACCTCTGGTATAAAAATAAAGGTTATCACCTACGCGAACAAACGAGGCTCACCTCTCCAAAGGTTGCCACACGTCCTTCATCATCACAGGGTTGTAAATAATTGTTTTTTAAATGGACTGATTCGAAACTTCTTTCAGGGAGAGAAGTTTTATGGCAAGGGATTCTTGAGATGCAGATTAGCAGGACTGAGAGCTCTAAGCTAACCAGCGACATCAGCTCCAGTCCCTATGAAAGGCCAGGTGAGTTTGAACCTGCATTCTAACAGATCTTGTAATCCAAGCACACTGAAGTGTGAGTTTAATTATGCTTAAATCTGTGCCATATGCCTATAAGCTTTTATTTATTACTTCCTTCACTATTATGTGGCCATTAACTCAGCAATTTGGATGCATATACTTTTTTTTCTCTTTATGATAGAGTCTCACATAGTCAAGGCTAGTCTTGAACTCAATAAATAGCCAAAGATGATCGTTAATTTCTGATTTTCCTGCCTCCATCTCCCAACTGTTAGGATTACAGATATGCCCCATCATGGCCAGCTTTATGGAATGCTTAAGCACATGACTTTTCATAGGCTAGACAGGCACTCTACCACATGAATTGTATTCCAAGTCATTTGAATGTGTTTTTCTAACATTGCTATTTTTCTTAAAGAAAATTCATTTGTTTGTATATATTTTTAACAACTGGGGGGGGTACTATCTGCTGTGTTTTAATTATGAAATGCTCCCCTTAGGCTCATGTGTCTGAACACTTAACCCCCATGGTGTTGTTGTTAGGGAAAGATAGGGAATCTGTAGGAGGTTGAGCCTTGTTGGAGGAAGTACATTACTGGGAGTGGCCTTTGAGGTTTTATAGTGGGGCTCCACTTCCTGTTTGCTCTGTTTCCTGGGTACAGATGAGAGGTGATCAACTAGGTTCCTGGCACCATGCCTTCCCTACCATGTTATACTCCATCATTCAAGGACTCTAAGCCAAAATAAACACTTTCTTCTTTAATTTGCATTTTTCATGATATTTTATCACAGTAACAGTAAGGAAACCAGTACACTAACCATTGCTTGGATTGAGAGAGGAAAATACTTAGAAAGGTAGATGGCCTTTCTAAGTGGTGCAGGAATAGTATAAACCACAAGGACAAAGATGTGTTGACAGGCACAATTCTCATGGTCCAATGGAACTGGACATAAAGGCAAGTGGAACAGGAACTACTACAAGTAACTAGATTTCTGGCTGAGGCAGGAGAACTCAGCTGGAGCCCATGGATGGATGGAAAATAAACAGTTTGGGAAGGAAAAGCCATGAATTTCATAGCTGGAGACACTGATTCCCACGTAGTTTCCAGGTTACAGGTCTGAAAGATAGCTGAATACAAGGGTTGAGCTAAGGAGAGAAGTTTGAACTGAGAAGATGATGAAATGGATAATGAATTAATGCTTACGCATGGCCCAAAGCAGCCTCCTCCAGTATCTACAGTAAAGCTGCTTTATCATGCCATCTCTACCCAACCCTTGCCACAAGGGATGTGTGTCCAGATGCTTAATGTCCACGCAACTGACAGACTGGCACATCTCAGTGAGAACTGATGTGTCCACCATGACTT
Organism: Peromyscus eremicus; assembly: GCF_949786415.1. NCBI lineage: Eukaryota > Metazoa > Chordata > Mammalia > Rodentia > Cricetidae > Peromyscus > Peromyscus eremicus. Next base: position 104,507,700 of record NC_081421.1, on the reverse strand, counting down.
CACAGAAGGAATAAAAGAGGATTTGGTCTCATCAAGCCCAATTTGGGCAATTTCTGTAAGTCAGTAGCAGAGTTAATGGGATCCAGGAAGAATGAATACAGATCCTCGATGCTAGGCTAAATGAGGCTGAAGACCGGAATTTCCCGCCCCCAGTTTTCAAACCTGGTAGTTCAGGTTCTCAGTCAGCTCACCAAGATCCAAGAACATGCCCTTCTTCTCAGAACATCCAAAGCAGGGGTTTCTGTGAGATGCTGTCCGTCAACAGCACCAGTGTGCTTACAAGCGAATCTGACCTGAGACTAAAGCAGAAGTTAGCCTCAAAGCGTAAAGTGTGAAAAGCTTCAAGAGAGAAGAGACAGGCACATGTTAGGTAACGTCGCCTGCCTTGTGAAATCAAGAAAAAAAACCTTTCAGAGCAAAGTTCACTTTTTGCCTTTATAATTCTTAGTTTTAAAATCTCCTAGCAAGTGAAGAAATGTTAAAAGCTTGATATATTAAGAAATTGAAACACCAAAAGAAAAACTATATGGCATTTTTTAAAAAAACTTCGAAGTCACCTGGTATTTAATAACAACTTTAGAACTGAGGCTTATTGGGGTAATTCATTCTTCTGTAGACATTATCAACTCTAGATATGTACTGCAACTGTTACAGCATAAAACCAAAGCTGTCTTCATGCCCACTTCATCTCGTTCTTCTAATTAAATGGGAATATTTGAATTCCAAATATAGCCTGATTTAGGCAGGAAGAAAATAACACTTCTCTGGTAGTGCCTCCTTCTCTCTGCTTGTCGGGCACTTTTTCGTGGGCAGGCAAGAGGTGCTAAGAGTAAATTTGACTTTATCACTAAAACACGGATCTTCCATTCATACTTTCTAGCCCTGGACACCAATGATCTCATCAAAATCAATGAAAAGAGAGAAACACTTTTAGTTTAAGAAATTGGTCAGTAACCATGTATCTTTAACATAAACTCGTGGAAATGACTCAAATAATTTGTGTAGTTCTTGTGCTAGGTAGCTTTTCAAATTACCATCAGATTATTTACCCATAGTCAGTAAGAGTGTGTGGTAAGCACCAGTGAGACCAGGAGACCAGAATCCTGCTGGAAAGAACGGGGTCACAGAAATACCAACTGCTGAAACACCTTCACCTTGTGGTCATTTTGGTCTGGAAGGAGATCTTTCATAAATATCACATGATTGCTGGTTCTGTGACGGTCCTTCTCTGACAGGTGCAGAAAAATGCTGGCTTCAAAGACGAAGTGGATGAGGACCGATGGCCTTTGCCCCTCAGGTATGTCAGGCCATGGGTTTCAGCTAGAAGCTACAGACAGTATTCTGGATTCTTTGCATGTACCAGGCAGGTGTTATCCATGATATTTTTTATACAGCACCTCACTGACCCTCAGTTTGGGTCGGCTCAGGTATAGGCGCTCCTACCACCTTTACTTTATTCTATTTGCATCTTTACTATCACCTCAGCAAGGAGTAGAGTACCACATGGTTAAAGCCTGACCCATCAAATCACAGTTAGGTAGATCAGAGATGGACAGCTGAGGTCAGGCAAGCTATGACAATACCACTTAAATTTGTAGGGATTTACACTTAGTCATAGATAAAATATTAGAACCATTAAATACCCTAAGGGAGAAACCACATGGGATCCATTTGCAAGCTTCTGCAGAGAATGAAGTTATTCGAAGTCCAAAGCTAACTTGGCTATGGTGCAGGCTGACTCAGAATTGCCATTCCTTCCCAGTTCCTGCACTCACTTGCTTCTGAGGCCCACCATGGTTTCTTTCTGTGTGGATTTCTAAGGCATTCTGTGTCCTTACAGCAAGCTTTCCTTTCTTCTTAAATTACCTGGAACAACCTAAAGGAAACTACTTAATATATTCAGTACAATACTATGGTCTCCAAGAAAATGTCCTTATTCTCATTTTATTGGCAAGGAAATAGAGAATCTATACGAGCGGTGTAAGGTGAATTAAAATCCACGTCTCTATGACTGATAGTTTGTGCTTGTCAACCGCCAGAATGACTTAGATCCAAACTTTTCAACACCTGTTGTCTGCTCAAGCCATCTCAGTACAGCACGCTGCAAACTGATTTTTCAAAAGTTATTACAATCTTATTAGTTAGAATTAAGATCCAAAACAATTGCTCACTGGCAACAGGCATCAAGCATCTGTACTTTCAGTCTGAGATGGGAAGCTTCCTGCTCCCTGGTCAAGTTGGCGTTCTTTCAAAAACTCCGACTCTAATGGCTTCTGCAGCAGTTCTTCATTTTGAGCTAGTTGGACTCATCTCTTCCCAAAGACAAATTTTGTGTTTTCTGGTCAGTTTTCTTTGCATAATTTATCATCACCAGACCATCCCTGTTGTTTACCTTCATGGACTTCTTCCCAGAAAAAAACCTGACCTGTCCTTTTGTCTTCCTAACTAGGCACTAGCCCAGAGTAACTCATGGAGCCCCCTAATTGCTCAGCTTGAATGTTCAGCGTTTAATCTTCCTTTATGGAGGAAGCAAGCTCACTGAAGTGATCCAGTTATCATGTGTAAGCTCCCCCAGCTTTTGTCTCGGGATGTGAGACTTCACCACTGTATCCCACTATATAACTACTTGAGTCACATGAATCTGGATTTGGGCCACTCTGACTCAATGATTACATACGAAGCTTAGGTAAGATGCTTTCACTGTAGTACAAGCAGAGAACTACCACTCTTTACATAAACACATCAATTTCGGTAAATTTGTTATATATTCATAACAATATGTTATCAACAGTAATTTGTAAAACAACAACAAGAAGAACAAGCGAGGTCCTAAAACATAACCAGCTAGTTATTCTTTTGCCTGACAGGAATTCCACATGTATCCATCTTTCTGGGCAAAAAATCAGACAGAAGATGAGGGGAGCTTTCTTCATGAATAGCATCCAAAAGCTACAGAAAACTCAGCTGGGAATCACTGATGTGACTTTTCATACCGAGAACAATGCAGGCCACAAAGGGACATGCAGCATGAGTTGAAGCTAGCATTGTCTCTGGGTGCTCAAAGTTGTATGTCTCCATGTTTTTGCCAAAAAGGTCTTCCAGAAGAATCTTCTAAGTACTATTTTCTCTTATCCAACATCAGCCAAGACTCAGGAGTATTTCAGGTCCTTCTGTTCCTGGACATCTTGTAGTGCTCTCAGATAGTCCTCTCTTGATAGCAATTTAAACCCAGAGAAACATAAATCCAGGCAACCAAAAACCTACTGTTTATTCTTAGAACACACTTACACACACTTTTTGACACAAATGTTTGTTTTCTTATAAAATACAAATGTATTTTCTTATAAAAATACAAACACATGGACCCTAGAACAACAAGATGAGCAGAAGGTGTTGGGTGGGGTGGATGAGGAGTAAGAGGTACCCAGAGTTTCTTTTCTTTTTTTTTTTTTTAGATTTATTTATTATTATATATACAATGTCCTGTATCTCATTACAGATGATTGTGAGCCACCATGTGGTTACTGGGAATTGAACTCAGAACCTCTGGAAGAGCAACCAGTGCTCTTACCTCTGAGCCATCTCTTCAGTCCCGAGTTTCTTATTGTGCTCCTCATCCTTCAGCTTCAACTTTTCTAAATCAAGTTCTAGTTCAAAAAAGCCTTGTAATCGTACATATTATTACTGATTTTTCTAAAGCCACAGCACACCCCGCCCACATGTTTAGAATATTTTACTCTCAAAAAAGCCCACTTCTGTTGGACTGTCCTCCTGGAGCTTACTTCATTTTGAGCTGGGCCCTCTCCCTGTGGAAAGTCCTTCCTGTAGTACCACAAGGACCTTCTTGCTTTTTATCATGACCATAATGAATTGTTGCTCAGGCATTTACCTGAGATCCAGTGCCTAAAATACACAATGATGTCACACTCCATTGTTTCTGGGCCTTGTCCTATGCTCAAGACGACGTGAATGATTCAGTTGGTCACCTTGCAATCAAGATATTAGACTATTTTGAACCATAACTGCCATAGATTTAATGCAGTCAACACCTCTACCCAGCAGGTACAAACTTTATGGGCACAGGCCACACATGTGCCAGCAAACATTTACTAGGAAGGGGACCCTGTGCCAAGCTTCAGTGAAGCGTTACAGATTGCAGTATAATTAGTCTACCGAGAATGGACTACGTCTTTAAAGTCGCTCTTCCAGTAGCCAAAGCCACCTGTTTTTAGTCTCCTTCACCACTCTAGGCAGCTCTCTCTTTGCCCCTCCCCATTCCTGCCATAGATCCACTGACACCCATAATTCTCATTCTCCTCACAGGGCCAGCCTGTTCTCTTCACAGTTGCCACTGCCTCCTGCTTCCACAGGGCAGTCACAGCAGCCAAGTGCAAGTGTTACCGCTCTGAGGGGAAAGGCATTCTGGCAGGCGGGAGCCAAGGGATACCGCAAAGTCACACTGCATAACAAGCCTCACACAAGAGATTTGATGGGAAAGACACAAGAGGGTGGCTGCCCCTGCCCAGGCCAGCAGCAATGAACGGAGCAGGAGACTGGCTTATATAGGGTTTCTTGGGGGAGGGGTTTTCTAGGAGTGGAGATTTCCATGGCAGGGATTGGTGGGATTTCAAGCCAAGCCCAGGGATTGGTGGAATTTTGAGTTCCAGGATTGGTGGCTTTTGATAGGGTTTCAAACTTGGATGTGGGCTCAGACCTTTTGCCCTACACCACACACCTACAGATCTCTATATGTGGCTTCTTGGGACACATAAGTAATGGAAAATTAAGCTGAAGTAGAGTGTCTCAAAGGACATTTAAAGGCAAGGATGAACCTGAGCTTCGGATATACCCAAGACAGCATTCAAAACATTAGATTTTTTGCAACTTTTTTCTGTACATTTTATTTTTTTTTCTGTACATTTCATTTTCCTTTGAATCGGCCTTCTTGAGTTTCTCTCTCTTGTTTTCTTGGTGCTGTGAGGGGTCAAACACTGGGTTTTGGCCATGCAAGGCAAGCACTTTACCATTGAGTTACACTCAGAGTCCTGAATTCTAGGTCACTGAGGTCAGTGACTGGCTCAGCTAACACTCAGGTCTTGAATCCATTAGTTCTTCGGAGTGCTGGAATTACAGACATTTGCCACCACATTCTACTGTGTTCAGACTTTCTCCTAAAAAAGCAGGTAAGCGCATTTACCTGTGCAATTCTAAATCACTCATGCCTCTGTTTCTTATACATATTTCACAACACAAAATTAACACATATAAAAATTAATGCTTTGGATGGCATAACCCCTTACCAAATGGCTTACCTACTAATAATTGCCCTATGTTTTGGATGTAGCATATTTTCCCTTGACCAGACTGTCTTTACCTTACAAATATTCAGAGAAAAGCATTCCCTATAATGTATCTCAGTTTTGACTGGTGAAGTCCATGAATTTTTCTCAAAGCATGGTAACTGATTTCCCTCCAAACACAATCTTCTGCAGACCCATATGAATTCCCATTGGAACAGGAACCTTACAATGGTGCCCGGAGTCCCTTGCCTCCGAGTTTTCACCCTTGTATAGTTTCTTCCCTAGACTGTAGGCTGAACCTAGTGTCTTGTTTTTAAGTAACGGAATTCAACAAATCTGAATCAGGATCCAAGGTTAGTGCAGTTGCTGTCTTTCTGGGAGACTCTTTAACTTTCTTGGTTTCTACACTTTGGTAAGGCAAGCTAGTCTACAGTGGAGAGAGAGCACAGTGTGATAAGAGAACAAGCAACAAACAGAAATTCTCTACATCACTACCCTTTAAGTCTGGGAGCTAAGAACTTCTCCAGTCAAGCCTTGGCATAACTGAAAATATGGGACTCAAGTAAGCTTAGCCTAGATCTGAGAGAGGTGTTGTTCTGAGTGGTCACATTTTGTCTTAATTTGTTAGTCATCAATAGATGATAAAGTGACAACATTTTAAAGGTAAAGCTAATGAAATTTTTATCAGGAAACTATTTTACCTTTTCATGTGGTTCAGGCTATTTGTGTTAATCCTAGAAGCAATGCCAGTTGTGAACTCCCAGTGTCCCATGCTAGGAAGGGCAAATAGGACAACACAAGCAAGTGACTAGTTTTTCTTTTTAAAAAATGTATATGAGTATTTGTCTGCATGTATATCTTTGAACCATGTGTGTACTTGGTGCCCACAGATGCCAAAAGAGGGCTTCGAATCAAGCTCTTATTCCAGAATAATAATTAGCATTCTTAACCAATGAGCCATCTCTCCCCCTACTTTTCATTCTTCAAATGATTGTTTTTATATTTTGAAAACTCCATTCACTTACACAGTGTATCTTGTCTTTCTACTTCCATTCCTTCCTTCCTTCCTCCAGTTATTCTTCCCCAACAGATCTCCCATCTCCCTCTCAACTTCATGTCCTGTGTTTGCTGTTTATAATGCCCTGAGTTCAACTAGTGTTGCCCATATATTCAGGTGTATATGGTTATCCACTGGGCATGGCAGCCTGCCAATGGCTACCTCTCCCTCCCTCTGCAGCCGTCAATGACCATTAGTACCTCAGCCAGGGGTGGGGCATCAGGAGTCCCTCCCACCTCAGTGCTGGGATTTTTAACTGGTTTGATCTTGGATAGATCTTGTGCCAGTAACCACAGCTGCTGTGAGCTCCTGTGTGTAACCAGCACGCCATGTCCAGAGGACAGCCTTTTACAGCATTCCTCCCTATACTCTGGCTTTTCGATTCCTATCCCCAGAAATCTTAAGCCATCCATATATGCATGCACCTATATAAGCTATCAGGTATGATAATGGGAGTTAGATGTTCCTTCTAGGAAAGTAGAAAAGATGAGGGGCAAACGCTGTCTGCACACACAAACTATCTCCTTTCTCCAAGAGACAGTAATCTCACGTGAAAATGCATTTTAAAGTCAGATTTTTTTGTCTGTTTATAAGTATCAGTAAATTCTTTGTCATGTTCACCTCAGTTATTCAAGACCAACTCCAAACACCTGATATGCTCTTCATAATAAGTTGCAAAAAAAGCTTTCATGGAGTGGACAAGTGGTCAGAGTGAATGAATCTGCCACAGAGTATTTGGCTAATGCCAGTTCCAGCTTTCACATCCCTGTTTTCTCTGGAGCTCTGTCTGTTTGAAATCTTTATTTCAATGTGCTCTAGGAAGAAAACACTAAGGAGTGGCAAGCTAATCTATTGCACTTCTGGTTGTATACCATGGGAAAATATCCACACAAACAGATTAAAATACTGACTTTTTTTTTAATTTAATGTTCCTCCATTGGCTTAAAGTACCAACACACTATTAAAACTGCAACTCAGGACCCACACTCACTTTCACTGTCCAGTGTATTAGAGGAAAGAGAGACACAGGTTTGCATAATCAATTTCCTTTTCCAGCATAGCATCCTGGTGGCTGTGGCAGGCAGTCCTCAGATGAGCAAAGGGACTACCAGACTAAGACAAAAAACTAATGTAGAGCCAGGCGGATCTCTGTGAGTTCGAGGCCAGCCTGGGCTACCGAGTGAGTTCCAGGAAACGGCGTAAAGCTACACAGAGAAACCCTGTTTCGAAAAACCAAAAACAAACAAACAAAAAACTAATGTAGTCCCCTCCTCACACGTTGCTATACCAATCACAATTAGTATCTTCCCTTTGAAAATGGTAAGCCACATATAACATTCTTGGATTTACAGTTTCTTTACACTCATAATCACAGTTACAGGAAATATTACCAAATTGGTCCATACTAAAATTTGATTTTGAATAAGAGCTTACCAAGAATCCTCATCACAGAAAGGAGTCTCCAAATGAAGAATATCGCCTGATTCTAAAACTGTCAGTGCTTTAAATAGATTTCAGTAGGGCAGAAACTATCAAGGAATAGAAAATGATACATGATGTGAGTCTTGAACTCCTGTTGGTCCAAGCAGGCCTTCACCTTATTGTCCTTCTATCTCAGCCTCTGGAGTAGCTGTGAGTATAGACCAGTACCACCATGCCTGGATAAGAAGCTATGGAGTCTTGGCTGGTCTGGAACTTAACTGTGTATTCAAGCTTATGGTGAGTCCTTCATCTCTTCCTCTGGAGTGCTAGAATTACATGCATGGACTACCACACTCAGCGTTTTTTTGTTTGTTTGTTTGTTTGGGTTTTTTTTTTTTTGTAATTAAGTCTCAATATGTTGCTTAGGCTAGCTATCAAGATATCCTCCTGCCTCAGCCTTCAAACATTTTCTGGATAGGAACTCTAGGTTGCATCTGGCCACCACACAATGCTGTTCGCACATGTAGCACAGAGGAAGCAACGCACAGAGGAAAGAATAATCAGACAAGAAGAAGCCATAACCGGGTTCAGAATACCATGCTTCAAGCCTGCTCTGTCCGTGGCTGTGTGGCTCTAGGCAACCAACATTTGTGCATTCTCTATTCCTCTGCATACAAGCAAAATTCTTAACTGTTTAAATAGTTCCACATCCCAAATCCTCTTTCAGATTTAGAAAAGCAACTGCAGGAGGTGGGCCTATAATAGCAGCATTTAAGTGGAGGCAGGAGGATCAAAAGTTTAAGGTCATACATACTCAGCCACTTAGTGAATTCAAACCAGCCTGAGGTACATGATACCCTGTCTTCAAAAACCAAACAGAAAAGGCAACTTGCAGTCTACAGCTCTTGGACCTTTGCATGTATGTGCATGAGCATCCATTTGTGAGTGTGTGTGTGTGTGTGTGTGTGTGTGTATGTGTGTGTGTGTGTGTGTGTGTGTGTGTGTGTGTGTGTGTGCTTCTGGAAGCGCTAGGGAGAATTTCTACTACCATAAACTTCAATGTTTGAACACATTCTGGAGACAGTACCGATACTATAACATTCATGGATAGGACACTGTTTTGAAAGGTGGAGGGTGTAAGGACTGAAAAATGAAACTGTGGTTTGAGAGCCCTGGGCTCTGAAATATGCCTGAGCAGAATTTTTAAGTATTTCTGTTAACGGAACAAAGATATGAGAAGAATGACATCTGATATTGTGGGAAGGGAAGGGAAAGTGGCTTTTCTGTGAGAAAAACATTTATGAAATAGAGTAGCTTGGAATAAGTAGCTCTAAGCGGGACAGATGCCCTTAAAAACTATTTTTATGAGAATCTATCAATTGAGCTGTTTCTATCAGATCCACATGGTTCATGCGCCTCTCCTTTTTTACTGTGTGCCAGTCACTCTCCTTAGGTTACTCATGGTCTCCCATTAGTGTGCCGCTCACGTCGCTTCTGATCTGAAACTCTCCCTCGAGGTCAGGAGGTCACATTTGAAACATGGAAGTTATTATCGGTAATTATACCCGAACTCTGAAGAAAGCCGTTCTGGAAAAAGAATGTTGGCCTTTGAGCCCCGAGTCTATTTTTATTGTCAAGTATTGTGTGTTTATTTTTGTCTCGTATTGTATAAAAGGCAGCAGTAAACATGTGATGATCGGGCTTGGACGCTAGCCTTGTTCCCAGGGGCATCCCAGGAATCTTGTGTGAGAACTCTCAAAATGTCTTGACTATGACTGCTAGACAAATTCCTCCAGAGAAAAACTCCAATGGGTAGCATTAACTAACCAGCCTGGGCTACATGATACCATGTCTTCAAACACCAAACAGAAAAGGCAACTTGCCGCTCTTGGACCTTTGGATGTATGTACAAGAGCATCCATTTATGTGTGTGTGTGTGTGTGTGTGTGTGTGTGTGTGTGTGTGCGCGTGTGCACGTGCGTGCGCACGCACTTGCTTCTGGAAGTGCTAGGGAGACAGCAAAAAGTTCTAGGTTGCATTAAGAAGGTCCAAGGGATATGTAAAGAATGGGGGAGGGGGTGCTGCTGTGTCTGTCTTGACACTAGGCAGGTGTTTATCACATTCACTTCGACTCCACAGCAAAGCAGGTCACTTAGAAAGGGTTTTAAATCAGCTTGCAATGGTGAGTAGGATTTTAGATGAAAATAAGGCAATTCTTGACTCTAGGGATGAAATCCATACACATTAAAATAAAATTAATTTAAAGCAATTGGTACAGGGCTGGCAAGATGGCTGAGTGTGTAAAGATGCTTGCCACCAAGTGTGTAAAGATGCTGACAACCAGCATTTGATCACCCATCTCACACACACACACACACACACACACACACACACACACACACACACACACAAATGTAATTTAAAACCCTGATACTTGAGAGTTAAGCTCCCATTTTGGGGGAGGGTGCCCTTAACATGAATGGATTCTTCTGGTTCAAAGCTCTCACTTGGGCTTTTGGAATGAAAGAGAGAAACTCCTCAATGCTTTGAACAGCAGCACCAGAAGATGCACCAGGTGCCAAAGGCCTGTGATTTCCAGCACTCCGCTTACCCTTTATAAACCTATGTTTCTCACAGGGCACCGTATCAATGTAATCCAACAAATATGAATTGCTAATGTATAAAACAATGCTTTAAAAACTGTCATAATCAGTCTCAGTGATTCTATAATTCAGTAGGAGAGATGATAGGAACAGTTCTCAAACAAGCCAGAAGGATCTAAATACTATCCATCTATTACAGAGCAGAAAAGAACTGCTCTCTTCTATTGGGGATGGGGAAAGGGTCTCAGAAGAGGTCACATTTTCGCTGAGTTTAAGGATCAGAACCAGCTCAAGCAGCAACATGAGGACACCACGAAAGCGCATCGGGCGGTCTCGGTGTCCACGCCAGAGCTCTGTTCCATGCCATCATTAGGGAACCTCTTACATACAAGAGGCAGGGAGCGGTTTCGGGGCTGCACAGATCAGTGTGGATCTGACCAGAAGGGGCAGCCAGCGAGCTCAGTTGACTTGCTGGTTTGGTTGGTTTTGTCCGCTTGAGGATGGACAGATGTTGACACATGAGGTTGGGGCCTGACTCCCTGCTCTGCTCTCCAGCTGTGAACTCCTGCTGCAGGAAGGTGATTCCTGAAGATCGTCAAGTACAGGGCCACACACAGCTCACATCTGCCACCCCGTGTTTGAGGCTTTAGCCCATTAAGACTATAGCATTCTTCGATGACTTCTTTCAAAACTGTTCCCATCTATTTTATTCCCTTTTAATCCAGTGTCTCATTGAAAGCGTTACATTATCTGCATTTCAAACTTTCGACAGGCTATGGGAAGAAATAACTTAGTCCTGCAGCAGTCTCTCCCCAGATCGAGGCATCCACAGTGTCTCCACCAGTTAGCTCAGCACACATTTTCAGAGCCCACATAGAGATTTTTTATTTGAAGGTGAGACTTGGGTCTCGTATTCAAATCTTAAAACAAATCACAGAAATCAATAACGATATTAGGATCTAATAAAGAAGCAGACAAAGAAAATAATAGGGAAAATTTCATCTGTTATGAATAGTACTAATAAAATGGGGATTCTGACAGAAAGCTCCGCAGACCTCACTGGCAATCACCAACACATACCTTGCACAGAACACCGACAGAAGATGGAACTGACAGAGGCTAAAAAGAATTTAAAGATTGGAATTGTTGTGTAATAACATGATAATGTAAGGCAAAGGGCTAGACATAAGGCACACCCAGACCTAGCTCACAGCCACGAACTCCTTTCTCAGAATAAATTGTGAATATAATTAACCAGCACACTGACTCCTAATACCGCATGTGTTCACGGTAAGGGGTAGACCCTTTTGTAGCTAATGGCAGCAGGCATGAGACAGCCATGAGCACGAGAAAACTAAACAAAAGCTGTTAAAATCCTGACATTTTCAGTTGGAGCAAGTTTGGGGAAAATGAATCTTGGATAGTGACCTTCTGAGTCAACCACCCATGGGAACTGACTTCGGGTACAACCTAACAGCCCACCCAGCGGTCAATTTGGGCTTTCTAATCTGTTTAGACAGTTTTAATAATAATACACTTTACTATTTTCCAGTGGTTTTCCTTTCTAAGTACTTAGTATAAAATTTATTCAATTTAATTGCTCCACAGGACTGGGCTGGGGAAGATCAAATTAGATGATCTGGAAGGCATTTCTAAAATAATTACAAAAGACCAACTCAACAAAATGCGATTGTCACCATAACAATGGTGACAACTAGGGTTGGTGTGGCCATCCTTTGCAGAGCAGAAGTGATGCCCTAGGTTTGATCCCCAGCTCCACAACAGTAACATGATTTTTTTCTTCCAAGACAGAGTCCCTCTATGTAGCCCTGGCTGTCCTGGAGCTCATTCTGTAGACCAGGCTAGCCTCAAACACAGAGATTTACCTGACTCTGCCTCCTAAATGCTGGGATTAAAGGCATGCATCACCACTGCCGAGCATAACAATGATTTAATTCATTTTATGTATTATTTATGAAAAAAATCACAGTGCAAAGCAAATTTAGATCAGTGATGTGTCACCTCTTGAAAAAGGCTTGATAAATAGGTGGCACCTGGGTACTGCTGCCAGGGGAAGGGAAAGCAGGCTCACCTAGACATGCTCCTTTCAATACACAGAAGATATTCTGTTCGCACAAGTAGACTAATCTAGCCCATCCCTGAAAAATCAGCCTCCCTTTTTAAACTGCAAGGTTAAGTGTTCTTTATTCTCTTTTTATAAGTTTTATTTTCACAATTTAAGTCAGGGCCTTGTTAGAGTTTCTATCACTGTACTCAAATACCATGACCAAAAGCAACTTGCAGAGAAGGTGCATATTAGCTTACAAACACTCAGGTCACACTCTATCAGTAAGGGAAGTCAGGGCAGGAACACAGGGCAGGGAGCTGAAGCAGAGGCCATGGAGGAATACTGCTTACTGGCTCACTCTCAGGGCCTGATCAGCCTGCTTTCTTTTACTACCCAGGATCATCCTCCAGGGGTAGCATGGCCCCAATGAGCTGTCACCCCCTGCCTCACCCCCATCAACTAGCAGATTAAGAAAATGTACCACAGTTGCCTGCAGATAATCTGATGAAGGCATTTTCTGAATTATGGTTCCTTTCCCCACATAATTCTAGCTTGTGTCAAGCTGACAAAAAAACCAAAACAACCCTCCCACAAAACCTACCAACCAGGACAGTCAGCATAATATTAAAAATATATTCTTCCTTTGTGCTCTTTGTTGTCCCTCAACAGAGTTCACATATTCCCAAAGACTTCAAGAAAACATTGCTGGGGCTGGGGAGACAATTATGTCAGTAAGGTGCTTGCTTTGTGCCAGCATGAGGACCCAAGTTCCATCCATCCCCTGTAAAAAGCCTAGCATGGTGGCATGTGATTATAATTCCAGAGCTGGGGAGGCAGAGACAGGAAGCTCCCCGAGGCTCTTTGGCTCACCAAGTCCTGGGTCCCAGTAACAGATCCTGTCTCCAAGAAAATGGTGAATGATGCCTGTGGAGTAATGATACCAGAGGTTGTCCTCTGATATCTACATGTACTCCACATACACATGTATAGAAAATATTTTGCTTGTGGTCTAACCATTATAATCTGTCTTCATCTTTATCTGTAAGAGAAGGATGCTATTTTGCCTTCATTATAAGCAAGATGCATCATGCATAACAGGCTGGAAAATCCATGGAATGTACAGCTTGAGAGTCAATAGTTCGAATCCAGTCTCTGAAATTTATTAGCTATGTGATGTTGGGCAAGTTATAGAATATCTCAGAACTTCAAATACCAAGTGAGCAACACCAATTTACAGGGTGTATGCAGCATGCTGCTTTCTAAAATACATCCTGATACACCAAAGGTGTAAATGGAAAACAGTATCGTAATGCCAAACAGTGTTTTGCAAACCACAAAACATATTAGTGAATTCAATGATCATGAGACCAATAGAAAGGAAAAGGAGAAAAAGCTATGGCCAGCATCAGCACCACCAACAGGGTAACACAGTTGTGGGGGTGTGAAAATACATGTCTACAGAGTGTGGGTGACACAGCAGGGCAGAGGATAAATTTTGGAGAAAATGAAAATTTAGTTCTTATTCTCAGATACAAAAGTTATTGAAAGTATTTTCAGAAAACCTAAGAAAATAACGGCTTGGAAATATGGAAGATGAGATTGGAGCAAAGTTAGAGAGAATAGTCACTTGGTAAGGAAGCTTGAGCATAAGGCTGAGCTAGAGCCATGGGGACAAGACAGAGGCCCATAGAAGAGACTGGGTGAGGGGGTAGGGGAATGCCTGATGAAGGAGGGTAGTGGATATGTGTAAAGGAATACAGAGGACATTCATGAATGAGGTGTGGTTCAGTATGACTTCAAGGGGAAACAATTACATCAGTTTGGGCAAGAGGGGTCCAGTGCCTTTAAAGAGATGTCTAAGCCGAGTTCTTCCTCTGGGGATCTGAAAGCTCCATGAAGATGAGAACTAAAATTGAAGGGATGGAAAGAGTGAGAAGCTGGAAGGGGTAAGGGCCTCTGCCACAACAAATCAGAGGAAAGAGCTTTAATGCATATAACACATTTATGTAGACAATGCTAAGAGGACAGCTTGTTACAAAAAGCCTTTATCAGTGATGGACTTGAAAAGAGACAAGAAGACATGAAAATAATAATAGTATTGGTAAAAATTTTATTGTTAAATTTGTGATTTTGACATTTAACCAATTAGACATGAAATCATTAGTCAAACAATGCCTTTAGATTTCATTATGAAATTCAGTGAAATCTTTTTTTCTTATATCAATAAATATCTAAAAGACAGAGAAGTTCAAAATGTCAGTGTTTATTTACAAGTTTATTTAAAAAGTTTTAGAACAATGATGTTTTGACAGGAAGTCATCAAATGGGCTGGGCATCAGCTTGCTTCTCAAGAGCACTAAGGGAAAAGGAGCCTCAGGGATCCTCAGAGGTTGAAGTCTTACTGCAGTACCTCCAGTGTCCCAATCAGTCGAGGAAGTACCACCTATCTTCTGTTTAAGTGTGGGGAGGGGGAAAAGAAAGGAATGAAGAGGGAAGAAGGAAGAATGAGACAATGTTTAGTTTACATCTGTAGGAACTATTTAGACATTAGTATTAGAATTTTTTTCTTGTTTTTTTTTTTGTTTGTTTGTTTGTTTGTTTTCTTTTTTGAGACAAGGCTTCTCTGTGTAGCTTTGGCACCTGTCCTGAAACTCACTCTGTAGACCAGGCTCTCCTCAAACCCACAGAGATCCGCCTGCCTCTGCCTCCTGAGTGCTGGGATTAAAGGAATGTGCCACCACCACTCAGCTAGTAGTAGAATTTTTTGAGTCTATATGATCTTAGCATATCATCTCTCTACTTAAGATTAGCTACTGCCTCCAGTTCTCATATGTTCTCAGTTGACTCAAGCCCCATATAAAACTACATTAAAAATTCTAGAGCCTGCTCATGGTATTTTTCTGGCCCCCTTTGGAGGCATTTTAGTCTCTAATGAACAATGCAAAAGTTAGCCCTTTAGCAACAATAGAAAAACTTCTTTGCTGTAAAATTTGATTGTTCATTAAATACCCAAAAGGAGATGTACTGCAAAGAAAGCCTAACCGGCCAGCAGATAAGAAGCACACCTGCTTTCCTATAGAATTGAGTCTAGGGACACCCTCCTTCCTAAACATCTCACAGCTGGAAGAAGTAAATGTTCTCATTTTTCCCTCTAAGTTCATTAAGTTGAAAATCCTAATTTTTTTTATATAAAAGGGTCAAAAGCCTTGTCATATTTTGGAAGATACATTGTATGTGTATATGCTTATACACATACAATGTATCTTCCAAAATGTCACTGAAGAATACTTTTACTTGTTCCTTAAAGTGGCTTCAAATAATGATAACCAAAGACATGGAACTTAGTTTTAACCCTATGATATATTTTGGTTTTAAGACTTTCAGTTAAAACAAATGACTTATAAAATGCCTAGAGATAATAAAAGTAAGTCTTTTAGACTCAAGTTTCTGCAGTCATTCGAAGTTTATCAGAACTGGCTGGAATCTCTCATGACTTCACACACATACACACACACACACAGAGCTGCAGTGTGAGCACCATCACATGAGTAAGCCACACTGCAGCACACTACAGCAGCAACGGGAAGGCCTAAGCAAGCCAGATGGAGGCTGCTTAATCACCATGTAATCGAATGATCTAGCCTCAAAATAAGAAACGTGCTCCTCATTTCCTGAAATTGGGCAAATGAAATTTTATCAGAGCAATTTAATGACCATCTGAAATCTACTTAATTTGCATAATTCAAACTAATTTTATTTATTTATTGGTTTCCACTACTATAAACAGATTTGTACATTTTGCTCTCAAGAACTGTAACAAGGCCAGTGAGATAGTTCAGGGTGAGGGTACCTGCTCCCAAGCCTGATGACCTGAGTTCTACCCCCATAGTCGCTGAAGGAAGGACAAAGCCAACTCCTAACAGTACACACTCTCACTCTCTCTCTTAAAATGACAAATAACTTTTAAAAAGAAACATACTGTACCTTCGATATTGCTTATTTTACTCATTGAAGGTGTTGGGATCTAAAAGATAAAACAGCAAAGAATTAATATATTCAATATTTATATATGGAAAGTGAATCCAGAAATATTTTTTCATGAGATTATAGAATAAAACTATACTCTACCTTCAAAAAAGTAAAGATTCCTCTGCTTTATTGGGCTGTTCACTCTTTCTAGGCAACAAGCCTCAGAAGTAGAGTCAAATAAAAGAAAGCATGCTCAGAAATTTTTTTCTATCAGCAGCCCAAGTGGCTAGCTGAGCACCCCATAGCTGAGTGTGTGAAGACATTTTCCTTCAAGGCACACTTAGACAACAGCCCACAGGAACCACCTTTAAGCAGTCTGTACTGCCAACTTCACCCACACCCAACTTAACATGTTTGCCATCTTTGTGGTGGCATTACCCAAGCAAGCAAGGTTCTTGATCAGTCATCGATGGAATCCTTCTAGAATTCCATCGGTGTTTTATGATCTTCAGTTAAAGCAGGGGCAGAAAACCTTAAAAATGGCTAGAATTCCTTGATCTGTTGGCTGGTGTCTGGAGGCAAAAACACTTTGATGTTGGGATGAATATCACTAATAAACGTATGTGAGAGGATTACCTACAATAAGCACCATCTTGCCCACTGTGCCATGCCCTCAATAGCCCTGCTCCACTTTAGCACAAAGCTGTGGAGGGGCATCCTGGGAAGGGATGTACCCTCCACCTGGCTCGCTCAGGCCTCCTCACTGGGGCTATAATATGATGCAGCATGTGCTTACTCATGTGATGGCGCTCGCTCTGCAGCTCACAAAGGTTTCAGCTTGTGGCCTACAACACTACTCTGTTTTGTTGGTAGCAATAAGATACCGAGAATTGGGGAATGGCCTGAACTAAATGTGAGGAGATTTCGGAGTGTGAAGACCACGCATAGAGGTATCCCCGTAAGCACTGCAACAACCACAGCCAAAGCCACGTTTGTGATGTTGAGTTGAGAAGGGGCTGGACTTGATGGCAACGTTAGTAGTAGTCAGGCCCGGCGGTTTAGACAGCTCCAGAATTGTTCTTTACATAAATGTGGAAATGGTGAGCCTGTGAGTACTGATGTGAGGGCAGTGGAGGATTTGTGGAAACAGTGGGTAAGTTAAGGGAGAGGAAAACCACTTGTCATAGAGAATCTTTACTATGGATAAAATTCCCTATTCTTGAACCAGATGCCTGGGAGGACTGTGCTGCCCAGGAAGCCAAAGCCAGGTCCCGGATGTTTAGGGAATGGCAAGTGCTGGCTAGGAAAGCAGCTCCAGTCACATTGTCCCTGCGCTTCAAGACTGTAGCTACAGTGGAACCGGACATACCCGACTGGTTAGTAACAACTAATTTTCAACCCAATAACCCTTCACCACTTTTTCCTCCACTTCCATGTCAATCATTTGATACGGCTTCTCAGTGGCAACATTCGCAGTAGATTTGATCTCATTAGGGGCCATGATAAAACAAGAGAGCAAAGCAAGCCCAAGAAAATGATATAAATAAATAAAAGATTAACACTTAGGATGTGTGGGGCTGCTGCCAGTGTAATGCAGTACACTGTTTACAGCAAACTCTTAAAAATCAAGAGTATATTCTATAACAATAAAAGCATCATGTATGATGTAGCATTATATGAAGCAGTAGTGACATAATTATTTATCATCACTGTCAAGTACGGCATACCAATATAGCTGTATGTGCAATACTTTTAAATGACTGGTGGAGCAATAGCTTTGGTTAAGCCAACATACCTCAGCATTTTTGAGCTCTAAGATACATAAGAAACCACCACCATGTTCACGGCCTGTCATCGTCAAATGGTGGCATAAATGTACACGTATCCACTGGTTCTATTCCTCTGAAGATCCCTAATAATTCCCCCAGATCATAAATGGTTTGGTTAATTTTCCTTGAAATATGTGGAGAAGGAGGAGCAGGCAGAGGATTGCTATTACTGTTTAATACAGTTTCCTCTCTCACACAAAACATGCTCGTGGGCGGCAGGTGTAAGAGTAACTGCAACAGGCCCCAATCTCCCACTCGGATGAAGCATTTGAAATCTGATGGCAATATTCTCCTACACAGATTATAACCTTCTCATTTTTTGACATTGTTGTATCTTTTTAAGTCATACAATACCTTTTACAAAATTCTTTGGAAAATTCACTGGTTAGATTTCCTGTCTAAAATTAACATCTGTTTCTAACTGGCACTGTCAAACGCTTCAGAGAGAGAAAATGAATGGTACACACACACAAAAAAAATCAAACAATCGAGCAATTTGTTAGCCTAAAAACCACCGCAAAAAGGAGCAAACAAGTTCTCTTAAAACATATATCATGACATTACTTGAAAAAATAATCTCAAAAATGTTATTTTTTCATTGTTAGGACACATTTCTTGACTGGATGAATATATTCAGAACACATAAACTCCTATTTAAAAGAGAACCACCATTATGGAAAGTCAGATAATGGCGTTCAGAGTTTTGTCATGGGCAAGAAACATGTTTTTTCACATTAGTGAAGAGAATGGTATTTAATTTTGAGAGTAACAACAATGGTCTCATGAAGAGCAGCAGACATTTAACTCTTCACTATTGGCAATGATTTCCTGATATCCTCCTAACCCACTCAACTCCACACCTTCCTTCTGTCCTGATTTATCAACATGACAAGTATAACAGTGCATGGGGACAGTTGATTTCCCTAATTTTATCAACTGATAGATAGTTTCAAATTTTCCCTGTCTGGCTTTATAGGCAGATGCATTAGTGTCTCTATAAGACATATCTAGAAGGCCAAGTGCAGAACAGCCAGTGTCTTCAGTCTCCCTAGGAACTACTTAGCATTCTTTGAAGAAATCACAACAATTTATGTTGCAAGCTACTCATCGAGTACAGGGCTTGAAAACATCTAGTATCATCAGACTTTTTAAACTTTGGCATCTGATAACTGCAAAACTGCACTGTATCTTGCGATTTATTGGTTTTGTGAGACACAGGCTCACTCCCTAGCCCAGGCTGCCTTGGAACTCAGTATGTGGCTTGAATTAGTCCCAAATTCCCAGCCATCCTCAGTGTCCCTGGCTAGCACACAGGCATCCTTCTGCCTTGTGGCCTTGGGCGTGGAAGGCTCTCCCTTGAGCTGCTCAGTGTGCTCTCCCCTTCGCCTTCCACAGGCCCGGGCTCATCTGCATGCCCCTTTCCTGTGAGGCTGCCCCAGACCACTGCTTAATGACTAGAACTCCCATCCTCTTCCTGCTCATTTTTCAGCATGGTATTTATTATCTATTGAAAGTCTACTTCATTTCTACATTTATTATTTATCTTCCCAACTAAACTGTAATTTTCAAAAGGACATGTTTTTTGCATCTTTTTTCGTGTGCACTCCAGCACTCACAAATTATCGCAGAGCAGGTTATAATTGAATAACTAATGAATTAGTGGTGAAAAAACCCAACAAATTAAAAGCAGCCATAATTTTAGTTGTTCATAAAGACCTAAATTTTCTGGTTTCTAGTTCATAATTAGTTAAAAGCCCTTAATTTGTATGGGGGATTTTAAAGCCTGAGATCTCTGTTAAACACACCTTATATTCCCAATTATCCAAATATTAATTTTCTTATTTAGTGCTCTCTAATTAAGAATTAATATACTGGTAACTACAGTTGCCTCCATGCAGCATTATCACTAAGGCAGGGAGGTCCTCGAAGCTAATCTCATGAGGTGGGTGAGCTACGTGGAAATGACAAGGGGGGGTTGGGCACGTCCCTCTCTTGAGCCAAAATGCACCTGCCCCATGAAGATAACGGGAGGGACCACCTACTGGGACCAAAGAGCACAGACAGCAAATGTCCACAGATGGCCGTGGCCTGGGAACAGGAGGACAGTTTGAACACCAAATTTAAGAATTAAACTAGGAGGTTTAATAGCCTCTGATTGAAACTGCCCAGCTTTTAAAAAAAATTGCTAACTTCAATAGCATTATTTCATTTTATACTTCCCAAAGGTCTTGACAGGTTTCATTGCTAGACATTTCAGAAGCATTGTCAGCGTTCTCATGACATCTATAAGATTAAAGGATGCCCTGGACACCGGCTCCTTACCGATTCAACTAATGATCTTGCTTCCTCTGGAGTGCAATGGAAAGGGCTATCACAGATGTGCACATTTGTGCTGTAGAAGAAAAGAGAATGTTAGTTAACACAGCCCAAAATGAGCATCACCAAAAGAAAACCAACCACAAACAGTCCACACCGGCTATATGACGTCAGCCAAGGAACAGAGAACGGAACAAGTACAGACCAGAACACCTAAAGCTACTGTACGTACAAATACGGAGTCATACACCACACCGCACTCTCCACAATTAAAACAAGTTAAAATGATGTAATATCAAAACCATTTCCTGTTGTATACACAAACATCATAACCACATTTAACCTTTATTAAGAGTCAAATCCAACATACAGAATGACACCACGTGGAGACATTTTCCTCTAAGGAATAGGCATTGGAAATGGAAAGGTAGAGATTCTCTTTCTCAGAGAGATACAGAAGATTAAGGATAAGAAGAAATGATAATACGAAAACTTATCAGTTGGACAGTCCAGAAAGGCAGAGACCAGCCTAAGCTTGTTCTCCAATCAGCGAGGGCTTGGAAACTCACATCCTTCTTTGTTTGATAGACCCCAAAGCACGCCACCACTGCACAAGGCCCGCCCCCCAGATGACAGCAGAGGCCACCATCCCTCTTACATAGAATAAGGCCTATCTCTGAGAATTTCACAGAAAAGCTGGCAGGTTGAAATGGATGTATAAAGCATTAGTAGAGAAAGGAGCTAAAACCAAGTTACTTCTTCAGTCAAAGGAAAAAGTAAATAGCAATGATCGTCTCCAAGAGGTGAATGGGGCAAACACAAAGATTTATTTTTTCTCAAATGGACCTAACAGATAGACATTAGCAAATTTATCTTACAACTGCTTTGTAAAATATGTTGGGGATTTATCATAAGAAGATCTATTTATGCATTTACTTTCACACCCCACCTGTCTGTAACTAGCAACACTGGTCACAGATTTTCCTTCTGGTTATCATCGTAACTTAGGGTGGGACTTATTTTCACTTGTGCCATGAACAACATTCCATTTTTAAAATGACTATAGGTTTTTGAATGGCATTATTGATTTAGGTGTCTGTTTGTGTGTCTATTTGTTTATTCATCTGTGTGTGGTGTGTAATCCCATCTGCTGGGGAAGCTGAGGAAGGAAGACAAGCTCCAGGTCTGCCCGGGGCAGAGAAGCCCCAGGACCATATGGACAATGAGAAAAGAAAGGAAGTCTAGACAGCATTGCTTTGTATCCATTTGCAAGTTCAAAAAATTATACCATGTGTCCAAGGCTTTTCCAGATGCTGGAGATAAAACACTGAGCCAGTGAGTCCTCATGTACCTTAAAATCTCTAAGTCTTTTCAGCTCTCAAACTGACAGTGGCCTGGAGAGAGGCTGATAATGTGGAGGAAGCTGATAATCTCTAAACGGCTGACTGGGGTGCTGGCACCTACTGCTAAAACGTGCTTTCCTTCTTTTTTGAATTCTGAAGTACTAAATATTTTGTTCTAAATTTATAAATGTCCTAACACTACAAAAATAAATAGACAATTTTTAAATGTTATACGGTACACGAACAATCTCACTAAGCCAGGAAGATGTTGCATTGGAGTTAAAAACCACCAATGTCAAAAATGCTGGACACAACCAACAAAAATTATACTTAGAAATTAAAAAGACATACTAAAATAGATTAACAGCACAAGATAACTGATTAAATAAAAGAAATGATCATCAGAAAATAACAGACACAAAAGAAAATTTATAGAGTCAAGAGTATGGAAATTTAATTCACGGAAAATTATTTTCTTCAAGTCAGTCTCAAGTCTGACAAAGGCTTACAGTCATGATCAAAGTCAGTGTCCAGGGTTCACACTGTCAAGGCTTTTCACTTTAAAGCAAGAGCACCAAGAAAAAAGGGGGAGACAATACAAAACTGTGATGCTGCTGATGACTTTGGATCATGACCTCTCGAGTTTGCAGACAAAAATGGCACTGGGGCAAATGTATGCAGAACCAAATAGAACTGGTACTATTGCTTGGCATAGAAAAAAACACATCATTTACGCGCGCTCCACATGTGCCCTTATTCCTGTGCATGGATGTCAGGTGGAGAGGTGCATGCATATCACAGTCCATGTATGGAGGCCAGTGGGCAATTCTGTGCAGTTGGTTTCTCCCTCTACTTTTATATGGGTCGGAGGGATTGAAATCAGGTCACCAGGCTTCCAAAGGAAGCACTGTTGTATGCCAAGACATCTCACTGGTGCTACAAAAGTATTGTCAATGAATTAAATGTTCCTTCCTTCAGGAAAGTGAAAAACTAAACAGACAACTTCAAGACATAAATAATTTGGGATCATTGAAAATATATTTATTTGGTCAAAACTCCCTTCTGTGCCACGTCCTGCTTATATGCTAAAGGTCAGAGTCAGTACACAGCACAGCAGCTAACGCTCCGGCTGTCCACTAGGGAATGTAGAGCAGTGGAGTGCGGGTCCAGGACGTGAGCTGCAGAAGTAACGGCTAAGATGCTTCTGGAACAGGAGTATTGACCATACAAAGACAGCGGGCAGGGAGAGAAGCCGGCCTCACTGGTGCTGAACTGAAGAGCTGGATTAAACGCCACAACTGAAAGGATTCAGACTTCAGGATCCTTATTTTACATTTCACATGCTAGTAGATGTAAAAAAAAATCCACATGGAATCAATGTAGAAAAGGGCTTTACCCTATAGCCCCAGTTTGGTAAATAAGTATGTATTTAGACGTTTCACATTAAAATGGAATGTATGCATTTTACTATTGTTTGATTCCTCTTAATCCTTTAATGGTCCAGGTCACGCGGGACAAGGACTACCTGAGTTCATTCCCTGAATCTACAAGGTGGAAAGAGAGAAACGACTCTCGCGAGTTGTCCTCTGACTGCCACATCTGTACCATGTGTGAACACAGACAGATGCACGCGGAAAAATATGGGTTACAAAAGGAAAACAACGGCTTTTACTGTTTATAAGAAATGATGTGGTAGGTTTTATGTAAACAAAGTAACTACATTTTCAAATACTGGAAACTGCTGTTCTTACTGTATCTTTGCACCTACCATAGTAAACTGCCTTAAGTATTTGTTTACTTGTCAGTATATCTTAGTGAAATAAAAATCATTTGGAAAAAATGAACCACGTTGGATTTCTAGCTGCACACTGACAGCCAGCACTAAGCAATGACCCTTAAAGACATGCTCCATAAACTGGGTGGTGGTGCCACACACCTTTAATCCCAGCACTTGGAAGGCAGAGGCAGAGGCAGGTGGATCTCTGTGAGTTCGAGGCCAGCCTGGTCTACAGAGTGAGTTCCAGGACTGCCAGGGCTACAAAGTGAAACCCTGTCTCAAAAAAAAAAAAAAAAAAAAAAAAAAAAAAAAAAAAAAAAGATATGCTTTGAAACTCTGGGATTTGAGCAACACTATGTGGCTGCTGAGCAGAAACTAACAATGAATTAACATTACACATTCTTACCAATTGATAGTTCCACGGTCACGTTTCTTCATGAGCATTGCTTTCCAACATTCATGGGCGGAGTTAACAACTTCAAGGGCGAAAGCCTAGCTCCAATCAAAAACAGACAGAGATAGTTGCAATCTAGTTCCCACCCAAATCAGTGTTATACCCACACAGAACTACTAGTAAACTGTTGAGCGCTTGAGCTCTGGAATCGGGCAAACTTGAGCAGAAAACCTTCCTTGGTCACCAGCTGTGATGCAGGTACTTAACTTCACCAAGTCTTAACTTCCTGTTCTGAGGAACAGCACATAATGAGGTGGGGTGCAATCGAGACAAGGGGCAGGCAAATGAAAGTCTGTGGGTCACACATATGGGCTGCCATCAGTCTTTGGCCCACAGATGCTTTAATGGGATGGAATGTTGAGAAGAGATTCGGGAACCACAGGCATCGTTGTAAAGCCTAAAACATTTACTATCTGACCTGTACAGACATAGTTCGCCCATCTCAGATCTAAACTACAGGGCTAATGAATGAATAAATAAAAGGATGCACAGCAAAGTGCTTAGCCTGGTCCACAACCTGTGAGGAAGCAAGCACATATTTATTCCGTCACTGCCACGAGTGCACAGTCTAACTGTAATTTTAGACAACTCCCTGACTGAAAGCAATACATCTTCCTAGAACGGCCCCAACTTTTCCTTGGTACTAATTCATAAAATACCCTAAACTGTATAATCACAAATAAACATTTCGCTGGGTACACATCTAGTAACACTACATAACAAAAATCTTCTTTCGTCTTCAAAGGAGAAAATGTTTTACTTCTTTTTTCAAAGTTAGTTTATGTGTACGTGTGTGCCTGAGTATATGTATGTGTATCACATGTGTGCAGCAGCCCTGGAGGGCAGAAGAGGGAATCAGATGCCCCTGAAGTGGAGTTTCAGGCAGATGTGAACTGCCAAAACCTCTGCAAAAGAAGTAAGGTTTTTTCTTTCTTTCTTTAAGGTAGATCCTTATTTATTAGCTAATTCATACTAGCTTTAGTCTCCTCGATTACAACTAATTATTAGCATACCAAAGAAATAAAGAATCTTGGGCTTTGAGATAGAATTGCAATGGGAAATCTAACCTGTGAAATAAAAGTTCTCTCAAGACTACGGAGGGCTGAGAAAAAAAGAGAATGGCTTCATTCTCAACAAGGTGGTAGTGGGGACACTGTTTTAGACAGGGGATAAGAAATGGAAATTATTCTGTGAATAATACAGGGAAAGATTTTTAGATAAAATTATTTGGATAATTCTGGCTGTAATCAATTCTAGTGCTTGCTTCATGAAATGGGCAGGAAACTCTAGACTTAAAATCGATAGCCACCTTTTCAACCACAGAAAAGAGGCATAATGAAATGTTCTGGAGTTAGGCTCTGTATTTTAATGGCAATGGTAAAAAGCAATGCATAAAATGACTATTTTTGGAAATATTACCAGAATGACCCAGTAATCATACAGAAGAAAATAAATGTTCATCCAAAGCCACCAGAACACAGAAGACCCCGACTTGGTAATTTCAAAACTTGCCAGGCTGCCTTTGAGGCAATATAGAAACATGTGTGTGCATGCTGTGTGTGATTTGCATAATTTCAAACGAAGAAATATAACATAAATTTTGAAAGAAAAGAACAATTTATTTAAAAGATATCCAACATTCCATTTCTAAGACAAGTCTAAAATACTTTTTTTTTTTTTTTTTTTTTTTTGATTTTTTTTGAGACAGGGTTTCTCTGTGTAGCTTTGCGCCTTTCCTGGAACTCACTTGGTAGTCCAGGCTGGCCTCAAACTCACAGAGATCCGCCTGGCTCTGCCTCCCGAGTGCTGGGATTAAAGGCGTGCGCCACCACCGCCCAGCCTAAAATACTTTTATATTTTAAAACTCTAAACAAAGTCTTTGTGGCATTAAGAATTCTTTTAATGAGCCTTTCAAGAAAACACTGAGCCTAGCAATCAATTCTTTCAGAGCAATACTTGCTGTCAGTTTTAAGCTTTGTTTCTGTTATAGAACGTACTTACTGTACCCACTTAGAAGCTGGTTAAGAGTATGCAATTTGGTTGTGGATCTCTGCATCTGCTTCCATCAGTTACTGGATGAAGGCTTTATGATGACAGTTAGGGTAGTCACCAATCTGATTACCAGGGTAGGCCAGGTTAGGCACCCTCACCACTATAGCTAGTAGTCTAAGCTGGGTTTTTTGTGGATTCCTGGGAATTTCCCGAGCACCAGGTTTCTCCCTCTCTCCATAATGGCTCCCTCTATCAAGATATCTCTTTCATTGCTCTCCCACTCCGTCCCTCCCCCAGCTCGAACATCCCGTTCCCTCATGTTCTCATCCCCCATCCCCTCCCCTCTAGTGCCCCCTGACCCCAAGTTTACTCAGGAGATTTCATCTATTCCCCCTTCCCAAGGTGATCTGTATATCCCTCTTAGGGTCCTCCTTGTTTCCTAGCTTCCCTGGGGCTGTGGGTTGCAGTCTGATTATCCTTTACTTTACATCTAGTATCCAAAGAGCTCCAGGAGTCCAGTCAAAGACAGAGAAGAGGGATTATATGAGCAAAGGGGGTCAAGATCACAATGGGGAAATCTACAGAGACAACTGAACCAAGCTCATAGGAACTCACAAACTTTAGACCGACAGCTGTGGAACCTGCATAGGAACGGACTAGACCTTCTGTATATGGGAGACAGTTGTGTAGCTGCGTCTGGTAGTGTGATCAGGTTCTATCCCTGGTGCATGAGCTGACTTTCTGGATCCTATTACCTATGGTTGTATGTGGGAGCCCACATAGGTTTCCAAGTGAGAGCTTGCTTTACCCAGCTAAGAGGATGATTGGACCATGGGCCTAGGTACCAGGTGTGTGGAAGGGACTACACTTGGCTGTATCTAGCAAGGGGGAGGTCTTTTGCCCCCCACCTTGGCATTGTTATAAAAAGCCCTTTTGAATAAAGTTCTGGGTCGTTGGGTATTGACCCAGCTCCTCCCAAAGCTATGCTGTGTTTCTGTCTTTCCTCTCATTGGCTAGGCCTATCATTCTATCTAAAAGTTGTCTATTCCTCTCTCCTCCTCATAGGAACCCTGGGAAAGGTGGGGGCTGGTCTCCCACAGACACCTTGCTCACCCTTGAGACAGGGGGGAGGAGCTGGATCCTGCCTCAACTGAATGTACCAGGCTCTGCTGTCCCCCCTCTGGAGAGAACTTACCCTTTTGGAGGAGGGGATGAGGGGTGGGCTGAGGGAGGGGGAAGTAGGTGGGGATGGAGGGGATGGGAGGCTGGATGAGTGGGGGATGTGTGTGGTTGGTATGTAAAAGGAGTAAAAAAAATTTTTTTCATTTAAAAAAAAAGAGTATGCAATTCATTTAGTGTTAACAGCTTTTTAAAAATATTCCATATTTTCGACTTCAGCTTCTTGGCTGATTTTCTTCATTTGTGTCATGTTAGATTAGAGACATTTTATGGAAGCTTTGCGGCATTCTAATGGAAAAACGCTCTACCAGAAAGATAATTCAAGTGCTCTCTTAATTGTTAAGCAACTTCATGCAGCCATGGTAAAATTTAGTCAGGAGGGAATCCCGGACGGATTCACATTAAGGGAAAGTAACCTCCTCAAACCAGGAACTAGTGCTGTTTTCTTCATACGCAATTGGCAAAGTTTAAACTAATTGCAGAATTCCCTTACTTTCTGGGATGAGCTGTATGTAGATCGACCATGTTGATTCACTTCAATATCTGGGGAAAAATATTGATACTAATACCCTTAAATATAGAAGGCAGTAAAATGCACTTTGTCTTCCTTCTATCTATGAATATTCACATCAGATTGATTGTCTATGTGAAGCATGCCATCAGACACTCAGAGGTGCACTTTCAAATACAGATTCTCATCTTTACCTTGTTTCTGAATTCTCCATTAAAAGCAAACTTGTTTTCTGGTTTTCCGTCTGGTACCTTATACAGTCTCAACCAATTAAGAGTGGCTTCCAGGTAACCTGGTTTGAACTTCTTAACATCATCAATATCTGTGAAGGAAGAAACAAACATGTTAGTTAATAATCATTTATACTCAGTAATACAGTCAGTGCTGGTCTGAGGAAGCCAGGAAATAATGCAGGGCCGACTCCAGCTTACTTCGTAACCAATGGTGCTAGTGATGGTCTAGTTACATGTCTCATATTACATGCAGACTTCTATTTCCCCATGTAAAATACTGTTCCTTCATTCCACAAACATGTACTGAGTCCCTCCAGGACACAGGTTTCTCTCCGTCTGGAAGTTCACGGGGCTCACAGTCCAGGACACAGACAGACAGCAAACGGTGATGAAGTGCCATGAGGTTATCACAGACAGAACAGGATGGTAATGTCAGATGAGGGAGCGAAAGAAAGCACCTTAGGAGAGGGAGTCCCACGAGCAGTCAGACAGGAGCGGAAAAAGTACAAAGACCAGCACAGAAGAAGCAAGGGAGTGTGCTAGGGTAATAAAACACAGGCTAGGACCAGTGTGTTACCAGGGAGGGGGAGGGCGGAGACACCTCTAGGAAGGAACGGCCACTGAGCAGCGGTACCGTGACAGGGATTGGTGTCTTCTGACAGGTGACGGCGGGTTTAAACTGGTAAAATCACAGAATCAGGATTCATGCTTTTGGAAGAACTGGTCTAACAAGTCTGAACATGGATGAGAACGGTACCCAGAAAACAGTGCACTGGCCAAGAAAGGCTGTGTGATTTTTTTGTATCCAGAGGTGAGATAACTGAAATAGGTCGATGAAAACACACGCCGGCAACTGTCATGGCCGAAGCAGGCAGCAAAGACACACATGTGTTCAGTGGCAAAAGTCCCAGAAGGAAACATGCAACAGGAAGACAAGGAGTGAGTCAGGGGATTTAAACAGGGCAGTCCCTAAATACCACAAAAAATGTATCCTAATTCAGCCATGGTTTTCAGGATTTGCTTTTGATGACACTGGCTAGAAGATACATGGAAATGAAGTTACTACATTGAGACTGATAAATCCCTTGTTCAATGAGGTCCCCAGGGAAGCAGCCTTTCTAATATACAAGTTAAAAGTATACAAAAAACAAAACAAAAAACAAAAACAAAAACAAGCCAGGCGGTGGTGGCACATGCCTTTAATTCCAGCACTCGAGAGGCAGAGACAGGCGGATCTCTGTGAGTTTGAGGCCAGCCTGGTCTACAGAGCGAGTTCCAGGAAAGGCTCCAAAGTTACACAGAGAAACCCTGTCTCAAAAAACCAAAAAACAAACAAACAAACAAACAAACAAAAACAAAAAACAACAAAAACAAAAACAAAACAAAACAAAAAAGAAAACAAATACTTGCCAAAATACTGTAAGTAACGGACAAGTTTAGAATCATCCTCTGATGCACAATAATCACAACAAATAACAAAGAGACTTGATCAAACTTGAAAAATTACAAAGTTATAACTAAAAACCAGGAGATGACGTACACACGGGGATAATCCACAAACTACTTGGTCCGACATCTTGTCGAAACCACCATCTTCTCGCTTAACAGGGAAAGGCCAGTGTTCTGTGGGCACTGGTCACACAGACAAGCATTATTCCCATGCTTTTTCCCACTTGACCCTTGCCTGGTAGACAAGAGTTCAGCACCTCCAGGGCTGGAGGCCTCACATAAGCGAGATGAATGTGGTGAGGTAGAGCCCAGGGCAAGGGGGAAGGTTCAGTTTACTGCCAAATAGTCTTCTGATTTAAAGTTTGAAATGCTACTGAAGGCCACACATCTATCCAAAATATTCTGAAACAAAAAAAGCATCAATGTTACAATTAATTAAAGGAAAAATAGAGAGACTTGCTAGAAAGGAAATGCAGGTTACAGTTGCTTCATTACCAAGTGTCAACATATACTTATTGAGCAATTGTTAACTGATGGCAGTGAATGCCATAGAGTGTACCCTTTAAGGAATGCACTCTGCGCCCTGGGTTATAGAGTCCTTTGTAATACCCCAGACGCAGACTCTAATAAACTCTTCACCTAATATACTGCTGTTTATTATTATTAAAAATAAATTCTATTCATCATATTTTCTACTTATCTGAAAAGTTATTTCTAAGGTGAACTTTCCATTGATCATTTTCTTATATCCTCCTATTCTTACAAAGCATCCCTGTAAATTGATTAATACCTGGTTTTTCCAACTTAATGTTATCTTATTTGCTTGGGAAAATATTTTAGTATACTAAACTCAAATAACTAGAAATGTACTTTAATTTCCAAAATAATTTCTTATACTTCAATCTGATTGATGACTCTATTCCTGTACCTCACCCAATCCGCTGGTTTTTATCCCACTGTATAAAACATTTGTTTGATTATCTTTATTTAACTCACCAATTTCAAAGAAAGAAGCTAATTATCCAATACCCTTTTCAGCCTAGGAAGCTCTTTGCTCAGAACTCATGGAGGGAACCTTTAAGACACCAGCGATTAAAAATGTCAAACATTTAATAATGCCAAAAAGAAGAACAAACCTCCAGAAGAAGCTAAACTTGCCAATTCTCAATTAATTACATCCCAGGAGAAAACAGCTGCATTTTCATAAACAACAAAAAACTCAGACAAAATTGGAAGCATGCAATTTTAACATTTTTAAAACCTCAATCGCAAATGTCCAGCCAGAAATCCAACTCAGTGAATTACTTTTCTGAAAGCATGAAACATTGTACCTATAATTGATCAGCAGACCTACGGTCTACAGAACACATATGTGTTAATCATAAGGAAACTACAGTAAAGAGAGCTGAACACATTTGCTAAAATGTGTGACAGAAGCTGCACCATACAAACCATGAGACGTTTAATTCTTAACCTGTTTTTCTTCCCGTTGCATTGAAACATTGTCTAGCCAAAGGTATTAAAAACAAATGCAGATGTGTTTATACTTTTTTTTTTCTACTATGGTAAAATCTGCACAGCATAATGCTGTTTCCTGTCGTCATTTTAGGAATATAACTCAGTGACATGGTGCTCATCCATAATGCCTAATCAGAACCACTGTCCATCTGCTGGACTTCTCTGCCAGATGCATTTTTATAATTTATGCCATTTTAAAGAAAAGTAGCAATTTTCTAGTACCCATTTATTCTCACTTTTAGGGTTTTATGTGATACTTTATAATGTAGACAATTATGTCATTTAGTGCAAAGATGGTTCACTCCATCAATAAGCAAGGAAACCTGGAAGTACCTATTTATAAAATCAAGCTAAATGTACCTCAGTTTCTCTTCTGCAGCAATTAAGCCCTTTTAATTGAACTTCAACTTATCACTTTACTGAACTAATTAACAAAGATTCTGCACTGTGTAAAGTATTCTGACTGTAGTGTATGCTGAGTCTGGTGGAACCCTCTAGAAGGAAGTACGCATGTCCCCCACCATCAGTTGGGTTTTATCTTTGCCAGGTCTCAGGTGGCCTCTTCCTGAGGCATTCTGCAACAGTATCTGTGGCTACAGTAGAGGATTTAACTAAATATCATGTAAGCAGGTGAATCTATTAATACAAAAGTGTTGGCTTCCGTGAAATTAATTTTGAATGTTCTGAAAGAACCCAATAAAAGTGGTTACTAAAAACATCTGTCATCAATTTAGGGCTGGGTAATAAAGCAGCTGAGTAAGAGGAAAAACCAAACCTCTCCAATGCATGCAGACTTGCTGAGCCAGTGAGTGGGAACAGCATCTTACATAACAGAAGTCAAGCTCATATAAAACGCACTTCAGTGAACTCTTTTTTAAAAAGATGGTTTCATTTTTTCATTTTTATTTTAGGTGGTGTGTGTGTGTGTTTACCTACATGTGCACCGTATGTATAGCTAGTGCCTGCGAAGGCAAGAAAGGGCATTTTGGACCCCCTGGGACTGGGATTACCAACAGTTGTGAGCTGCCACATGGGTGCTGGGACTCAAACCATGGTCCCATGAAGAGCATCCAGTGCTCTTAACCACGGAGTCACCTCTCCAGTCCCTTCAAAGGAGTCTTGTATGAACTGTAGGAACAACTATTCAGATTTCTGCCATTAGTGTCTTTAAGGGGGAAGACAGAAAGGAAAAATATCGTGAGGTCCAAGTGTGCTTTAATATTTGAGGATGGGAAAACCAAAGTCCTGTGGCTAGGACTCAGTGAACAAGGGAGCTTGTGAGAAGGGAGGGGTAGCCACATACTTGTCACACACAACTCTCAGGGTCACGCTGAGGGCTTTGGCTTTTATGTTGAAATGGTTCAGGGCAGGGGCATACAGGTTGGAAGGAGACCTTTCCA
This sequence comes from Peromyscus eremicus, assembly GCF_949786415.1. Taxonomy (NCBI): domain Eukaryota; kingdom Metazoa; phylum Chordata; class Mammalia; order Rodentia; family Cricetidae; genus Peromyscus; species Peromyscus eremicus. The sequence continues at coordinate 104,475,280 of NC_081421.1, read as the reverse complement.
TCTGCCAGGTGGAGAAACCACCACCCTGTACAGAGGAGAAAATGAAGCAGGAGGCCCAATAAGAAACTTAAAAGGCAGGGCATGTGGTGCACATTAATCTCAGCATTTGGGAGGCAGAGGCAGGTAGATCTCTGCAGTGGGTAGCTGTTCCAGCTTTGACCTGGAAGTACTACCCCCATTGAGGCTTCGTAACTGTCACACCTACAAGGTGGGGCCGAGACAGGAGCCCGTAAGATCCGAGATCCGGAAGTGCTGGTCTCTTGGTTCCTGGATCCTGGACGATGGAGGTAGACCAAGCAGAGTTCTCCAGGGAACACCTCTGGACTGCGCTACACCTTTCTCGGACCCTGTAACCTATCCCTTTACTTGTAAGTTACCCCACAAAATAAACCTCCCTTTTAACTACGTGGAGTTGCCTTAATACTACAACCAATAGATCTCTGTGATTTGGAGCTACCCTGGTCTACATGTCGTGTTCCTGGACAGCTAGGACTATGTAGAGAGACCCTGCCTCAAAAAAAAAAAAAAAGAAAGAAAGAAAGAAAGCAACCAAAAGAAAAGAGAGTAGGGGGAGGGAGGGAGGGAGGGAGGGAGGGAGAGAGAGAGAGAGTTATAAGAATGTCTACACCATTGAAGAAAGAAATTGAAGAAGATATCAGAAGATGGAAAGATTTCCTATGCTCATGGATAGGCAGGATTAATATAGTCAAAATGGCCATCCTACCCAAAGCAATCTACAGATTCAATGCAATCCCCATCAAAATTCCAACACAATTCTTCACAGAACTTGAAAGGATAATTCTCAGTTTTATATGGAAACACACACACAAAAAAACCTTGAATAGCTAAAACATAAAATTAAAGAAACAAAAACAAAACACAGAAAGTATCACCATCCTTTATTTAAAATTCTACTACAGAGCTATAGTAATAAAAACATGGTACTGGCATAAAAACACACACATTGATAAATGGAAATGAATTGAAGACATAGATATAAACCCACATTCCTAGAGACTCCTGATTTTTGATAAAGAAGCCAGAAATACACACTGGAAAAAAGACAGCATCTTCAACCAATGGTGCCGGGCAAACTGGATGGCTGCATATAAAAGAACATAAATAGATCTATATTTATCATCCTGCACAAAACTCAACTTCAAGTGGATCAAGGACCCAACACAAGGCCAGATACACTGAACTTAATAAAAGAGAAAGTGAGGAATAGTCTTGAACTCATTGGCACAGGAAAAGACTTTCTGAACAAAACACTGATAGTACAGGCACTAAAATCAACAATTAATAAATGGTACCTCATGACACTGAAAAGCTTCTCTATGGACAAAGTAGTAGCCTAAAGAATGAGAAAAGATACTTACCAACTGTACATCTGATAGAGGGGTAATATCTAAAATAAACAAATAACTAAAAAAAAAAAAACAACCCAGACATCAAAAACCAAATCACCCAACTAAAAATGGGGTACAGAACTAAACAGAATTCTCAAAAGATGAAACATAAATGGCCGAGAAATACTTAATGAAATAGTCAACATCGTTGGTCATCAGGGAAATGCAAATCAAAACTACAACAGTCAGAATGGCCAAGATCAATAAAACAAATGACAGTTTATGCCTGCAAGAATGTAGGGTAAGGAAAACACTCATCCACTGCAAATTTGTATAGCCACTATGGAAATCAGTGTGGTAGTTCCTAGGGAAGCTGGGAATCTATCTACTTAAGACCCAGCTATGCCACTCTTGGGCATTTACCCAAAGGACTCTACATCCTACTACAGAGACATTTGCTCAGCCATGTTTATTCATGGCTATTCATAATAGCCAGAAACTGGAAACAGACTATGTATCTGTCAATAGATGAAGGGATAAAGACAATGTAGCACTGACACAATGGAATATTACTCAGCTGTTAAAAAATCATGAAATTCATAGATAAATGGATAGAACTAGAAAAAAATCATTCTGGGTGAGGTAACCTAGACCCCAAAAGACAAATACGATATGTATTGACTTATATGTGGATGTTAGCTGTTAAGTCTTCATTAAGCACGTTACAATCTGTAGAGCCACAGAGGTTAGGTAAAAAGTAAGTGAGAAGGTGAGAGGGAAGGATCTCCCTCTTAGGGGAAATAGAATAGAGTCAAAATATCAAAAACTCCATAAAGTAATAATCTAAAACACAGAAGAGCAAAAAGACTTACCAAAGGGTTTTTGTTGTTGGTTTGTTTGGTTGGTTTTGAGACAGGGTCTTTCTATGTAGCCCCAGCTACCCTGAAACTCACTATGTAGATCAGGCTGGCCTCTAACTTACAAATACTTGTTGGGATTAAATGCCTGCGCCAGCATGCCTGGCTCCCCCCAGGTTTTGAAATACAGCTTTTATAGGGTGCCGTAACTTAACCGTCTAAAACTATGATTCCTTTATAACAGAGATATGTCCAAGTTTAAAACTTTAATTAATAAGTAGTCTCTGTAGAATGTTTATATTAAAACGATAACACAGTGCTTTACAAAGTATCACACCCCCTACACAAAGTCACTGAAAATTGCAGAATTGTTTGAGGTGCCAGCTAAAAATCAGAAGAGACAGTAACAAACTGTAATAACAGACAGATCCAAAGCCCGAGTCCTTCTAAGTCCAAGTTCTTCATTTCATTTTTAACTTGATTTATGTTTCTATAAAAAACAAAGAAATAAATCGAAAATACCTTAATTAAAACCTACCATTCTAACTTTGCAGATGATACAGAACTTAAAACTAGCTTTCCACTTGAAGAGGGCTGTTAGTTATTAGCTCCTGTACTTATTTAACATTTATTTGAGTCAAAAAAAATTGTGTCAGTTGCCAAATATGAATTATCATTTCTTAAACATCCTAAAATTTTACCTATGGATGCAGCCATGATTCTACTTAAGAGGAAACCCCATAGCCTTCTACTCTGTTATCTTTTGAAATAAAAACATGAATTAATGATTTAGAGAGATATTATAAACATTTTAACTAATATTAACACTTTTTGCAGTCTACACTGCTACTGAGAAATCAATATAGCTAGGCACTGGTCTAAACATATGCTAAAAATAACACATACAAAAGGGATGTGGACACACACAACACACATATACATGCATATAACTATTCAAAATATTTTTCTACAAACATATGTTTTACTTGTTGACACTGAAGAGCAAACACAAAATGAATTTCTAAACTAAAAAGATAATGTTGGAGACTGAACCCAGGACCTCCTGCACACATGCTACCCAGGCACTCTACCACCAAGGTAGACCCTTAACTAATTATAAATTAATTTCTTACTTCATGATCAACCATATGTGTGTGCACACATGCCATGTATGGGAGGCAGAGGACAACTGATGAGTCATTTTTCTCTTTCCATGTGGGCCACAAGGATTGAGCTCAGGTCATGAAGCTTGTTGGGGAAGCGCCTTTACCCCCTGAGCCCTCTCACTGGCCCCAATTTAGTTCTTATAATTTTTTCTTGGCATGTGTCTGAATTAAACGATCATTTAAAAAACACATTTAGAACAAAGGGTGCATCTTTTTATGTAAGTACAGCAGATGAGACTTTCACTCAGCTCTAGTACTTGAACCAAACCACCAGCAATTATGAACATTCCTCAACTGAGAATTTTACTTTGGGGGAAACAGAGATCGCTAAGGAAAAGAAGATTCTGAAAGCATGTCTCAGCACGCCACCGCGGTGAACTCACAGTAAAGCAGCTAATGTGTGAGAAGAGAGAGCACAACAACAGAATCAACCTAACAAGCGAACAGTAACAAAGCCATAGGGCTCCAAAACCCAGTCCAACAGAACACAACAATGGGCGTGTGGGTCTGACTCTACGGCTGAAAACAGACTCTGGGCTGTCCTGAGCATACTAGAGTAATTCTAAGGTTCTAAGGTCTGCATCAAGTAAAAAGTAGCTGCCAGAAATTAATCCTAAGATGACCCACATAACCAGTCACCATAGTAAATCCCTCCACAGTGGAACCTGTGGTCCCGAGAACCCCATCCATATGCTTTAGTTACAGAGTGTTTTAAAATATTAGGTAGTTACTGTGAACATGTTCAAGGACCGTCAAGAAATACAGCACTATGTGAATGCAAACGAATCTCATCTGAGGAAAAGGAACTATAAAACAATAAACATAAAGAAGAAGCAGGTGGGAGAGTGTCTGGAGTGGAAACTCAGCTCTTAACAGACAAACTGAGACATGATGAAACAATAAAAGTCAGGGGCCCACAGGACGCAGCAGTAGAAATGACCTGGTCTGAGAAACAGCACAGACCAAAGTTTATGTAATGAAAATGGCTTTAGTTACCCGGGAAATGATAAAAAGTGATGTAAAGTACAGGTATCACAAGGCTCAGAAGAAAGGCAAGAGAATGAGTGAAAAAAAAAAGTGTAAAAAAAAACGCAGCATAAATTTCTCAAATTCAACAAGACCCAGCAAGGTAAACACAGACAAAAGGACCCGGTAGCATAGCACAGAAAAAAACATGCTGGACTCCAGAAGCAAACAATAACAAAGACACAGGGCCCTCCAAAACCCAGTCTAATAGAAACAAACAATAGGCGTGTGGTCTGACGCTGTGGCTATAAATAGACTCTAAATCGGTCTGAGAAAAACAAGACTTTTTCAACACAAATGGCTGCTGACGTGCTAGAAACATCAGAGAGAAGAAACAGACAAGGGGAAGGGGAAGGCAGGCACGTGTTTATGGAACTTAGAAAATAAAACCTATTAACTCGAAACACTGTATCCAGTGAAACTATATTTCCAAATGAAAAGAAAATGCAAATTTAAAGAAATTAAGATAAGGAAAGTTTACCACCAGCAGCGGGCTACAACACACTGAAGGGAAATGAGATCTGATAGGGATGTGGACCTGGGGGCCTTCCAGGAGTGAGTGGGTATGGAAATGAGAACTGGATACAAAAAAATCCTTAAATATGTGCCCATTTCTCCTAATTGTTATTATCATCATCATCATCATCATCATCATCATTTTGGTTTCTCAAGACAGGGCTTCTCTGTGTAGCTCTGGCTGTCCTGGAACTCTGTGGACCAGGCTGGCCTCGAACTCACAGAGATCCACTTGCCTCTGCCTCTGCCTTCCAAGTGCTGGGATTAAAGGCATGAGCCACCACCATCCAGCAGTTCTCTTAATTTTTAAAAGGTATTTTTTTATTTTTAAAAGTGTGTAACAAAAGTACACTTGCTGTTTCATATACTTGTGGAAAGGCAAGTATACAATACTTGTCTTATAATTACATCTGACTCAATAATCCTATTTACCTGAGTATTTCCATATAGGAAATGAAAACATATTTCCCATCAAGACTTCAATGTCCATATCAGCCCCAAATTGAAAATCCAAATGTCCATTCACCAGTGACACCACTGTGTATGGACACCACAGAGTTCCATCCAGTGATAAAATGGAACACACTACTCTGCTCAGCATACAACTCTTCAGAACATGTACAAGAGCAAGAAGTCATATTCTGAAGGCCATGCTTCACACCACAGGATGCCTGTTAGATCACTGACACCAGACTACACCAATGCAAGTTCCAGAGAAGACTATCAGGACAGAAATGATAGTTGCTGGGGATGCTGTGAATGTGTTGCTCTGATTGATTGATAAATAAAATGCTGATTGGCCAGTAGCCAGACAGGAAGTATAGTGTATGCGGAACAAGGAGAGAGGAGAATTCTGGGAGGTGGAAGGCTGAGGCAGAGAGACGCTGCCAGCCGCCACAAGGAGAAGCATGATGTAAGATACCAGTGAGCCAAGTGGCAAGGTATAGATTTATAGAAATGGGTTAATTTAAGATATGAGAACAGATAACAAGCAGCCTGCCATGGCTATAAGTTTATAAGTAACATAAGTCTCTATGTGTTTACTTGGGAGACGCGAGCGGGAGAGATTTGCCCCTCAGCTACAGAGAGTGATATTTGCTATGGGCTTAGGATAGGAAGGTGGGGCTCATTGGCTAAACACAGGCAAGGGGGAATTTGTGGGTAACAGAAACACTGGGTATTAGGACAAACATACATAGTTGTCAGAACCCCTTAACTCTCTATTTAAAGTGCAGTGACTGTATGTAGTATATGTAGTGCTAGGGATGTAGCTTAGTTAGTAGTGCTCACCTGTTCAGCTAGTATGCACAAGCAAGTTTGAGTTTCATAAACTGGGTGTGGTAGTACACACCCATAATCCCAGCATTTGGGAAGTTGAAGCCAGAGGATCAGAAGTTCAAAGTCATCCCCAGCTACATAGCAAGTTTGATGCCGGCTGGGGATACATGAGACTCTGTCTCAAACAATCAAACAAAGCAAATGCCAGTCCTACTCTTCAAGGAGTTCACAATTTAGATAGGTGGGAAGACACAGAAACATATGACAAATGTGAAACCAAACGTTTAACTAAATTAAACAAAATGGTGTTTGTGGGGGAAAGATTATGTTTGCCTTACAGAATCAAGGTCACTTGGAGGAGAGATGGCTCTTGAAAGATAAGGTGTTTCCACGTAGACAAAGAACATTTCAGTGATATGGATGGATCTGCAAAGTCACCAGCTACAGAAGAACCTGGCATACGTAGGAGATGGGAGATGCCAAGTGTAGGGGAGTTTACAGAGTAAACATCCCAACAACAGTGCAAAGTATTAAACGACTTCTCTCTCTCTCTCTCTCTCTCTCTCTCTCTCTCTCTCTCTCTCTCTCTCTCTCTTTTAAGTAAGAAATTTTTTTATTCATTTTACATACCAACCACAGATCCCCTTCGCTTCCCTCCTCCCACCCCCTAGCCCCTCCCAACTCACCCCCATTTCCTTCTCCAACAATGTAAGGCCTCACATGGGGAGTCAGTAAAGCCTGATACATTCAGTAGAGGCAGGTCCAGGTCCAACCCCACCCCCACCCCCCGCCTCAAGGCTGTGCAAGGTGTCCCACCATAGGTAGTGGGCTCCAAAACGCCAGACCGTGCACCAGGGATGGATCCTGATCCTACTTCCAGCCCTTAGGCAGATCAAGCTATACAACAGTCTAGCAGAGGGCCTAGTCCAGTCCCATGGAGGCTCCACATGGAGGTCTAAAGTTCATGAGTTCCTACTAGTTTGGTTTGGTTGTCTCTGTAGATTTCCCCATTATTATCTTGATGCCCCTTGCTCATAGAATCCCTCTTCTCTCTCTTCGACTGGACTCCTGGAACTAGGAAATCAAATGACTTTTCAAAGGTAGAGAATTTGGATGCCTTTGTAAAAAGAGAGTGGGAAGGTTGCCTACCTTCCTCCAAAGTAAGATTTCTCTAAAATCAGTTTGATAAACAATGCAGAAGGTAAATTTTAGTTTCAGGATGCTGAGACAAGAGAAATGTTAACACTGCTTCAACAGAAAAGAAGATAGGCCATTTAAGGCAATGCAAAGGTAAGAACAGATTTGAGATACTTGTGAGGTCAAAATGAGGAAATCAGTAATAGATTGTATATTGGTGACTTAGCAAGGACATGTAGATGACAAATGTCACAGATATAAAAATAAGGTAATATACATGACACTAAAGAAAGACCTACAGTTATAATGTCAAAAATCCAAGTATAAAATGAATGTTTTTCTCCTGCTGAAATCAATGAAAATATACCTATTTTGAAGGTATATTCAGATTTCATTCAAAATGTCCATTTTTGTTTCTTAATACATATACATCCCCTTATGTGTCAATTCAAAAATTAAGAAATTTAGTACTTATGTTATACTGGATAGTACACAGAGGCAGCCACAGAATGTTACACTTAATCTTACTGTTCATCCTCACCAACTGAGAACCACCTGTACTTACAGAGATTTAAAGGGAAAACTATGCTGCTTTTATCTAGGTTATTCACACCAATCCTTAACACAAGGAAACAAAGGCATATATCTCACAGAGGAATTTTCATATTTAGACAAAACCCAAATATAAGTGTAATGCCATTCCTTTGCTTCTGTTATGTAAAAGGATTAAAAAAAAAAAAAAACCAGGAAATTGAGCTAGACATGTGTACAACCAGCCCCTCTAAACAAAATCCACGGGAGGCAAGAGCATGTGTTTTTAATGCTGCTCATAAATATTCACAAGGAACACCACTCAATCCCTAACGCTCACCGCATCTTCTGCACCACAAGCAGAGGCTCCTACTCAGAGAATGATTCCTTAACTGTTCGTGCTTACTAAGGACCTGCGAAGATGTTTTTGTGGCCAGGCCTTTCCAGACTCTTATGTCTATCTAATACACACGCTTTTGTCTAACACACATGGGCTGCGAGCAATACCATCACTGTGCTCTCCTTTCATTCTCCATTCTCCTCCCTGCCCCACAAAGTCGACTCTTCTCAAGTAAAAACCTATACTAAAAATATACTTACCATATACTATTCTAAGTCTCTCTGTAAATCTAAATACATTAGGAAACAATCTCAAAAAGATTTAATTGATTCTTTACAAAAATACATTCATTACTAGTTAATAAGGAACTCTGCATGACCCCGAAAATGAAAACCATACCAGGGCCCTGTGCACAGACATTTCAATGCTTTCCTAATGCAGTTTTATTTGAAGCATATTGCAAAGTGGCTACAAGAACAGACAGGCATGGTATCGAGACTGCCCTTGAATCTCCAGTTCTAACACTTAGGAGTCTCCCTAAGACAGATTAAGAAGTGCGCTGTGCTCCCAAGAAATCTCTCACGATCCCATAGTTGAAACTATAATTCTGCAATGTATACAGATGTGAAAACCCCACAGCAAACACCATCAATGTGTATAATTGATAAACTGCTAATAATTTCAATAAACTTCCCTTCAGCAATGACCCTCAAGACAGCTGTTTGCTTCAGAGGAAGGCAGGTGAAAGATATTGCTGGAAGGAACTCAGAAATGGGAAACGGATAAGAGGACAACCCACAGCTCTAGGATGGAGGCACTAGGGTTGGGGGGCAGGGGGAGCACCCCTTCAGGAATGGGTAAGAGGACAACCCACAGCTGTAGGATGGAGGCACTAGGGTTGGGGGGCAGGGGGAGCACCCCTTCAGGAACGGGTAAGACGACAGACAACCCACAGCTCTAGGATGGAGGCACTAGGGTTGGGGGGCGGGTGCACACACGACTTTCCCAAGCAAATGGGAACATTTTAGAACTTAAGACTTCCCCCATGTTACTGCATCATAGAATATGACCAAAGCCCTAAAAGCTACAGCGGTCAAGGTTCAAAAAAAAAAGCAACAGATTCCCAGTAATTAATTCCTAATGATACCCACCACACCTTCTCCCCTACACCCAAGCCTCTCCACCATTAATGAACTCAAAAGAACAGACATCAAAGGAGCTACCTCTCTAGCCGACTTCTAATTACCACCAGCTCATTACTGCCTCAGGGAAAATGGTCACCACCCCCAGAAGTTACAAATACACTAAACTAACTCTGCTTTAGAAGAGCAAGGAGGCACAGCAGTGAAGTTCCTGGGGTCTGGAACTAGACTGGATTTGAATGGCTGAAGTTTTATTTTGTTTAAGTTATTAATTCTCCCTTCCCCTGGTGAGCTCAGCGCACACTAGGGCTCGAGGAGTCCAACAGTGACGCAATGCCCCTGCCGGAGCCCAAGAGCGCACTCCACTGTCCTCCGAGAGCGCACTCCACTGTCCTCCAAGAGCGCAGGGAGGAGAAGGAACACTCTGCCTCTGGTTACAACAGTCAGCAGAGACACTCTGCTCAGGACTGCCATGTCATGCTAGCTCCCCTCCTTCTACTGTATCTTCCAACGACAAAATGTCATTCCAATAACACTACTAAATTGTGCTCTAGGAAGAAGAAAAGCAAACACATACTAATTTGATTATTTTGCAAGTGGCAGGGGCACTAGACATGTTCACATAGAAAGTGGAATTATAGCCAAACTGATGCGCTTTCCACATGTTCATTCCTGCCCTGAAAGACAACAAAAGGACCCATGAAGTTTATTTGATGTTTAAATTTTCCTAAATGTATGTTCAAATTCTATACATTTGAAACACTTAAAAACTCTGTTAACTTGAGGGCAATTTTGATGCTGGCCTTTGAAAAATGTTCAAACTCCCTACTGTAAAATAAGTTCCTCAGGTAAATTACTCATTCAGAATGTACCAAAATCAACATAATTGTTCTGATTTTAAGTTTTGGTTTTTAGGCTTTCATTTTTCAAAAGTATAAAATCACCTGATAGACAAAAGTTCTTACAAGACAAAGACAACAGTTTTCATTTAGTTAAAAACAAAACCATTAGAAATGTGTGAGCTGCCAAGCCCTACTAAGGTCCTCAGGTGGTTAATCAAACCAAGACTGACAGAACCTCCACTTCAGTTTTCTTAAAAAGCTCTGAACTTGGTTATTTCTTAACCTAGCATTATTATCTCTAATGGCCCCGTCATCTCCAGTACAATTAGGTGCCCAGGGAGTCTTATTAACTCTTTCAGGCCATTAGGGTACCATTATGAAGCATTAAGGACTAGAAACTAATTACAGTTGATTAATGGTCTCAGTGCGCCCCAAGTGTTAATGAGCCAAAAAAAAAAAAAAAAAAAAGACCAATTTTCTATCAGGGAGGAGGGGTATTTCATTTCATTTCAAACTTTATTTAGCCTTTAAAAAATGTCAGTGTCTGATACATCTACAGAATGTGAAACTTGATAGTAGTGTTAATTTTTTAAATGAGACTCACTGTGTAGTCCATGTTGACCTGAAACTCACAATGATCTTCTTGTTTCAGCCTCTGAAGTGTTGGGGTTTATAGATGTAAGCTGCTATGCCCGGCTATTAATGTTAAGATTACATTCATCCAGCCAGGAAAAACAGATTTTGCTAAGTGAAACGTGTTCTCTCATGCACTGGCTTCTTCCAGTTCAGTCACGTCAAAGCTAAAAACTAGAAACACAAAGTGGCACACTGTAGCCTACCAAAGTCTACACATGTTTTCCATTGGATAAAATGAAAGCAGCAATTTCATTATAAACAAAATCACTCCAAAACTCTCTTGGAAAACCCACAAGCATGTCTCTATTAATATAGCAAGAGATATATAGATAAATATGTTGTGGTCACGTTGTACCCTGCTTTAAATTACTCTGCGTCCTATGGAACAAAAGCTTTCGGGCTGTTTCTTGGACTAAGTGGTCCCGATTTGCAATGCAGCACTTAGCTCCACCAGGGCTAAGGCATTATTCTTGTCATTCTCCTGCAGGGAATCCACCAATGCCTATCCAGCACACAGCACAAGGCACAGAACAGTCATCAGCTTACACCAATAAAAAGTGCCACTTACTGGTCAGCTGGTGGGAGTGTTAGCTCAGCCACTGTGTAAATTATAATAAAGGTCCCTCAAAGAACTACAAATAGAACTAACTATCAAGTCACCAAGATATCTCCCCCCCCCACACACACACACAAAGGAGAAAGCGGGCCAACAACCTATCAAACACTAGAACAAAGAATGCAGACCCCCTCACCCCGGTCATATAGAAGATATGTAACAACAACCACTGACCCGTCATCAGACAAATGGGTGAGCATAGCACAGGAGGGCCCCAGACTCTAACTGCCCTGGCTGGATGCCCTGGTTTCATGTAGCACACTGAAACTGCAGCCAGCCACATCCTCTCAGACAGCGCTGTGACTGCGCCCCTTAAAGTTACCATCTTGCCTGACCACCTGCAAGGACGCATCTGCATCTGCTCTCGGCCTTTGCCTTGGTAGGCAGAGAAAAGGGGAGGATATTTTAAAAGCTTCCAGAGTAGTGCCCTTCCCTAAGTTTTGAAAAATCTTTTCTCTTATCTTTGTCTATGAAAAATTCCAAGAAGTAGCAAAAGACCAAGGACAGTCAAGCAACCCTGGACGGAAGGTATCGCCAAACCCGATTTCAGCCCACCCTCAGTAATAAAAACAGCACAGTACCGGAACAAAGACGGATACACAGAGTAATGAAATGGAACTGAGTACTCGGATCAAGTCCCCAGTTAGATGTCAAAAATATATGTTAGAGAAAAGACAGTATCTTAAATGGTGGTGGGAAAATGGGATTTCAAAATACTGGAAGGTGAAACTAGATCCTTATCTCTCACTCAGCTACAAATGGATCAAAGACAAGTGTGGTGGTTTGAATGAGAAGTGGCTCCACAATCTCAAGCAGTGAACACTTGGTCCCCAGTTGGTGGCACTGTTTGGGAAGGTCTAGGAGGTGTGGCCTTGCCCGAGGAAGTGTGTCATTAGAGTGGGCTTTGAGATTAAAAGCCTCTTGCTATTTCTAGTTCTCTCTTTCATGTTTGCATTTGAAGAGGAAGTTCTCTGCCTCCTCTTCCTGCTGCTATACCTGTTACCACACCTCCCCACCTCCCCACCTCCCCATCATGATAGACTCATCCCCCTAGAACTGGAAGCCAAAACGAACCCTTCTGTAAGTTGCCTTGGTGTGGTGTTTTAGCAAAACAAAAGTAACTAATGCAATAAGACATGAAACTATGAAACCACTAGAAGAAAAAGCAGGAAGTACACTTTAACTTCCAGGCACAGGTGAGGGCTTTCTGAACAGGACTCCAGTAGTACAGGAGATAATACCACCCACCAACAAATGAGATTTCATGAAACTGAAAAGTTTCTGTACAGCAAAGGGGACTATCAATAGACTAAAGAGACATCTAGATGGGAGAAAATCTTTGATAGCTATACACTGGACAGATGATTAGTGTCTAGAATATGCAAATAACTAAAAAAACCCAACTATCCAATTAAAAAATGGGCTGTTGATCTGAATAAAAATTTCTCCAAAGAAATACACATGATTAATAAATACTTTTTAAAAAGTGTTCAACATTCTTAGCCAATGGAGAAGTGCAAATTATAAGTACTTTAAGAGTCAATCTCAACCTAGTCAAACAGCATCGTCAGAACAGAAATGGTAAGAGATGCCGGTATGGACCTAGCACAGCTCCTGTATGCTGCTGGTGGGAGTGTAGACTAGTGCACCATTGTGGAATCAGTCTAGAAGCTTCTCAAGAAACTAGCCACAGAAATGTAGTCTGCCCCAGCTATAATACTCCTGGGCACATACCCAATGGACTCTATATCCTACTGCGTAGACGTGTTCACATACCTGTTCAATGATCCTTTATACACAATTGCTAGGAAACAGGATTAACCTAGATGCCCACCATTGGGAGAATGGAGAAGGAAAGTGTGGTACATATACACAGTGGAATATCACTCAGCTGTAAACAAAAGAAAGATCATGAAATCTGCATGTAAATCGGTAGAACTGGAAAATACTATAGTTAGTGAGGTCACCCAGACCAGAACACAAACTCTGCATGTTCTCTCTCAAGTGGAGATCCTGGCTTCCAAGCTTTTGTTTTGTGTAACTAGGGGCACAAGTAGAAGCCAGAAGCCAGGGAACTAGAAAGGGGCCATTGGGTGTGTTGAGGGGTGTACTTCAGGGATGAGTAGTAGATAAGTGAAACGAAAGCAGTGATGTAGAATGCTGAGGGCAGAAAGGCTTAAAAAGGGGAAGACAAGGAGGAGAGGAACAATGGGGGACGATTAACTTAAAGGAGGAGTTATTAAAAAAAGCCCATGGAAACCGACCATCTCTCCACTCAAAACTGTAACTGGAGGGAGCTAACAATGAAAATAAAAAGCAAACAATAAAAAAGTAACACTGAAGAATATAGCCGAAGACATGGCCTGGGAGGACACTAGAGAGATGCCTATGATGGCCGTGCAGCAGGCTCAGAGGAGCCCATGCAGAGCTGATCGCTTAATAGAGCTTATCAACTAACTGATCACTTAATGGTACACAGTACCATTATAAACTCCACCTAGTTTTAAATTTTAAGATTTAACCAAGAGACAAAGCATGAACAAATAATATTTAAAGAATACAATGTACCAGGGTGGTGGCGGCGCACGCCTTTAATCCCAGCACTCCTCGGGAGGCAGAGCCAGGTGGATCTCTGTGAGTTCGAGGCCAGCCTGGTTTACAGAGCAAGATCCAGGACAGGCACCAAAACTACACAGAGAAACCCTGTCTCAAACAAACAAACAAACAAACAAACAAAAAGAATATAATATAAAGTCAGTCATTTCTTTTTTTTTTTTTTCTGTTATCACAAAGCTTCCAGAAACATGCAAGGCACACACTGTACATCTACAGACAAATAGTAAGGCTGTGAGGAGCTAGGTTGTCAGTGATAGATGAGAAAGATAAAGAAATTTGAAAACCCTAAGTTCTACATGGGGCAGTCTGGAGTCACTGCTTGGAGTGAGGGAAGTGACAAATCTTATATAGCGCTGCGTCCAAGCATGACAGCGGCCACCTTCATCAGGGCAGTGTGAGTCCTTGTGGGGGATCCTCAGGACCAGGGCCTGGTGATGTTCTCTCATTGAAGGAAGACAGCAGAGATGGTTATCGGACCCTTAACAGATCCTCCACTCCCAGCTACGGTGCATAATTCTGCCTTAAGTACATACACATCCCCTTGTTACCCTTGTTACTCTCAATAGGGGCTAGAGCATACAGACTGTGAAAGGTTACCTGAAGGGCATTCCTTCTATATCGAAGTCACTGTCCATGCAAGGATGGCTTCCTGCTGCTTCCATGTCACCTATGTCCTGTAAATAATCCTCCCCCATGCTCTGAAGGGAGCTCCCCAAGGTGGACTTTGGTGGAATGTACTTAGGTTTGTTGTTGGAAGAAGGGAGAAGATACCTGGTCACCTATCCCCAGGGAAAGAGTTCCTCCAACATAAATACAGCTTGAGATGTGATACTCAGAATTACTAGGATAACTGAGGAAGAAACATAAAATATTAAAAAAGAAATAGAGAAGAATCATCAGGAAATTTTTAATCCCTGTCTTTCTAAGTGACAACTAAGTCATTACAGAAAGCACACAAATTAAGAACTAGTCATGTAAACATGTTGCTTACAGAACCAAAGCAGCTAGTCAAAGAACGAAGAACACATGTGGGAAAAGAACCAGGGGGGAGGAAGTGGGGGAGACAGGACGGAAGGGAAGGTTGGGGAGGGGAAGAGGAAGAGGGACGGGAAAGCAGTATGCAGGAACAGACACAGCAGATTTCTTTGTATCTCAAACAAAATATCATTTGTCTGTCTCATATTTTCCTTTTTCTTTCTTCCTCCTAGCGATATGACAGAGCTCATTCAAAAATATTTTA
Organism: Peromyscus eremicus; assembly: GCF_949786415.1. NCBI lineage: Eukaryota > Metazoa > Chordata > Mammalia > Rodentia > Cricetidae > Peromyscus > Peromyscus eremicus. The sequence goes on along the minus strand of NC_081421.1, from coordinate 104,459,988 downwards.
GACTGACCTCTGTGGTCCATAGAAAGAGTTTTAAAACGCCGCTTAACACCTAAATACACAAACTGTGTTTTATGTTATTTCCCTTTCAGTCCTAAGAATGCCAAAGACACACTGATTTACTTCTGTTTTCTGGGAAGATCTATACTTACCATGAAATTTTTCAGCCTCAGGATCATTCACATTGATAGCAATTATTTTCCAATCGGTGGCACCCTCATCAATAAGTGCCAAAACCCCAAGGACCTTCACATGGATCACATCTCCACGGGAAAGAACCTGCACAGAGAAAAGATGCCGTCATTCGCGAGACTTGGGAGGGTTTAACCATAAAACCACACTCACACGATGGAACTGTAATAGTTCTAGTAAAATACAAACCATGCAAACATGGTCAGGAAGCCTGCCTTGCAGTCTTTCCCAAGAATGAGTATCTCAAAACTTCTACTTCCACTCATGAAAGGATTGCTGATTGAGTAACCAAAACAAACAAACAAACGAAAAAAAATGTATGCCCTTCCAGAAACCAGACATTAAACAACAGACTGTAGGACCATGACTCTAGAGGGGAGCTGCCCAAGGAGGAGGACCCTGCGAAGTGCCTGAGGTTTCTGCCCAACGCCACTGTGGAGCACAGGCCATAGCAAGGGAAGCCAGCCAATGTCCCCAGACCTCCACATCTGTTCCACGAGTGTATGTACATGAGAGTACACTTACATGCGGTATGCGTGAGTGCACACACACACTCTAAATAAATACATACATACACACATGCAATTGAAAAAGAAGAAAAACCACCACCACCAGGGAAGGAGAGACATAGACTGGAATTAAGATTTTACTCTAGAAATATACACAGTGTAGAAGAGGCTGAAAGTGTCCTCAAGGAAAAGCTACTTCATACCTGCCCCAACAAGTATTCTATTTTTCTGCCTAAAAACTATCAAAAAGATTGTCTTCAGAAGACAACGAATGATTGTGAAACAATTGTTAATGTTAGAGACAAAACAGGTTTCATGAGATGCTTAAAAGTGAGTTTAGGATAAATTAATTAAGAAGCTGGGTGCTGCGGGCCCTGGGAGCACACAGCAGGTGACAGCTAGTGTTTGGCAGGTCGACCCACCAGATGAGTGACTTCCTGTTGTGGAGCCCCACCTGGCCAGGCCATGGGGCCACTGGCTGTGGAAAACAGTTGTTTTCTGTCTGTAACCTTCTCATGTGCCACCACTATACCTCCCTAAAAAGAACAGCTGTGGGGTTCCTTCCACAGCCCATTGGTAGTGTGTTTTACATCTTTGGGCACACTTACGGCTGTGGATGGTCAGGAGGATGATTTCTGCTTAAGCAGTATAATTCTGATGAATAGAAATAATACCAGAATATTGTTCTTTACTGACTCAGGAAAGTAACAGTATTCTCAGTCTCAAAGACAGCTAATTTTAGACTTCAGAACAAATTCAAAACAAACTAAGCTGCCCCTGCAAATAAAATACACACAGACAAGATCCCAGGTGTCACTTGTTGTAGCTATGTGGAGACAGATTTTCAGAGAAAGAGGTTTTTCTAAGATGAAGTAAAAGAGAAAGTTACTGACAGAAAGCGTGTGTGTTTCTTTATTTTTTTTCCCCTCAGATAGAAAAAGTCTAGCCCTCAGATAGACATTTTTTCCTAAGCTCTCACTACTCTGAGGCATTCTTTCTGCTACCCTGGAGCTGAGCTGGGAGCTGGTCTCCCACCGTCCGCGACAGCTGGGCTAGGGAGATGGTTCAGTCCCACCGTCCCCGACAGCTGGGCTAGGGAGATGGTTCAGTCCCACCATCCCCGACAGCTGGGCTAGGGAGATGGTTCAGTCCCACCGTTCGCGACAGCTGGGCTAGGGAGATGGTTCAGTCCCACCATCCCCGACAGCTGGGCTAGGGAGATGGTTCAGTCCCACCATCCCCGACAGCTGGGCTAGGGAGATGGTTCAGTCCCACCGTCCCCGACAGCTGGGCTAGGGAGATGGTTCAGTCCCACCGTCCCCGACAGCTGGGCTAGGGAGATGGTTCAGTCCCACCGTCCCCGACAGCTGGGCTAGGGAGATGGTTCAGTCCCACCGTCCCCGACAGCTGGGCTAGGGAGATGGTTCAGTCCCACCGTCCCCGACAGCTGGGCTAGGGAGATGGTTCAGTCCCACCATCCCTGACAGCTGGGCTAGGGAGATGGTTCAGTCCCACCGTCCCTGACAGCTGGGCTAGGGAGATGGTTCAGTCCCACCATCCCCGACAGCTGGGCTAGGGAGATGGTTCAGTCCCACCGTCCCCGACAGCTGGGCTAGGGAGATGGTTCAGTCCCACCGTCCGCAACGGCTGGGCTAGGGAGATGGTTCAGTCCCACCATCCCCGACAGCTGGGCTAGGGAGATGGTTCAGTCCCACCATCCCCGACAGCTGGGCTAGGGAGATGGTTCAGTCCCACCATCCCCGACAGCTGGGTTAGGGAGATGGTTCAGTCCCACCGTCCCCGACAGCTGGGCTAGGGAGATGGTTCAGTCCCACCGTCCCCGACAGCTGGGCTAGGGAGATGGTTCAGTCCCACCGTCCGCGACAGCTGGGCTAGGGAGATGGTTCAGTCCCACCGTCCCCGACAGCTGGGCTAGGGAGATGGTTCAGTCCCACCGTCCCCGACAGCTGGGCTAGGGAGATGGTTCAGTCCCACCATCCCCGACAGCTGGGCTAGGGAGATGGTTCAGTCCCACCGTCCGCAACGGCTGGGCTAGGGAGATGGTTCAGTCCCACCGTCCACGACAGCTGGGCTAGGGAGATGGTTCAGTCCCACCGTCCGCAACGGCTGGGCTAGGGAGATGGTTCAGTCCCACCGTCCGCGACAGCTGGGCTAGGGAGATGGTTCAGTCCCACCGTCCCCGACAGCTGGGCTAGGGAGATGGTTCAGTCCCACCGTCCCCGACAGCTGGGCTAGGGAGATGGTTCAGTCCCACCGTCCCCGACGGCTGGGCTAGGGAGATGGTTCAGTCCCACCGTCCGCAACGGCTGGGCTAGGGAGATGGTTCAGTCCCACCGTCCGCGACAGCTGGGCTAGAGAGATGGTGCAGTCATGCAGAACTCGCTGTGCAAGCCTGAGGACCTGAGTTCAAGTCCCAGGACTCCTGTCAAAAGCTGGATACAGGGCTTGTTGCCCCAGGGAATCAGAAGCAGGGGAACCCTGAGTCTCTCTGATTACCACGGCAAATCAGCAAGAGCTTGAGGTCCCTGAGAAACTCTGTCTCAAAAAACAAAGTGGATGCCACCCAGAAGAATGACACCAGAGCTGACTTCTGGCACCCGCACCGTGTAACGTATGTGCACATGCCCTCTCCCATGTACACACACATGTCTACACACAGGCACATACACTACTCTGTCAGAAGTGGGCTCTGATACTCTGCTGCTTGGGAAAGTGATTTCACTGCCCTCAGGTTGCCAACATCTCAGATCTTCCTATATTCTTTATTTTCAAAGGTTAATAGGCTAGAGAATTTCCATGTAACCTTACACTCTAAACATGTTTCAGGAAACAAATTTCCTCATGGTCCAAAATGCAGCTTCACATTGAGAAAATAAGGTATGCAAAACAAAACCATTCATGCACCCCCAAAATGTTTAGAGAAAATGATGCTAAAACATAAAATTAAGTAAACTCATTTAAAACATTTGCAAGATGACAAGTCTTAATCTAAGTGTACGTGAAGTGATTATCACACAGCAGATTAGTGTGTGACTGTATAAATGATACTGAAGCCTCCTTTGTTAGAGAAGACATACAATCACGTTAGGGTCTCCTGTGGCTGGTCTATCATCAGTTAAATACCTGGTACTGTAGTAGGCACTGTGAGGGAAAGAAAGAAAGTGGGTAGGGTGGGCAGAGGGAGGGAGAAAGAGAAAAAGAGAGAGGAAAAAATCTGTTTGCAAAGATTCACTACCTTGTCTGGGACACTTACACACTGCAGGTCAGGACAGAAAGACAAGAAGAGACAATGGACCTCAGATACAAAGGCTCTACCATCCCACATCTCAACCACTGGAATAACACGGCCCAACCTGAAATTTTACAGGACAGGGATGGAATGAATACAGATGTGCATCCGTCTTCACAAGTATCAGCCCTGGAGGCAGAACCCTGCGGAAGCCAGAAACAGCCTCCAGAAGCACATGTCTGGGATTTGATCCTACTCTTGACGATTTCCAGCCATGTGAGACAATGCACGATGCTTTGGGTAGTTTTTGACTCATAATTTTCCCTGATCATCAACATGAAAGTTTGGGTTTCTAAAGGAAGTCAGAATTTCACAGCATTCCCATTCACAGTAAATAAAAATGTTAGGAAGGATTTAAAAAACTGGTAAGAAAACAAATAAAAAGCTTGTCCCTTAAGTACATCTGAAAGACAAAGATCTAAATGGTGTTTGAGGTTACTTCCTACCCTGCTCTAACTCTACAAAGAGCATGTATCTACCATTCTTGGTATACTTAAGGACATACCAAAATCTCAGATTTAACTTCCTTTTTCATAAGAAGAAGCCCATCTTCAGTATACTTGCTTACTATAGGTCACAAAAACTGAGTTTCTTCCACACCAACATTAGAGTCCCAATCAAGCCCATGGAAAGCTTTGGGATGCCCAAGAGGCTCTTGGTTCTAGGGATAGGCACAGGAAGACAGGGGTTTAACTGCAGGCCTCGTTGATCTGACCTTGCCCTGTTTCATCAGCTCTGAAGCTCTTTTTGGAAGCCTGCAGGGCCAAGAGAATGCCACTCTGTGAAGGAAACAGAAGAACAACCTTGCGCCTTTACAGTTTGGGTGTCAACCGAATGCTATTCCTTCCTGCCCCACCCCCACCATGCTTCTTCCCTAGCTATAAATCACCAAGTATCTCAGGTACTTATCTTTAGGTCTGGACTTTGGTTTCTTAAACTCTTGATCTCCAATCCGACAGGAAGATGTATAGATACTTATGAAAGAGGGTGGTGATATTTACTACACTGTGCAGGCCTTCTTTCAAATCTGAAGCACTGCACAGAGAGACTGCAGCTGGTAGGTAAGGCTAACACAGGCTGAATCACACAGTGTTTGCTGGTGGTGGTTCTGCATTCTAAAGAGGATGTGGACAGAGAAGGACTGGAGAATCTAGGACACCGTCAGGTGAAGCAATTACAGTACCCAGAGTACAAACCCTTGAGGACAAGGCTTCAGGGAGGCAGGGTACACAAGACCAAAGAAATTGTAAGGTCTTCATAAACCATCTTGAGTTTGAAGTTACTCTGGAATTATCAAGGAAAAGCTGGTCTTGTTGGTAACTCACAGATACACTGATTGAGCGGGTCTCACCCAAGGCAGTTTTAACCTCTGGGAGATGCTGGCTGTCTGGAGACACTTTTGCTTTGCTAGCATCTCCATGGAAGAGGGAGAGGATGTTCCAGACACACAATGCTCTAACAAAGATTTAACCATCTCAAACATCAGCCATGCTACAGAAGTGGGCAGCAGAGAAGTTCTCGAGAACTTTCATTCTCAATTATTTTGTTTTCTTACTCATAAAACTTATTTCCCAACAACATAACAACCAGTGAGTCTATTTTGTAGACTTTGAGGCTAGCAGGAAGCAAGTTCAGCCACTGTCAAGTTTCATCAGATGAAACAGCTTTTGATCTCAGAAGAACACAGAGAGAGAGCCTTATTTCAAACAAGCCATTGCTTGGCTGTAATACCTTTAAAACAGAGAGGCAATCTCAAACCCAAACTGTAACGGATGCTTAGGAACAAATGGTAAAATACTTATGAAGCTGCTACACTCCAGTTTAAATCAATTCAACCAATTTATGCTGGCTGCATGTGTAGTCTTCTCATAAAAGCCAAATGAATAATACATAATCTCTTAAGAAGTTCACAACGTTCAACATTTCTATATGTCTGTGGCCTTCGGTCCAGTATCAACTTATAGGACACCGTTTCTTTCCTTCACCCATTAGCTATGTATGTTCACACAGTGTTTTAGGTTTTAGTTTCTCAACATCTCAACAGTAAATTGAAGATGATTTTAGTTCCACATACTCCTGAAGAGTCAAGGAAAGTAGATATATGAACTCAAGGCCAAGAGGTCATCTACTGGGATCTACATGGACTTACTAAAATATACCTACCAAGTGCTTAATTCTCAGGAGCCTGGAATAAGCAAATGTAAAAGGGGCTTATAAAACCTAGGCTCTGTGCTGACTCAGTTCTGAGGAAGGCAAACCTCAACCATGCACAGCTAAAAACAGAAAATAATGGGAAGTACAGTGTTTAAAGCATATTAACTTGTGAACTGGGTTTTCTATTGCTGTGTAGTAAGTTACTGCAAGTTAAAGGCTTAAATAGTATAACTTTTCATGGACCAAGCAAAGTCCATGCCAGGCACGGGTGGATTTAAACAGTAGTCAGGCCTACAATACTATAAGTTCTAGAATAAACTAGCAAAATATAACAATAATTAATATATTCTTCAGTAATTATACATTAAAAATCACATATTAACAATCTTTAATTTTATGCCACATAGTGCACAACTTGGAAACCTCTATTTTAAAACCCACATTGAGTTTTCTTAGTTATTCTTGGCTTACAGATAAGTGTGACTGTGCCACATCAGTTTATCAGCTACCAATGTTGCTAACGTTTCTTCTAGTCACAACCTCACTAATTACACGTTCAGTGACACATTACATGGGTCAAAATAAGATGCCTCTTTTTAAGCTTTTTACTCATATCAGGTTTAAACTGACTGAATATTTTGCACTAAATATGAATTGACTACCCCCCAAGAGTTATAAGAGTAAAAGAATTGTTTTAAACACATAATCTTTCCAGGAATGAAAAGTCATCTAACTTAGCCATCTTTACTTGTTATGAAATAAGATATGGACAGGAAACCAAAGAGCCTAGCATGGGTTCTAGGAATAGGAGGTATTCATTAGGATATTTATCCCTTTTTATCCCTTAGGAGAAAATATTTAAAAAGTAAGTTCAGAAAACTATAGCTTAAAGTTGAAAAAAAAAAGTTATATTTTGTTCATACTTCCGTTGAAGACATGTGCTAGGCAAGGATAACAGTAACATACACATGCATTCTAACAAATCTGTGCATAAAATCAGAATTGTGAGGTAGAGAATAAGAATCTCTCACCTCATAAAAGGAGTAAGAATGAGGAGAGAAATAACAAGGAGGAGAGGGTGAGGAGGATGCAGGAGAGGAGGATGCAGGTGAGGAGGATGCAGGTGGGGAGGATGCAGGAGAGGAGGGTGCAGGTGAGGAGGATGCAGCAGGTGAGGAGGGTGCAGGAGAGGAGGATGCAGGAGAGGAGGATGCAGGTGGAGAGGATGCAGGTGAGGAGAGTGCAGGTGAGGAGGATGCAGGAGAGGAGGATGCAGGTGGAGAGGATGCAGGTGAGGAGAGTGCAGGTGAGGAGAGTGCAGGTGAGGAGGATGCAGGAGAGGAGGGTGCAGGTGAGGAGGATGCAGCAGGTGAGGAGGGTGCAGGAGAGGATACAGGTGAGGAGGATGCAGGTGAGGAGGATGAAGGAGAGGAGGATGCAGGTGAGGAGGATGCAGGTGAGGAGGATGCAGGTGGGGAGGATGCAGGTGAGGAGGATGCAGGAGAGGAGGGTGCAGGTGAGGAGGATGCAGCAGGTGAGGAGGGTGCAGGAGAGGAGGATGCAGGTGAGGAGGATGCAGGAGAGGAGGATGCAGGAGAGGAGGATGCAGGTGGGGAGGATGCAGGAGAGGAGGATGCAGGTGAGGAGGATGCAGGTGAGGAGGATGCAGGTGAGGAGGGTGCAGGTGAGGAGGATGCAGCAGGTGAGGAGAGTGCAGGAGAGGAGGATGCAGGTGGGGAAAATGCAGGAGAGGAGGATGCAGGTGGGGAGGATGCAGGTGAGGAGGATGCAGGTGGAGAGGATGCAGGAGAGGAGGATGCAGGTGAGGAGAATGCTAAAGGGAGAAAAGGGAAAGGAAAAAATCAGAGAAAAAGCAACAAATGACAGGAAATATTCAGAGGGACTGAAGAGGGGAATCTGAGTGATGAAGAACAGCAAAAACAAGAGGAGAGAGAAAATAAGCAGATAACTATTACCTGAAGATGCTAATGTAAATTTCCAACAACTGACTTCCACTAAGGCAGAAGAATGTAACAACTTGTCGGGGAAAGGATGTAGGAGCCAAGTCCCAAAAGGAGCACAGCAGCGGCGTGTACGGTGGTAGCGACCCAGCCAGGAAACCGGTGAGGAGGAGGAACACATCAAGCGACACCTTAACAGTGCACGAGACAAGCTAGCGACAGCAAGAAGGGGAAACTGGTTCTGAGGGTTCTTCCGGACATAGATCAATACCGCATCTTTAGCTGGGGGAAGAGGGGTAAACAATCCAGACGACCCCTCTGTTTCTGGTGGAAGAGGACGGAGCTGGGGAAGGAAGGGAGCCATGTTGTCTCAGGCAGCAGTCCCTATTTATTTACTACTCTTTCTGTTGCTCTCCTCTTCCCCAGGCCCCATGGAAAATACTGAGAGCTGTGAATTAGAAAAAAGGAAAATGCGAATGTAGCGTGGGACACAAACTTGAGAGGCCCAGGAAACGTCTGAGTACAGATATAGGCAGCTGAACGCAAGGATATGAGCCGATGTTGTCAATTACCAGACCCAAACCAGGCGCCCTTGGGACTGGCTCACGGAGGGAAGAGCACAGGTCCAGGACAGGAATTGACAGGGGCTCACCCTCCTGCTCCCAGGACTAAGGAGCAGGCAGGAGGAGATGCGCTTGCAATGAAACCACGGGGAGGGAGCCAGGATGCTTGGAGGGAAAGCAGAGTAGCGTGATATAACAGAAGGCAAGAAAACAACTGACTGTGCCTCAAAGGGGGAAGAGGAAATGGTGGGGAGAGGGAAATCCAAATGCCTCTACAGCGGCTATCTGTAACCCCAATGATGGCAGTTTGGTTGACCTGATGGGGGAGGAAGAGCCAACTTCACAAGGAGTGACAGCTAGGAAAGAAGGAGGAGACGGGGATGGGGGTGGGTACCGTACCAAAAGCTTTCCTTCTGGGTCTCCGTGTAAAGGGTAAGTAAGAGAGCATGCACATGATAAGAAGCCAAAAAGATGAAAGAGGAGTTGTTGGTACTGAAGAGAAAGGAGAAGAAAATACCACTTACAGGTAGGAAGTGTGAACTCTAGAGCAGTTATGGGGGGTGGCACGGACCACCATACACAGTTCTGAGGGGAATGATGAGGGAGCTCGCCCCTGCTGATGTCTACCAGAGCTTTGACTCAAAAGACAGGAGGCTTTTCTGGGGCAGCAGACCAGATCCAGACAGGAGCGGCCCAGAACAACTCGTGAAGGCAGTAGAAACGGGAACTGAACAGACAGAAGAACTAACAGCAGCACCAGCCCACGGGCCTGCGGACCTTGATTCTCTCCACAGGACTTGGCAGCCTGGAGGCTGATATGAAAAGAAAAAGGAGGGTTTTCTGGTTGTTTTTGTGTGTGTGTGTGTGTGTGGGCACCTGTACACGTATGTGCCAGTGCAGGCACACACGTCTGTGGTCAGAGGACAACCTCCAGTACCACTCCTTAGGCTTCTTGTACCTCTTATTTCAGACAAGGTCTTCCCATTGCCAGGAATGTCACCAAACAGGCCCAGCTGGTTGGCCAGCAAGGTCCAGGTATCTGCCTGTCTTTGCCTCCCCAGAATTGGCATTACAGGTGTGTGTCGCTGTGCTTGGCTTCATCCTGGGTTCTGGGGATCTGAACTCAGATTAACACACTCTCCGGGCATGCATTTTACCACCGAAGCTACTTCCCTGGCTCCGGCAGCTGGTTCCCATCAGTACTGAAGTCTCTGTCTAGACAATGGCAAAGAATCTGAAGACAGGGCTTGGCAAACGTCCCACCAAGGGTCAGATGGCAAATACTTTAGGACTTACAGTCCCTGTTACAAGTCCTCAGCCCCGCGGCTGTGCGGGAAGAGCAGCCCTAGACAAGGCACACATGAACGCAGCTGTGTCACGGACAGAATCAGAAGCAGGCGGCGGCTGGATCCCACCTGCTGTGGTTCACCAATCCCAGGCTTAGGAAAAAGAAGTAAAGATATATGAAGAGTCTGAGTTCCAGAGGAATAAATATGCTCAGACTTTGAAGGGTGGAAGAACTAGAGGCCAAAATGAAATTTTAGGACGTAAATAAACCAAAACACAGGTGAGGATTAACACAGTCTGTAGAACAAACCTTTGAGCCTATTTCACAAACATCAATGGGATCGTTATCTCCATAGCAGTTTGTGTTCTTATCTTTTTGATGAGGATCTTCCCAGGTCTAAAAAAAACAAAAAAAACAAAAACAAAATAAAAAAAATGAGGCAGAAATGTAGGTTAATACTCACTGCAGTATATGCTAATTTTTCCACATGATCATGAAGTTTATAGCTAGCCACGATTCAAAGGAAAAATTATCCGACGTTACGACACAGGCTCTGGGCTAACACACCAGGACACGGTACACCCACAAGCATCATAATAATTAAAACAGACTTACAGCACTTCCTCTGTCTCTAATTTGTCTGTCATCACATCTGAAAGTGGGTGGTATTTCCAGAATATTCATCTTCCCAGCTTAGTCAGCGGTTAAACTCACATTCACAAATCTCAGAGTTTCACTCTCTCTTTCTACCGACCGACCATCTCATCTGTGGCTGCTGTCACTCACTGCTCCATCTGACGTGTGGCAGCCTCTCGGCCTTGCTTGTCACGTCGGCAATGAACTTCCTATTGGTTAAGTGTGCCCTACTGCTCGAAACAGCCTTCCCTCCAGAAACAAAGGATGAGACATGATTTACTCCAGCGAAGAAAAACCTATCTTTGTCTCATTTCCCTCCCTTAAAAACTTCTCTACCTCTGTCACTAAATTTCAGGATCTCGACAAAAATCACGCAAATAAGTCAACTCTTGGGTCTACTGGGAAGATGATAACCCGTTGGCTACAAAATATATGTTACAGTTTTGGAGATGAATAATGTAATGGGAACTTGCTATCAATTTAAAATCTCTCCTAGGCATCATCTCTTCCCAGAAGCTTCATAACTGCTTGACTCTGAATCAAACTACAGAAATTGACTAAAATGATTTGTCTTAAATTGACGTTAGAAGGGGGGAGAAACTGCAATCTCAAGATTCAGCCACTGATATCATCCCGGCATTTACATTATCCAAGTTTACTTTCTCTATTTTATGTAGGTAACTAAAAATGAACATTTATTTACAGGTAACCCTAGAAAAACTCCAGTATTTTCCATCTAGTCTTAATTATAGTACATCTACTGATGCATCTTTACTTTAAAAAAAAAAAAAAACAACAACAACAACAAAAAAAAATCAGGTCCAGCCAGTATGCCCCAATACTAAAACTACTAAAAAAAAAAACTGCAATAACAACCAATATAGTTGTTAACCTTACATACTGGCCACAGGTGTCAGATACTCTCTAACACACACACACACACACACACACACACACACACACACACACACATATCTTGTGAGGAATGCATCATTATTCACCCCACAGTAGAAATAAACTGAAACAGTTTACAGTGGTCAAAGCTCACCGAGTTTCTAAGTAGCAGAGACAGGGTTATAGACTCCATAGTGTGAATCAGAACTCACGATGCTCGCATTTCAGTAACAACAGCAAATTCTGTCTCCCAGTTCCCCTCTTGACACACCTCTCCATACTCTCAGAATGTCTCTGTGCCTTCCCTGCTCTGTTCTCTCCTAGTCTGCCCATCACTGCTGCTTCTTTCCTACTGCTAAGTACCAGGCATTCGCATCCACTACTCGCAAGGCTGGATACTGAGTATCCACTCTGGGCCAGGAGTAGCCATGAATAAGGCAGGCTGGGTAACTAAGAGAGTGCTGTGTTAATAAATGGTGTAATGGTTTGTCTCAATGTGCAAGGGGAATCAATATGGGACCAAACTGAAATCAACAATCTAGACCAGAAATATCTACGAGTTTCTTCTTCCTAAGGCATGAGTTCCTCTTCCATGGAGTTGAACCAGAAGTCATGCTGGCCAAAAGAAGACAGCTACATACCAGCCCTGCCTCAGCCACAATGACTTTGACTAAACATCTAGACTTCAGTTTCTTCAACTACATAAACAATGACACCAACAAGATAACGTTTGGATACATCCCAGCCCTGGTCCTGATTGTCAGTGTTCATTCACAATCTCCATGCATACCACCAGTGAATAGGAAGCTCACAGACTCATGGGATAACTTAGACTCTATAGAGCAACACTGATTTTAAGGAACTCTTTCCTTATACTGTCATCTTGGTTGCGAGCCGAGCCTGTAAGAGCTGAGCCATCTCTACAGCCCCCATCCCTTATATTGAGGCAAAAGTGTCTTCTCATAACATGCATGCCATATGGCTTTGGGGAATTTTTCCCTATTTTTTTTTAGATTTATTTATTTTTTTACACACACACACACACACACACACACACACACACACACACACGCTCGCACGCACGCACCACATTTGTGCATGGTCCCCGTGAAGGCCAGAAGAGGGCACTGGATCCCTTAGAACTAGACTTACAGATGACTGTGAACCATCGTGTGGATGCTGGGAAATGAAACGGGGCCAGCCCCTTGGTGACTTTTTCTGTTTCTTGACTGGCTGACTGAATTCACTCTCACTACTCCACTTTCAATATTATCTACCAATTTACTTTCTAATGTTCAGAAATTCAAAATATAATGAAATATTTTTAAGCCATTCAAAACTGTTACTTTTAGGGCCATTTCTTCATGATTTTTTGTACCAGCCCAAAAAAAAAAAAAAAAAAAAAACCAAACCCAAAACACAGACTGGTCCCTTCCCCACTTCTGCCTTTAGTATTTCACATCTTCAGGCTTTAGTTGTATTCCAAAGTTGGTACGTTAAGTGCATCAAGTTTTAACTTGAAAATCGGTGTCATTTCAACAGGCGAGGACACCTTAACAATGTAAACTTTGAGAATGCCCTCTAGTGGAAGTTTACATGAACATCAGCGCAGAGAAAAGAGATACATATCAAGAGGGGAACACTCAAACTCTTCAACTAAGTAAGAAAAAAGGCAAACAGGACAAAATGGGCTAAAGACACAAACAGGTAATTTGAGGGAAAAAATATTGAAGATTTATACATTTAAGAAAAGTTGTTGATCTGAGAACCACAAACTAAAAGTACATTTCAACACCATTTCCAAAAATTTAGAAATGTGATAACCCAAAATAGTAGATAGCCTATAGGTGACCTGGAACCCTTTATAATTCTGGTAAGAGTGTAAATTGTTATAACTTCTTATATGACTAATCTGAGAATATTTAATAAAGCAGAATGGGTATATAACTCACAATTTGACTCATAAATGTCTCTCTAGTAAAGTGGTTCTCAACCTTCCTTTAATGCAGTTCTTCATGTTGTGGTGATTCCCAACCATAAAATTATTTTCGTTGCTACTTCATAACTGTGATTTTGCCTACTGTTATGAATCATAACATAAATATCTGTGTTTTCCGATGGTCTTAGGTGACCCCTATGAAAAGCTCACTTGACCCTCAAAGGAGTCACAACCTATAAGTTGAGAACCACTGATCTTGGTAGATAACCTAAAAATAAAGTCTTAGCATGGAACCAAGAAAAGCATAATCAATAGCCACAAACAATCTATCAAGAAATGATTATAAATCTATGAATACATATTGACATGGCCTAAAACAAATCCTAGCTTTGTACAGGAATTGGAGATCATTACCTTACAATGTGTATCAACCAATATGCTTGTAATCACCGCTCTCTCTGGCCCTTAGGTCTCTGAAAATCATTGAAAATGAAAAGAAACAGCTGTCCACACAGGTGGGACAAGGTGGCAAGTTCTTGCTGATCATCTAAAGTTCCTAACTCCAAATTAGAGGGAGTAAGAGCTACTCATCCCAATCTGCATCAAACTGGATCAAACTGGATTGACAGTCTGTTGCCTTTATCACCATAAACTAAAAATCACTGGCAACAGTCACATCGCAGAGCTAACATTTCTGAGAACTAATTACAGAGCTCCCCTTAGACCACCTCCTTCATTACAACAGCCTTTCCGGGTATTATAATTCCAGGAATCAAGATCATACAGATGAATAAATAGGCCTAGAGATTTAGTCTCTTGTCTCAGGATCTAAATCTAGCAAATAACACCATCTAATGTTTTGGTCAATGACTCAAATTTGCAATGAAGTTTAAAATAATAAACACATCAATACTGTATTGAGAATGAGGCTGAATTTTAAAGAGAGACTGATTCTTTAATATTATCTAGACAAGTGTTTTAAATATGCATTCAAGAGAAGATAATACTGGAATGACCTTGTTTAATGTGGGTAAACTTAAATATAAGTGCCGTGAGAGGAGGAAGATGATTTTTATTCAAGCCAGAGTCAAAGTCAGAGGAAAAGGTCTAAGATGATGATGTCATATTGATGAGTCACAAGCTCATCAATAAAATTTCTACTTAGTGTTCTGCAGCTTAAATGTCCTTCCAAGCAGTTGGCTTAGTAACTGTTCTCAACAAATTTCTTCCTCAACCAAGACAAAATACAGGTAACCAAAGAAACTTAATATCCTCATGTGCTGGATTGGCCGTTCTGTGTGTAAATGTGATGACAAGCTAGAGTCATCAGAGAAAAAGGAGGCTCAGTTGAGGGAATACCTCCATGAGATGCAGCTGTGAGGCATTTTCTCAATTAGTGATCAATGGGGGAGGGCCCAGCCCACTGTGGGTGGTGGTATCCCTGGGCTGGTAGTCCTGGGTTCTATAAGAAAGCAGGCTGAACCCAGGGCCATGGTGTGGTGTCATCAGGGCCTGGGCTGCTGCAAAGGGCCATGTCTGGGTCCATGGCCCTCCTGTGGCTCCAGTTACCAATGAAGAGAGTAAGGATAGAGCTGTACAGTTGACCTTACCCCTCACTGGCTGTAGTACTAGGGAGAACTGGCCATGCCCCTCCCAACTGCAGCACTGAGGAGAGCAGACCCTGACCTGATTGGGCAAAACAGTAGAGCTGTCCCCATTGGCAGGAGTGCAGGTGAGCCAGTCCTGAAGGCAGAGGAGCTAGCCCCACTGTCTGTCATGTGGTGGCATGGGCAAGGGAGAGGTACCTTCCCTGCCCCTCACCACCTACTGCAGTTTGCAAAAGCTAGTCTGGGAGGAAGGTTAACAAGAGTTGGAGAGCGGACTCTGCCCATCATCAGCTGCAGTCCTTGGAATAACAGGTCCTGCACCTTGCCAGGGCAGCACAATGGGGGTGGGGGGGATATGGATAGATATGCAGGTGATCTGGCCCCACCCTTTATCTGTCATATGATAGAGTGGGTAAGAGAGAGAAGACTTCCACCCTACCTCACCTCTCACCACCTGTGGTGGGTGGGAGAGCAGGCCCTGCACCTTACTCACGCAGCAAAGCAGAGCTGACCCTGTTGGTGGGGATGCAGCCGAGCCAGCCATCAAGTGAGAGCAGGAGAGCTGACACCCCCGCCACCACCATATGCCCCCTACTGCAATCAGGAAAGTGAGCCTTGCACCGTGCCTGGGCAAAACAGTAAAGCTGGCCCTGGTGGTGTGAGTGCAGGTGAGCTGGACCCAAGGGTGTGACAGCAGGAGAACTGGCCCGCTCCTTGCTACCTGCTGCATTTGGGTGAGCTAGCTGAGGCAGTGCTGGAGAGCTCACCCAGGTGGTGATGATGAGGGAAAGCTGGTGGGCTGACCAACCCATCTACCACCGAGGCCCAGAACCAGGTCTATGAGTTGGCCCACCCCAACATCCACCTCATCTATGAACTGCAGGAGCATGTAAAGGGGCTGGACCTGCAGATCCAAAACTGCAGGATCTCCATGACACAGGATAACAACAGGATATCTAAGAGGAGAATATGAAGAATATCTCCTGTCTAATTCCCTTTTTGGTCTTTTAACTTACATTTTTTAAAAATTGGCTTGGAGCCGGGCGTTGGTGGCGCAAGCCTTTAATCCCAGCCCTTGGGAGGCAGAGCCAGGTGGATCTCTGTGAGTTCGAGGCCAGCCTGGGCTACCAAGTGAGTTCCAGGAAAGGCGCAAAGCTACATAGAGAGACCCTGTCTTGAAAAACCAAAAAAAAAAAAATATATATATATATATATATATATATATTTAAAAAAGAAAGAAATGAAGGAAGGAAGGAAGGAAGGAAGGAAGGGAGAGAGAGAGAGAGAAAGAAAAAAAGTAGGCTGAGCAAGCCAGGGGAAGCAAGCCAGTAAGCGGCACCCCTCCATGGCCTCTGTATCAGCTCCTGCCTCCAGGATCCTGCCATGTTTGAGTTCCTGTCCTAACTTCCTTCAATAACAAACAGCAACAGAGAAGTATAAGCCAAATAAACCCTTTTCTCCCCAACTTGCTTTTTGGTCATGGTGTTTTGTTGCAGCAATAGAAACCCTAAGACATGTGCCCATGAAGCAAACACCTCCTCAGTGAAGTCATCAACTTATTCATCCCAAACTATTTACTGTTGTGCACAGGGCTACACTCTTTTACCTAGCACGTGGGAAGGCTGAGGAAGGTGTTTTCAGTGAGCCTCACGAACCAAAAACAAAATTATTGATTACCAATTTAATGTGTCAAGAATCAAATTGGCCCACTGATATATAATCACCAATAAAACAGAATTCCTGAGCTGCCTTCTAACTTCAAGAAACCGACAGTAAACAAAATAAATGATAGTCAGTTATAATTTGGTGGATATTTAGAAAAAGGGGTAGTAATGCATGGGAATAGTAAAGTACAATAATAGTATACCATATATAACAATATATATAATATACATGATAATATAATATAAATATGTAATAGTAATAGGCAGGGTGAAAAGATTTACAAGAAGCTTGAGAGACATGGCAAACATTCCATCAGTGAGCTGTGCCTACTGGAAAGGGATCAGCTTGAGGGTGGGCAGGGAATGAGGAAAAGAGAGGAGAAGCGAGCAGTCACTATAATTTCAGCTTTAAAAAAATATTCCATTTAGTTATTTTTATGTGGGAGATAACTAACATATGCAATCTTCAGTGAAGCTGTACATGTACACACACACACACACACACACACACACACACACACACACACACACACGGGTTTTAAAGGAGTAAGGCTCTCTGGTTGAAAATGGAAGCAAGGACAGACGTGGGCTGCTTCTCTCCTTCCTGTCCAGCCTCCTCTTAGCCGACTAACTCTTGTTACTTAGACACACACAGCCTACACCGAATCAGGCCCATTACATGCATAGTTCCCGCTGCTGCACTCTGCTTCTTCCCTTGTTTCTTTCTTTTAGGTCTTTATTCAGACAATGACATTTCATGGGGACCATCTCGCTGTCTAAGTGGACACACTCCTTACATGCCCCACAGCCCAATTCCCTGCTTTACTTTTCTCTCACACAGCCTTTCTTCAAAATTACTTTTATTTTATGTGTATGGTTGTTTTGTCTACATGTATGTATGTGTAGACATGTGTGTGGCTGGTGCCCCAGGAGGCCAGAAGAGGGCACTGGATCCCCTAGGACTTGGAGTTCCAGATGGCTGTAAGCCTCCATGTGGGTGCTGGGAATTGAGACTGAGTTCTCTGGAATAGCAGCCAGTGCTCTTAACCACTGGGCCATCTCTCCAGACCCTTCTTTCATATTTTTAACCATCTGACATGTCACTGTTTTGTTTACTGTGGTGGTATTGTGTTCCCCAAAATATTGTGCACCCTAATAAACTTATCTGGGGTCAGAGACAGAAGAGCCACAATATTAAACATAGAGGATAGGCAGTGGTAGTACACGTCTTTAATCCCAGCACTTGGGAGGCAGAGCTAGGCAGAAATCCATGTGTTCAAGGATACAGCCAAGCATGGTGACTCACGCCTTTAATCCCAGAAAGCGAGACTTTAATCCCAGGGAGTGATGGTAGAAAGCAGAAAGGTATATACGGCGTGAGGACCAGAAACTAGAAGCATTTGGCTGGTTAAGCTTTCAGGCTTTTGAGCAACAGTTCAGCTGAGATTCATTTGGATGAGGATTCAAAGGCTTCCAGTGTGAGGAAACAAGACCAGCTGAGAAGTTGGCCAGGTGAGGTCAGCTGTGGCTTGTTCTGTCTCTCTGATCTTCCAGCATTCACCCCAATAACTGGCCTCAGGTTTGATTTTATTAATAAGACCTTCTAAGATTCCTGCTACAGTTTACTGTCTGACTTTCTGTCTGGAATAAAAGTTCCCATGGAATTTTATCACTTTTTTTGCCTGCTTTTCATCCAGTACTCAGGACAAGAACAGTCCCCGGCAAGGATCAAGCACCAATGAGTGTGTGCTGAGTGAAGAGGCACCATGGAGGCCAGAGATCAGAACACGGGACAACCTGCAGGGGACCAGTGGAGAAGGACAGGTCTGGCAATGAGTCTCAGGGTCACACAGGACAAGGGACAGGCTAAGAACTCTTCTCTTCCCAAGAGGAAACCACTGAAAGGTTCTTGTATGGGAAAAACATTACCAGACTTTGTTGCTGTTGAGATGGCTGTCCTACAACTCTCTCTGTAGATCAGGCTGGCCTCAAACTTACAGAGATCCACCTGCCTCTGCCTCCCAAGTACTGGGAAATCTTTATTTTTATTTTTATTTATTTATTTTTTTGATATCGTCATAGTTTATCAGTGGAAATATGGAAAATCTTGGGGCCTGAGGGATATGGTGTGGCAGGTGGGAAGAGCCCATCTGCATTTATGGAAAGTAACCCTGCAGCTGGCACTGGAGGCAGAAGAGCTTGAATGTCACAATGCTTCCACCTCCTGCTTCTGGTCATTTCCGGTCATGCTGGTGAGTTGTTCCTGTCTCTCCCAGGATCTGTCCGTTACCCTGTCAGGAACACATCTGGCCAACAGTGAGATACACGCCAAGCTCTCTCAACACAGCAGGGCTCCCCACAGCTCCAGGCACAAGTGCAGCTGCTTCTTCTTGATTCTAAGGGTCAGCCCTGGGCCGTGTGCTTGCAAGGTGTGTGTGCACCAGTTTTGGCAACATGTGGCCTTCCATGTTTTAGGCATGACAGGCTCCTTGCAAGGAGCGTGCTTAGCTAAAACCAAGTCTGTCCAGTTCCCCATGAGACTCAGTCTAACGGCCTGTGTGTGAGCCCCACTTGGTAACCCAAGCAGGCTTGCATCATTCCACTGCTCTGCCTCCCTCGTGGCGCTGGGACTTCCAGACAGCCCTGGCATTTGGATTCAGCATTGCAGGCAGGATTCTTCTACTTGGGAAATCTTTATTTTAAAAGCATCATTTTAGACATTGATTGGAGTAATGGAGAATGCACAGTAGACAGTAAATTAAGAGGCAGCTCCAGTTTAATTCAACTGAATTAAAAAAAAAAAAAAAAAAAAAAACAACCCACGCCTTTAGTCCCAGCATTTGGGAGGCAGAGGTAGGTGGATCTCTGAGTTTAAGGCCAGCCTGGTCTCAGATTGAGTCCAGGACAGCCAGGGCTAGAGAGAAAAACCACCTCCTACCAAAAAAAAAAAAAAAAAAAAAAAAAAAAAAAAAAAAAAAAAGAAGAAAGAACAACTGTACCTCACAGACGAAACGTGGGCAGGTAAGACCACCCTGGCAGTTCACACATACCCAGAGCAGCACAAAAATGCACCTGTTCTTTAAAGAGAAAACCACAGCAGGTCCTTTCGTTTTCAGTCATCACCTCACACCCCTTCCGTTCTCATTAGTAGATCCGCATTTGGTTCCTTTACTAATTTTAACGGGGGTGGGGTGGGGAGTGGGTGTAGGTTGAGACTGAGCCTTACTATATGTAACCTAATCCAGCTTCCAACTGGCAATAACCCTCTTGCCTCGGCCTCCTAAATGCTGAGATTATAGGTATGGACTACCATGGCCAGCTTTGCTTTACTGTTATTTTTAATAAAATAAATAGAATCAGTGAGAGTTGTGCTACACTGTAACCAGTGACTTAGTTGTCAAGGGCTCTAATCCAGTCGTTCTCAACCTGTGGGTCCTGCCCCCTTGACAAACCTCTTCTCTCCAACAATATTTACATTACGATTCATAACAGCAGCAAAATTATAGCTATGAAGTATCAACAAAAATAACGTTATGTTTGGGGGTCACCACAACATGAGGAACTGTACTAAAAGGTCCCAGATTTGGGAAGGTTGAGAACCACTGTACCATCATCAAGATAAAAAATAACTGCTGCTGCTAACAGTGCTGCCCACCACACGCTGGTCTAACGAGACGGTCTCGTGCCCCTCAGCACAGCCACATGCAGCAGGTGTCCGTGCTTGCCACTTTACAGATGGAGAGAGGCAGATGCACAAAGGGTCTCGTTCAAGGTCACAGTGCTGGAGTGATAGCCAGGCTCTCGTGCCTGCCCGCTCAGTCATCCATCACTCTGCTGGGCCTCACGCCCACTTCTCCATCTTTCCATACCTGTGACTCCTAGCATAGCACCCTTAAGAAGTAGCTCAAGATGAATATTGGTTTATTCCCCAACTGCTCAACTTCGCCTGTCTCTGTTTTTGTCTCTAATCAGTAGCTTCTCTGGCCCTCCTTTCACCCACACATCCTCCTCTCCCATAATCCCCTGAGCTCTACGGAACTGTTTTTAACCTTTCACTGTGAGGTCCAACAGAATTGTCTTCGTAGAAACCTAAGAAGTCAAGACAATTGCCTTTACGGCTTGAACACACACTCTCATTTCTAGCCGTCATTTCAAGAGGGCCGGTTTTAACCAACAGTGCATCCAAGTGGG
This sequence comes from Peromyscus eremicus, assembly GCF_949786415.1. Lineage (NCBI taxonomy): Eukaryota > Metazoa > Chordata > Mammalia > Rodentia > Cricetidae > Peromyscus > Peromyscus eremicus. The sequence continues at coordinate 104,439,083 of NC_081421.1, read as the reverse complement.
TGGGCTAGCTACATCAAAGGGAAACTGCTCTAGAAAGAACAATTTTCCTCTTCCTTCTCATGTGAATGCTTCTCTAACCTGCTTTTCTCAGCTGTCCTTGTCCTGCACAGTCCCCCATGTCAATTTTCATGTAATTAAAAATTAATACATAAAACTAAACATGTAATTTCCACACAGCTGATGGTCAAATGGGGTTTATGATCATAAAGAAGAAATGCTTCTCTAGGGATCGAAAACCCAGACTTTGGCTCAGACACACGGAGGTTTACTCACTAAATAATCAGGAAGAGTTGCTCCTTCCAAGAGTGGGGAAACTGAGGTAAGTAGGAAGGGGCAAGGATGGCAACATGGTTCTGCAGCAGGAAGGAGCACAGGCCTTGACTTCCTTGTTCAGGCAGTCACAATTCCAGATTCACACCAGTGAGTTCCGTAAGTAATGTAACTCAATTAGATTTATTACATTAAAACCCATCCTGTCATAGAGAAATGTATATAAAAGCATATTAAAGGAACGGCTAGACAAAGATTTGCTGAGAATTTTTCACTGACAACAGCTAAATCCACGAGAAGAGATGTGTTCAAACATCAGCTGTCAGTCTTCCACACGCCTGCCTCCAAGAACCTGAGGAATGACTGTGTATACGGTTTGAAGTCAAGTTTACTGATACAAACGAGCTGCACGTTAGAAATTTCAAGTTCACAAATCTCTGAAACTGGTATGTTCTAGGAGGTAATTTAAATTCAGGGAGTTCACAGGATTTACAAGGTGATTCCTTTAGAAGACGTAAAAGTTTACCATTGTAACAGGAATGTTACCTGAGGGAAGGCTCCGTAATTCCATATATAGCCCTTGTGTGGGAAGATATTTGGTATATAGCGCAACTTTCCATTCTTTTCATCTTGTTTAATGGGATTCAGTGGCTCCTCGGTGGCAATCTAGGCAGATCACAGGGGAGGGCAGGAAGAGGGGGAGAAACGATTAGCCCTGTATACAATGAACAGATTTTAAATCTACCACAGTACGACCAGATATCCACACCCCGACCTAATGGTCGAAGGTGCTTTAAAGTGAGCTAAGGTAGCTCTTTGGTTTTGTTTGGTTTTTTTTTTTTTGGTTTTCCAAGACAAGGTTTCTCTACATAACAGTCCTGGTTGTCCTGGAATTTGCTCTGAAGACCAGACTGGCCTCAAACTCACAGAGATCTATCTGCCTCTGCCTCCTGAGTGCTGGGATTAAAGGTGTGCAGCACCACTGCCCGGCAGGTCAATTCTTATTACCAATTAACAAGTACCATGTAAGAAAAATTGTCTGGAAAGAAGACACCCAATTATATATCTAGGCTCAAATTATTTATATACTGCATCGTTCCTAACAAAAACAGTAAGATGAATGGAAAGATAAAAGGGTAAAAGTTAATGAATATTTTTGTTGTTGTTGCTAACCTTGGGGCTTTCACTGCCAACATTATGGTATTATAGTTAACTCAAAGATGTTTCTCTAGATGGCGAGCATCTGGAGAGACGGCCTCAAGATTAAAGGAGCTTGCTCTGCAATCATATGAACCAGAGTTGAGATGCTAACACATGTAACAAGCCAGGTATCTCTGCAAACACTGAGAACCCAGCTCTGGGTTTGGTAGAGACAGGAGGACCACTGGGGTTTGCTGACTCCCATTGTAGAGGAGACACTGCTATAGGTTCTGAGAGACACTGCCTTGGCGGACCAAGTGGAGAGTGACAGAGAAGCACACCTAACACCCTCTCTCTCTGGCCTCTGTAGCTCCTGCACACCGACACCTAAGGACGCACATGCATGCACGCATGCACACGCACGCACACGCACGCACACATACACACTCAGACAAATGAGACAGAAAGCTTTTTGGATAGACCTGACATGAGTCAAAGATTTCGGTCTTGCCACTTTGATTCAGCATAGTGTTGTAAGTCCTTGCCAGAGTAGTTAGGCAAGGGAAATAAAAAGCATCCAAACAGGAAAGAAGGACTAAAATCATCACTGTTTACTGACAATACAAAATAAATATGAAGAAAGCACTTAAGGTTATATATACACACACACACAAAGAGAGGGAGAGAGAGAGAGAGAGAGAGAGAGAGAGAGAGAGAGAGAGAGAGAGAGAACTACTAAATGAATGTAGAAAAATTTTCATGATATAAAATGGACACCGAACCCCCCTGAGCATTTCTATATACTACCAATGAACTGTTCAAAGCAGAAATCAAGAGACTATCCTATTTACAGCAAAACAACAATAAAACTCAGAGCACTTGGGAATAAATTTAATGGAGGAAGAGCAAGATTTGTTCCTACTGAAAACTACAAGCTGATGATGAAAACAATCGGAGACAAAGGGAAAGACATCCAGTGTTGGACTGAAGGAGCATGATTCAGGGTCACTGCAATCCACAGCAAAGCTCCAAAGTCATTTAAACAGAATAGAAATAGGAAGAGCAAACCTTGAAGTTTCCATGGAAACACACACACACACACAGACACCCTAAAAAGCCACGGCAATTATGAACAAAAAGAAAAAGCACCACACTACCGATTCCCAACCACACTCCAAAGCCACAGTAACAAAGTCAGATGGAATTTGCAAAAGTCAAACTTGAACAGAGACAGGTGAGACCAAACACAAGTGATGTTCAGCAGAGGTGCCAGCAACACACAACAGGAAAAGAACACGCCCTTTAAGACACTGCCCTGGGAAAACAGCATAAGGAGGTGTGGAAGAACCAACTGAGGATGGATTCCTGAAACATAAGGCAGAAGCTGTAACACTGCCACCAGTTTCAGGAGAAAAGGACAAACTGGTATAGACAACAACTTTTGGGATCTGACCACAAAACCACAGGCAATAAAAGTAAAAACAGACAAATGGGATTACATCAAATTAAAAAGCTTCTGTATAGCAAGGGAAACAGCCAACAGAGTAAGGACACAATATACTGTTGTGGAATATCAATTTAAGGTGTGTTACATTCGTTTGTGCTGTGGAACATTTGTTCAGTGATGCAAAGATGTGTTGCCTTCTTTTATGTTGCATTTGTTTAACTCTGTGAAGCTGAGTTACTTTGCCTGCCTAAAACACCTGACTGGTCTAATAAAGAGCTGAATGGCCAATAGCCAGAAAGGAGAAAGGGTAGGCGGGGCTGGCAGACAGAGAGAATAAATAGAGGAGAAAAAGAAAAGAGAGGAGCAAGAAAAGGAGGAGAGGAGAACATCAGGGGCCAGCCACCCAGCTACACAGCCAGCCACAGAGTAAGAAGGAAAGAAAGGTATATAGAATAGAGAAACAGAAAAGCCCAGAGGCAAAAGGTAGACAAGATAATTTAAGTTAAGAAAAGCTGGCTAGAAACAAGCCAAGCTAAAGTCAAGTATTCATAACAAAGAGTAAGTCTCTGTGTGATTATTTGGGAGCTGGGTGGTAGACCCTCCAAAGAGCCAGAGAGTTTTTAAAAATTGCAATATACATCATGGGAAAAAATATATTCCAAATCATACATCTGACAAGGGCTTAAAAGCCAAAATATACAAGAAACTAAATAGCTAAATAGAAAAACAAAGCAAACAAACAAAAAAACTACAATTAAAAAATGGGCAGTAGACTTATTTCTCAAGAAGATACACAAACGGTCAATGAGAATAAGAAAAAAAATAGTCAATATATCTATCAGGAATATTCCAGTCAAAACAATAACGAGGGGGCCAGCAAGATGGCTCAGACAGCAGAAGCATTTGATGCCAAGGCCTGAGTCTGAGTACCAGGTACATCACATGGTGGAGGGGCAGAACCAACCCTCCATTTACACATACATACATAAATGTTTAATAGCAATAACAAAGTATCACAATGAGGGTTCACCTCACTCTAGTAAGAAAGACTATTATCAAAAAGACAATAGGTACTAAGTGCCGGTAAAGATGCAGAGAAGAAAAGTCCACACTGTGGAGGGAACAGAAATTAGTACAGCCATCATGGAACACAGAGGTTATCTGGGAAACAGAAAACAGAGCTGAAACTGCATGCAGTTCCATTCCAAACACACACCCAAAGGAAAGGATGTCGGTGTGCTAACTTGGCATCTGGTGGCACCTCACTGTTCACAACAGTCAAGGTATGGAAACAGGGTCCACCAACAGATGAATGGACAAAAAAAAAAAAAAAACCCAAAAAACAAAAATGGGCTCCATGGTTGATCTCCAAGAGCTTGAGAGCCAAACAGTGATTCCCAAAGGCTCAAAAGAATGGGCAAGCTTGATCCATGGGCAGAAGAGCGAGAGGCTCCCTCCGGTGCCATCTGCACAGTGTGGGGACAAGTGCAAACAATAGAGTGTACTTCAAAACATCAAAAGGATTTGAAAAGTGTTCACTGTGGAAATTATATATGTTTACAGACAGATGAGTTTAACAGGATTCAAACATTATATATCTATCTATGTAAGCATAACATAGCATCATGTTTATGTTTTCTAAGTCACAGTGAATAATTAAATAGAATTAAAATAACAAGTTTAAATTTTAAAAAGCAGAACAAAATGGTGACAATGGTCAAAGAGTATAAAAATTTTAAATGAGAATAGTGTGCCGTGTTGTGTGTTGAGACCTGGTATGCAAGGCAGAGAACACAGTTACCAGTGTATTACACATTTCAACACTGCTAAGAAAGTAAACCTTTAAAATGACCTCACCAGAAACTGCAGATTGTATGTTAACTTGGCTTAATTTTTATGTCATATTCATAAATCACATTTGTACTCTACACATACATATTGCTCATTTACAGTAATTATTTTTTAAAGTCAAGCTCAGATCTTTGTCAAGTGACCTCATTTTAAAGCTCTTTTTTTCTATCAAACGTATTCACAGTAATATTGAAAGAGGACCAAAAAATCTGCTATAAAATAAACAAACTAAACATGAAGTAAAGAGACAAAGTACCCCACTTGAGAATTCACTGGAAACTGTAAAGGGGGCATCAGATGAAAGAAGCAAGCCATGCCAAGCCAAGAGGGGTTCTCGACAGCTTTGTGTGTCATGGAAAAGATTAGAATAAAGTTTTTAAAAAGACTTAACAAGGGCAAAAGTAGGTGCTCTTAGATAAGATCCACAAACTCGGGAGAAGATACTGTTCCCAGGCAATGGAAAACTCTAAAGGACTAAATCCCCAGAAACCGAAACCGCCATCAGCACCAGACACTAAATACAGAGCAGACTCTGAATCAAACTTGAAAGTGTTCACCATCGTGTCAAGGAAAGGGCAAGGAAAATTACATAAATGCGTGCCTAAAAAATGGGGAAACATTCTTTAAAGTGAATATGCAGTTCAAACCATTTTCTTCTTGAAATTAAGGTCTAAGTTCACAAGAATATTTTAAATCATCTCCTACATGGAGAAGTCTGTCATCCCTCCTCCAAATCTGCCAAGTAGCTAGAAAAGATGCTTTTATATTATTAAGTTAGCATTTCAACTTTACGTTAATAGAATATATCTGTACCTCCATTTTGGCATTTGTCCACCGAGGTATTTCCACAACCATATTAAACAAATTCTGCAGTTAAAAAAAAAAAAAAGGACAGAACATTAACATTTTTATTCACCTTTTATTTTTTTCATTTGGCATTGGGGGACTATATGCTAAATGAAAATCAGTACAGCCTCTAATAAAAGAATAGCACAAGTTTCCATCCTACACATAAAATGTTTAGTGTCTACCTTCTCTATCCACCCATGCCATAAACCCCTTCTTACAGTTAGAGAGGCCACTAACACTCAGAGGCACCATGCATCTGACCACTGCTGCAGAGCATGAAAGGGCACTGAACATCTGGAAGCATGAAAGGGCATTGAACATCTGGCAGGCAGGGCATTGACAATACTGGGAGTCAGGAGATGTGTTCTCTTTCATTTATTTGTTTTGAGGCAGAGTCTTAGCATGTAACTCTGACTAGGCTAGAACTTGCTATCCAAGCTGGCCTTAAACAGACAGAGGTCTACCTGCCTCTGCCATCTGAGTACTAGAATTAAAGGCATGCACCACCACACCTGCAAGATGAGTTTTGATATTTATTTTCCAGCTAAAATAGTCCAATAGACCACTTCTGCTCTATCATGACCATGTGGTTAAAATACCGTTATGTAATGTTTTTTCTTTCTTTTTGTTTTTGGTTTTGTTTTGTTTTGTTTTGTTTTGTTTGTTTGAGACAGGGTTTCTCTGTGTAGTTTTGGTGCCTGTCCTGGATCTCGCTCTGTAGACCAGGCTGGCCTTGAACTCACAGAGATCCGCCTGGCTCTGCCTCCTGAGTGCTGGAATTAAAGGTGTGCGCCAACGCCACGCCACCACCACCACCACCACCACTACCACCACCACCACCACCGGGCTATTTGTTATGTAATTTTAAGGGAACATACATACACATAGAAAATTAAGTAGTCAAAAATGTTGAAAATGATTAAAAAAAATTTGTATCCATGTTTCAATCATAATATAAAATCAAAGATGTCACTATAGGCAGTCAGAAAGTTTACAAGAAGTTTAGACATGCCTTTATAAAACAAGGTTAGTGAGTTCAGATTCCTGACCACCACAAAAGGACCCGGGCTCCTTTTTCTCGCTTCTGTACTTTGTAGAATGCTTAACTCAGAGGAGACACAAGGTCAGAGGGGGGTAAATATTCCCACAGCTTGCCTCACAAAGGGGAAGTCTTAACATTTAAAGGTGGCTTACAAAATGGTAAGGATGTTTATGTTAACTATGTTTATGTCAATAATGAATCATGGTCATGGGGAAGCAATGGTTTAAAATGGCACTATTCACAGCATGGCCCAGGCCTGCGACCAGTCTGCAACTGTTAGCTGATCATTTAGAAACATCTGTAGTTAACTGAAAGCAATTTGTGTATCTAGTGAATCTAACAATAAAAAAACTGAAGCTTTGTAGATGTGTCCATCTACAAGACACTCCCACAGGGAAGGGTCGGGCCTGCTAGACAGAAGACAGAGCAGAAAGACTGTAACAGAAGGGTGGGGAGGGGCAGCTTGCTGTGAGATGGTGTCTCCTAGTGATGTTAGAACACACAGAAAGCGTCACCAACAAACGTGAGCTGCACAAGAACTACACCAATGGATACAGCAAAGTGGCCGGGGGGGGGGGGGGGGGGGGGGTTGGGAAGGGAAGGGCCAGGGGGAGGGGATGGGAGACAACAAGGCCTCAACCCTATACAACGAACTACAGTCAACCCACCAACTGAGAAAAGCTGGGAAGAGGAAAGGTGGCACACCAATTAGTTGTCCAGTGCCAAATGGTCAGCCCTGCAAACATACAAGTAACATCATATGGACAGAAGAGGTTATATTTAGAAATATACATGTATATACATATACATAGATTATACAATAGCAATTAATGAAAGAAGAGGCCATTTGAATTAGAGTGGGGATGGGTATAAGGCAGGGTTTGGAGGGAGGAAAAGGAAGGGAAAAACGTAACTATAATCTCAAAAATTAACAAAAAGTAAAAAAAAAAAATTAGAGCTTGAATTACACATTTCATTATTCATTTTGATTGTGTTTTTTAAAAAGTACCTAGCTACAATGGAAACAAACAAAAATATAGTCTTTTAACACAGATTATTAGGAAAATAAAAATTTAATATATCTCCCCCCAACACATACAAAAATCACTGGGTGAGCTTTAGCAAACAAACACATAAAAGCAAAACATGGAAAGATTCCTTAGGGCCCCACTGCCTTTTCAATTCAACTGGTCTAGGGTGAAGCCAGGGAATTGCTAACTTAAAAGCTCTATGAGGAATTTGAATATAAAGTCCAAGCTGGCTTAAAGCACTGCTCACACACAGTCTAGGACGTTCTTGGTGAAACACAGGTGCCATTAATTCAAAGAATGCCACTTAGCAGCCATGGTTTTTTATTAAAATTATCTTGAGAAGACAATGTTTTGAAAGGTAGGAGTGCAGGCCCCTGATGAGGTAAACGAAGCTGGGAACGGCACCTCACACCTACGGTCAGTCTCACCTCACACAGCCCTGCTGTTCTGTTTCATTTCCTATGCTCTTTCATGAGGGACCCTTGTACCTGTTTAAACATGTCTGAAAAGCTGTTAAGGAGAAAAACCTAAGTATATGGCAGACGTTTACACAATGTATTCGTCTTTAAAGCCTGGCTGTAAGAGAACCAACGCTGATGGATGAAAACAAGGTGATGACATGGGGGGAGGGGACCATGCTGGTTAACGGTTGTACAATGACATCTACCTGCTGAGAGCTGCTGGTAGCAATGGCTTTACCAGTGGCCATGGGAGTATATAACAGGTGACAGCTAGTATTCAACAAGTCGACCCATCAGACAAATAACTCTCTGGTGGGGAGCCCCACTTAGCAAAGACTGTGGGGGTCACTGACTTTGAATCTGTTTGTTTCTGTCTGTAATTTTTCTCATGTGCCACTACATTTCTTCTCTAAAAATTGCTATGGGTGTTTCCCCACTGCTTATGTGTTTATCTCATGTAAATATTCCATCTTTGGGCACACATTTAACTGTGGATGGTCAGAAAGATGACTTCTGCTTAAGCTGTGTAATTCTGATGAACAGAAATAATACTAGGATATTTTTCATAACCGACATAGGAAAGTAATAATATTCTCAGTCACAAAGACATCCTTTTACACATTTAGCTAAGACTTTAGAACAAATTCAAAATAGACTCGTTGCCCCGGGAGATGAAGTGCTCAAGGGCAGGTTTCCAGATGTCTGTTTGTTGAACCAAAGTCAGGCTGATAGCATTAAGACATAAACTCCCTGCAGTAATTGACTTTCTCTACACTCTCATAGCCTCAAGGTTCAGCCAACTAACTGTTTATTGTTTAAGTCCTAAATTTCAACGTCACTCTCTGGCTTCGTGCCTACTTTACTCACCATGCCCGGTCAGCACAACCTCCCTAGCCTGAGTGACACTGTGTGACTGATTATGTGTTATGAGAATGGATCGGGCCCTGTATATGTAACTTAGAATTGTCCAGAGTTTGGCTGTTGAGAGGTGTGTGTGCTGAAAGGGAGATGTAACTAAGTGTGTAGAGAGAGAACGTGTGGAGACTTGTAACCGTGTGGAGACAAAGAAGATGAAGCTGTAGAGAAAAGAGATGTAACTGTATATAGAAATGCATGGCTGTTCAGGAGAGAGATGTGGATGTAGGGCAGAAATGTGTGTGTAGAGGAGAGTGAAAGAGTGAGAGAATGTGAGTGATGCAGATGAGAAATGTAAGTTATGAGTGAAGAAACGTAGCAGGGTAGAGAGAAGAAGTGTGTATAGAAGAAAGCTGTGTAGGACAGAGATGTGGGTAAAGAGAAATGTGTGTGAAAAGAGGTGAAACTGTGTATAAAGATGTGTGGAGAACGTAGTTGTGTGGAAACAGATTTAAAGAGAAGAATTTCTTCACAATGCAGTAATAAAGTTACCTTCAGAACGTGTGAGTTTTTCCTAAAGACCTTTAAATAGGTAAGAATTTTTTTCTAAACCCCACTACTCTGCTGGCATTTCTTTTTGCTACCCTGGAGCAGTTCTGGGAGCTGGTCTCTCAGGCTAAGTTACCTACCAAAGCCACTTGCACTGATCTGAACTGGGCCAAAAGAGCAGCAGATGAGGAACAGGTTTGAAACTGGAGCATGCAAGCCACAGTCTCAGTCACCATTTGCACTTGATGATCAGGGGCTCCTGCTACCTCGCCCTTCTCCTCGCCAGCTGCCGTGTGCTCTGACTGTAATTTATCAAAGCCAGTATCAGTCTTATTTTCCTAAGATTAACATTAGTAATAAGCCAACAATTGCCTATTAGCATTTACCAGAAAATCAAAGATACATATTTCAAATCAGAAATATGGCAGGGAAATCTAACCCCTCCTTTATTCCTTTTCTTTTTATTTTTCCCCTTGGGGAAAAAATAAGATAATAGATAAATATAAATCAGTCCCCAACATATAATCCATGTTACAAGAATTAAATTTTAATCTGACACTCAGAACTTGGAATATATTTTTCCCCATTAAAAAGACTACTTTAGACTAAAATGCCAGGTCTCTGGGAACTATAAAGCCTCGAGTGCCACCTCCCATGTAGAGCAGTGGTTCTTTATTACACTGGAACCGTACTTACTAAAACACAGACTAACCAGACCCCAGCAAGCAGAGATTCTGATCAGTAGAGACACAAAAGGGTCCAGAATCTAAATTTCCAACAAGCGCTGCAGGGGGTTCCAGTGGAGATGATCCATGGCTACCTGACAACTGCCTCAGGAAAACAGAATATGGAAGGCAGGCAATGGTACAGGAATTTAACAGCCTCCATAGCTATGTGTGAAAGCGTACTCAAAGGCTGGGGACAATAATTTCAGCTATCGGAATAAGATTATAGAGGCAAAGGGTAGCAGGGAAAATTGTCTCCTGGAGCAAGAGATGGGCAGAGTCAATGAAATGTTTTGGTCCTAAGTAGTAACATATAGCTACTTTAACTTGTTTTTCTACTTCCAAATGACTGCTGTGCCTTAATTCTAAAACAGACTCTAAAGCTATATTCTGTGTTTTGATCTAAAAAAGAAATAAACTGGGACAGGAAAGATGGCTTAGTGGGAAAAGAGCACACTTACCTGTTTGAAAAGGATAAAATAATAAATTTTATGCTATGAATATTTTAACACAATTAAAAAGGTTAAATGGTGATACTGCCCCAGATGCCTTCAAGAGATGTTAGAAGAAAAACATCAGAATTTACATGAAGGTCTTGCAGGGGAAAAACCAGAAGCAGTTTAAAAATGCAAACTATCACCAAGGTCATTAACAGACAGTGTAAGAGTGACTCACGAGGCGGGAGGAACGGCTCTATGGTTGAAAGTGCTTGCTGCTCTTCCAGAGGACCCACGGGGGGGGGGGGGGGGGGGGTTCCCAGCACCCAAGCCAGATGGCTCACAACCGTCTGTAACACCAGCTGAATGGGATCTGGCACCCTCTTTGGGCCTCCACGAGTATCTACCTGCATGCATGCGCACATAGAGGCACAAACATACACACATATGCAGAATAAAATTTTAAATGATTCAAGCAATCAAAACTTCAAAATATACCTTATATTCATCATTTCGTGCTTTCTTTCTGGGAATGACATTTTCCTGTAAGAGCAAAGATGGTAATTATGATTGGAACATCTCATAAACGAATGCAGGATGCACGGCACAGCAACAAAGACACGCCGACTGCATACAAGTTTTATTAGCTGCTGCCCAGAAACCAGACTTAGCAGACAACCTGCCTGTAATGTCTGTCCCCCAGTATCCCCAGCCTCAAATGGACAGAGGTTCAAAGGGTTTTAATAGTAAATTATCGGAAAAGCCAAAGCCCTTTCACGTAACTTGCCAAGTCTGCCTGTTGTTGGAAGCAAAGGCTCTGTGCGTGTGTAGAGAGACTGGCAGGTTGCAGTGACTGCACCTCAAACAGTCATTTCATTATTGAAATGAAGCTCCCGGGAGCTTGACTAACAAGCTGGGAAAGTGCTTGGCTATACCGCCTGCCTGGGAATTCTATCAAGGTGTGATTACTGTGCCTCCACTAAGCATTTTTAAATTAAGCCAGACTACATGGCGGGGTGGGAAGAAAGATTATGCCATTCACAAATGTTCACGGGGTCTATGTGACACTTACACACCAAAATGACTACTAAGGAAGAGACAAAATAAAATGATTCCAAGTCACACTCTCCTGAAGCATTATTCTTGTTCTGAAAACTCTACATCCCAAGAGACAAGGTACAAAAGTTCTAATCATGACGGGCTCAAAAGTGGGGAAACCTGTTGGTACACATGCAGTGTGTCCATCCCTGCACCTCTAGAACTCAAAGGCCTTCTGCCTTATAATTTGTCCTGTCTTATCCTCAGATTCCACAGGCAGAATGTGACACCCACAGATGCATACCTATGTTTGTTCCACACTCACCTCCTCCCCACTTCCCAATTTTCAAACACCACAGCTTTGGTATTATTGTTATTGTTATGAGGGATACACATTTGTTATGGTGAACCTTGGATTAGACACTACATATCAGCCATTCTTCTCCCTACACTCTCCTTTACAGTATTAAACATTAGCTGACTGAGTCCTCCCACCAAGTGTGAGCTACATCTGACGTGCTCACCACTGCACACCCAGTGCCTCAAATAGACCACGGCAGATAAGTGTGCAATGATTGTTTATTGAATGGATAAACAAATGTATGCACACCTTTGGCCAAAAGTGAGGTGTTGGGAAGACAAGAGGTATCTGATAGCTCCCTGCACGTCAGAACACTGAAGTAACAGGTGAAGCACTACATCCACACTTCACCCCATCTCACAATAGTCTATATCTGTGACCAGGAGCAAGGTATGGGACCTCATCAGGACGTAAGTTAGTGACAGTAGCTGCTGCCATCAGAATTACAATAACACATGGCAAACACCGAGCACTTGCCTAAATGCACCCGAACTTCGGGTCCCCTCAGCTCCCCCTCCGGCAGTGGTTCCACAACTTCACCTTCTGAATGTGAAATCGTTCCAAGAGAAAAGCTAATGAAACACTAGGTTTTTCCAGGTTTACATTTCTGTTTCATAGTGTGTTTCTGACCACAGACAGGCCAGCTCCAAACTCGGCTCTCTGGCACTTGCCAGCTGTACACTGCTATGCAAACCAACGAAATGCCTGCTGCCTCACGGCCCTTGGACAGCTTATGACAATTTAGCATGGGTTAAAAAAAAAAATGAAACGTTCACATAGTGGCTAGCACACAGAAGTCACCCACAAATGTTAACTATATTAAGATTCAAAATAAGCAGGTTAATTTCCCACATTACTACCCTTGAATCTTGAGTTCCTACCAAAGTCTAAACTCCAGAGACCACAAATACCCCCTTTTTCTCAGCTTCACACAAATTTTAATTCACAAAGGAGGCTGACAGCCCTGTTCCAGCTCCTTGGTTTCTTCTCCTGCCTGTCAACCACATCTTTACTATATCAAGGCATTTCTACACAAGAATTTTCAGGCCAATAGTGAAGTATCATTTTCATACTATCAGGTACAAGAAATTTTTCAACCCCAAAACAAGTAAAAGTAATACCTTTTTAAGGTCCACCTTCAGAGGAATATCGTGGAAAGGGGAAATGTAGTTACCAGCTACATTCTCTGCAAAGGAAAAGGCAACAGAATTACAGTGATGCATTCACTGGGGTGGGTGGCTAGCTCCAGCCACTGCCCCCTCTCCACGTGGAACGGAGGGTCCCTCTCACAGGCTACGAGCTTCCTCAGAGCAATAGGTCCTGAACTACTTCGGGACTTGTGTGCTTTTAGCAACACCAACTTTACACCTTAAAATTTTAATTCATCTCCCAGAACTTGTTCCAGCCTGAAGAGAAATATATGCCAACTACCCATACTCAGTGGCTAAAATCATTTCACTCAATATTGTGCTTGCCTTCAAACGCTAGGTACAGAAACTATGGAAGGTAGAATAACCCTCCAAGTAGGAAAAAATCTGACTTCTGAAAAGAGACTCATTACTAAGTGAATTAGACTAAACTGATATCCATTTCCTTAGGAGAAAACTAACAGTATAATCCACAATTTCCACCTACAACCCACAGAAAGAAAGGTCCAGTTGGAGCTGCCAAGATGCTGGGTCAAAAGGCGAAAATAAACAAGTAATAAAATTATCATAGAAGGGCAGACCAAACAACAAATAATGAGTTCTGAGTTCAGTTCAATAAAAGCAGAGGCATATACAACTTAACAATGGCATCATCGTATTAAACGTCTCCCCCTCCCCCACCCCCCAGGTCACCAGCGGGACTAGGAATAAATTCCGCGGGCAAGTGTTCTTGGTGGCTCTTGGTTTTGTCTCTTTCGTTACACTTTCCCGGCATGGGAAAGGTGGCTAGCACTTAGCTGGCCGTCAGTAGTTATCAAATAAATGACTCAACACTATCTCATTTCTCCCCCTTTCTAAGCCATGAATTCCCTTTCCCTACCCTGGCAACAAGGCATGTGACATGGTACGGACAGAGCTGAGGAAGAACACGACGGCAAAGAGAAGACTCATCCACGTCTGTTTGGCGTTCTGTTACTTTACTTTGCCGACACTGGGTGCTTTGCTTGCAGTATGTATGTTTACCACGTGTGTGCCTGGTGCCTGTGGAGTTCAGTAGAGGGCATCCCCCTGGAACCGGAGTTATGGATGGTTAGGAGCTACCAAGTGAGTGCTGAGAAGTAACCCTGGGTCCTCTGCAAGGGCAACAAGTGCTTTTAACCAATGAGCCATCTCCCCACACCCCATTAATGTTTAAATATTCAAATTCGCATGTTGCTGATTTCTGGTTTTCCTATTTACTAGGTTTCCTTGCAGCTATTCATTTGGTAATTATTTACAGAACACATGTGCTGTTCCAAACACTATTCTATGTGCCAGGAATACATATTCTAATTTCCTGCTCTCGTGCACATCGTATTCTAGTGGGAGACAGAAGTGGTTAATATGTATAAACTATAGCAGGAATGGCAAGCACTATAATAAATCCCACGAGGTCAAGGAAAGAGTGAATGCTGGTGACTCTGGACGCCCAGGAGGTTATCTACAGGCAGCATGTCAGCAGCAGCCCGAAGGGAGTGAGGAAGACGTTCCAGCATGTACAGAGGAAGATGCCGAGGAGACCATCACAGAGGAGATGAGGAGGAACACCAAGGAGGCCACCCAGGCAGGAAGGCAACAATCAAAGACAAAAGGATGGTTGGCAGTGAGGTGAGGGGAGTGTCCTGCATCCCATCACAAAGGACCTTGCATCCTAACTTAGTTCTTCAAATTTCTTTTGAGTAAAATAGAAAGAACACTGGGACTTCTAAAAGGGACAACGTGTCTTTGGTGTGTAAAGCAGACCAAAGGGAAAGAATCAGGAGGCTTCTGGGATTAGTCAACTAAAGGTGACGGTGACATGGGTGACGTGGCAAGGATGGAGGTGGACAGAAAAAAAAAATATATTCTGAATATATTTCAAAAGTTGAGCTGGGTATGTCCCCAAAGGATATGATGCCAATGACCCAGATGTGGGACAAAGGTAAGAGCAGGGACAAGCAGGTTATGGCAGAAGGAGGGTGGAGAAGTTGGCTAAAGGCACATCCCTACAGTTACACCAGGCTCCACAGATCACTAGTGCCCACAGCTAAGAAAACGGACCACGTACTTTCCAACAGCTAGACGAGAGGCTTCCAATGTTCTTGCTACGAACAAACAATAAATATCTGAGGCAATGAATACGCTAATTCCATTTACTTGATCAAAAGAGATAAACATTGTTTTGGGCAGAGGTAGGTGACCAAGATTTCTGTTCCATGCATGGGAACTGTAATATACTTTGTAGTAAAGGAGAAATACAGGGTGCAAAGCTGGCCATGTGAGTCCTGACTCAAGACTTGAGACTGATGATGTAAGCCTAGGACTTACAGAGGACCCCCGACGCTAAGGCACATAGTAGGTCCACTCAGAGCCATAGCCATAGTCAGTTGACGCTGGTTGCCAATGGCAGAGTGCCAAAATACAGCGTGGAGCAGTTAGGACTGAGACAGAGAGTCCACGTGGCCTAAAATATTTCCCATCTAGCTTTTTTACAGACAGCTTTGCCAACCAGGGAAGAGAGACAGTGTAGACGATGGCTATGAATTGAATCCTGAGGCATTTCAAAGGCTAGAGTTCAGAAATAAGAGAAGGGTCACACAAAGGACAATATAAAGAGAAAGACATCAAAACAACTGTTACCAATTTTGAGAGCCACGTATCACACTCACTCTTCTCCTATCTCAATGTACCCACAATGCCTAAAACCCTGCAAAACAGCTAAACTTGCTCCTAACTCCACCCCGTCTGACACACACACTCAAGCTACATCATCACAGCCATACTTCTTTTAAAAAAATGATAAAATATGGTGCATTCTCGAGCTCCGATGGCTCCTTTGCTGTCTACAGATTGCTCTTTCTCACTCTCATTATGACTTTAATATGGTGTTTATTAGAAAGCTGACGAGGGGAATGGCTGCAGTCACATTTCGTCTTGGTATAAAGGCAGTCTGCATCGCTAGACTAGAATTAATGAATGCCATCAGGCTTGTCAACACATACCTGGTGCTCCAGCCTCACAACTTCCCCTGCTCTAAAACTACTTCTCATTCTTTCATTCTGTGACTTTTGCACGGTTTCATTGTCTCAGGTTGCTGAAAATTTATGAGTTGTATTTGCAATTGAGAAAATCGAATAG
Organism: Peromyscus eremicus; assembly: GCF_949786415.1. Lineage (NCBI taxonomy): Eukaryota > Metazoa > Chordata > Mammalia > Rodentia > Cricetidae > Peromyscus > Peromyscus eremicus. The sequence continues at coordinate 104,422,723 of NC_081421.1, read as the reverse complement.
ACTGTGGAACCCTTACCTAATATGTATGTATATATGTATGTATGTATTTGGTTTTTTGAGACAGGGTTTCTCTGTGTAATAGTTCTGGCTGTCCTGGAACTCTCACTTTGTAGACCAGGTTGGCCTTGAACTCACTGAGATCTGCTTGCCTCTGCCTCCCAAGTGCTGGGATTAAAGGCATGTACCACCACTGCCCGGCTACCTAATATTTATAACATTATAATATTGTATATTATACAATATACTAAACTGTTATATAATATGCAGCACATAATTTTGTATGTTATGTAATGTGTATTATATAAAATTATATATTACACTATAACATTTATACACCAAATAGCTACAGTTATACCAAACACCAACATACACAATACTACTGACACATTTACAGAGATTCTCGCTGGAAGCTTGATAATGAATAAAACAAAAATGAGCCTTGCATTATTTTCTAATAAGATTAAGAAATTTAAAAGATGAACTTCAATGAAAATGTGCCATCTGCTTCATATAAATCACAGGAGTTCTATTTTACAGCTCTTCATTCAGAAAACTAAGTTGTTTTAAGGTTCCATAGGCAAACATCAAGTAAATATAACTTTTAAATGTTTACCTAGTTAGCTATTATGTTTGAATGTATTGATTCGAGTTTACAGGAACTTATTTGTAGGAAGTTTTACTAAGTTCAAACATGCAACCACCCACTACTCAAATGATGTAATTAAGAAAACGTACAGTAATTTCAGCCCCTCTTTACAAAAAAGAGAAAAAGAGAAAGAAATCACATTAAGGAAGACCTGTATGATCAGTCCTAGAATAAATAAAAGTAACTTGAATTACATACAACACTGTTTCACAAAATGAATCTGCCTTCTACCACATACCAACAATAGTCCAAACTATGGAAATCATGGGTTTTCCCCTAGCCTTTAAGAAAAATATAAAATCTAAAATAAGTAACTTTCAAGTTACCGCCCCCAACAAAAACCACCTGCAGTATCAAAGGGACTACACAGGCAGGGTTGCACCTTGAATCCTATGTGAGCAAGCCAGTCATTGCCACTACACAGTTAATCCAAGACTACAAGGATACATCCACTAAAATTCTGAAAACTGGAAGTTTCCAGATATTCAATCTTACATTCATCCCATTACAGTCACTCTCCATGGAATTTAACAAAAAAGATGTGTCCTTAATACTATGGCTCTGTATTATAATTTGAAGTCAGATATGGTGATACCACTCACAGTACTGTTTTTGTTCAGTATTGCTTCGATTATTCAGGGTCTTTGTGTCCCCCATAAATTTTTTGATTTTTTTTTTCCTATGTCTGGTGAAAAACAAGACTGGAATATTGATTGGGATTACACTGAATCTGTAGATTGCTTTTGGTAGAATGGTTATTTTCACAATCTTTTTTATAATTCATGAGCACAGAATGCCTTTCCATCTTCTAGTGTCTCCACTTCTTTCCTCAGTACCCTAAAAATTTTCATTGCAGAGGTCTTTTGTTTCCTTGGTTAGGTTTATTTCCAGGTGCGTGTGTGCGTGCGTGCGTGCGTGCGTGCGTGCGTGCGTGCGTGCGTGTGTGTGTGTGTGTGGTGTCTCCTGTGAATAGAACAGTTTCTCTAATTTCTTTTTTGGTATGTTTGTCATTGGTAAGTAGGAAGGCTACTTACTTTTGTGTGTTAATTTTGTATCCAGCCACTTTACTGAAATTATTTATTAGTTCTTAAAAACTCAGAATTAAAAATAGCATGGTACTGACACAAAAAACGGACAGACAGATGACTAGACTAGAATCAAGGACCCAGCTAGAAGACCACACAACTGCATTTACCTGATTTTTGACCAAGATGTCAACAACACACATTGGGCAAAAGCAGCATCCTCAACAAATGATGCTAGGAAGACCGGATTTAACACACAGAAAGATGAAACTAGGTCCTCATCTCTCATCCCGCACAAACGGGACAAGGACCTCATTGTCAAGACCTGAAACTGCTGGGGAAAAAGGAGGGAGCGAACTTCAACTCACAGGCACAGGAAAGCGCTTTCCCGATAAAATTTTGGTAGGACGACAAAGAAGACCACCAGGAAATGGAGTCAAACTAGATGTCCATCAACAGACAAGGAATAAGGAAAACATGGCACATACACACAACGGAATATTAGTGAGCTGTGAGGTGTATAAAATATAAAAAATGAAATTTGCATGTAAATGTATGAGACTGGAAAAAAATTACACTTCGTGAGGTCGGGCCTAACAACACAAATTCTGCATTTTTCTCTCTCAAGTGGGGATTCCGGCTTCTAATTTTTTGTTTTGCATGCTCGACTTGGAGCGCAAGTGGAAGTCAGCAAAGAGAAAGAGGCCTTTGGGAGGAGCCATGTTCAGGCAGGGCAACAGATGACAGGGAAAATGAAAGTAGTGAGGTAGAATGCTGGGGGGAGAAGGGGGGGGCTCCAGAGGATGGGTTTAACTGGCATGAGGGGGGGAGGGCTAACTTAAATGGTGTGTTAAAAAAAAAGCCATAGGAAAACCCACTACTTCTCAACTTACTTAAAAAATATAACTGGAAGGATGGTCAAATATATGGAATATGAAATAAGATGGGGAAATAATAGGGGTGAAAGATTAAGGGGCAACAGAGGCAGGGGGTGGGGGGAAAGAGGGATGATAAAGAGGTTAGCCCAGACTAAGGATCTATGAAAAAGCCTTATGGAAACCCACTAGTTAATGAGCTCACTTAACAATCTAATTTAAAAGAAGGAGTTCGAATGAGGTACCCTACATAAGCAGACAATGACACTTCCAGAAGAAGTTATGAAATGAAAATCTCAGGGCAAGGCATGGGGTATCCTGCTATGAGTTACTAGTCAGGAAGGACCAGAGCTCTTCAAACACACAGGTTTCTGCCAGGGCCCTTGGTTACCCACCATAACTATATCATAAGACTCCATGGCTGAAGACACCGCACGCTAACAGGGAAACTTCCTCTCTGTTGGCTAGTTCTCACAGTGCCAGATGCAGGCTGCTGGGGACGAAAACACGCTCCTGGTCTTTACCCAGCACTGCACCCTTCACGCTGTAATATTGGTGTAACAGGGGCACAAGTACTTTCAAGTTGGATTTCAAGCCCGCTCCACAGGACTTTCATGCCTGGTACTAGTCTCTTGGTCAATAGCCCATGGCTGGGAGAAGCCACAGGCCCCAGACCAGAAGTTGTTATTGTTGTTTTGCTAAATGGTCATGTTGTCAAACTGCTTTCTAAGTATTTATGCTTATACCCATAGACCTGGAATGCTGTCAACCTTGGTCAAAAAAAAAAAAAGTACAGTAGTCACCAGTCAATAGAGAGATAGGTAATTTGTCAATGTGCTAAGATCAAGAGACTGAGTGTGAAGCCCTAAACAGGACATCTGTATTCCTCCCACTATTACCACAGTTCAGAGAGCATCAAGGAAAAGGTGAAAGGAATTTAAAAGCCCAAGCAGACAAAGTAGTGCAGTGACATGCTGTCATATGCTATGACACAGCTACTGTAATCATGAACTCTCTGCAGCTATGGTCACCTGCACAAGACCTACGAAAGATCAAGCCAGCTAAAACCGGTACAGGTGGGGTACATGATCTACAAGCCTCACCCACTAGTGAGAAGCTGCTAGCCGTGGGTAGTCGCTGGGGGAGAGAGAATCATTCATTTTAGAGGATGTGACCACTGCTGCATTTCCCACGTTCCAGAGCATGGCCCCACACCCATGAACATATGGGTAGCTCTAGCTAGACTTAATGAAGTCTAAAAAAGTGCAGCTGGGAGGGATTGGGGAAGAGTTGGAAAAGGAAAGTGGGGGTAGATGTGAGAATTTATTGTATACACCTATAAGATTCTTAAAAATAAGAAAAACTAAAATGGCTAATAATTCCTTAAAATCCAAAGAGAAAAGAATTAGCACAGTTCAGTAAGTACTGCCACAGGTCACTGACCATCCTTACGCACTCCTCACTGTATGCACACCTCACTGGGCAGCCACAGTAACTAACTCTCTGATTACTGCTACCCCTACGCTAGAGAGAAACGGATGTTTCTCAAAGATGTCTTCTGAGGTCATCAAGGTCATGCCATGGTTAGCTCGGCCAAGTGACTTGTTCAAGATGGCGAAGCCAGAACTAAAATTCAAATGCCTTGTGTCTGTCACCATAGCACACCAGCTTCTCTAGAGGCTGAAGGAATCACCCTAGATGGTACTTCCTAAATGGAGTTTCATGAAACTCCAGAGCCACTGGGATGTTACTGATGTCCTAAGAAATCAGTACTCAAAGGTTCGAACGTCTGGGATGCATTCCCTTATATGATAATTTTCTAGAATTTTAATATGTACATTATTATTAGTCTCCAAGAATGTATTAAATGAAAATGTTTAGTTTATGAAATGACAAAACCCTGTGTTTGAAAGCAAACCTAGTATCTCAATGAACACTTGTGTTCAAGTATGCTTAGCTTGGGAAATGGTTGCCCGGTTCAAGCCTCTCATTCCACGATTTGTAAAATGACGTTCAGAAACGAAGTGACGTGGCAGAAGTTTGGTAAGTCACTAAGGAAGGCTCAAGGCAGGGAGTGGGTGGCAACCCGAGACGTGCTTTCTCATTATCACTCAGTTTCGTGTCTAGTTCTACAAAGTTCAACACCATTTCTTAAAAAGCATTTCATCAGTCAATTACCCTCATTAATTGCAAGGGGGTAAAGAAAACCCACTGAAGCTCAAAAATGTCCTACCGCTGACGGTACCGGGATCTCAAACTTGGGCAATGTTTCCACTGTAATAACGCTGAATGACGATGTTCAGCCCAGAACTCCTACTTTTCTTCCTTTGAAACAGAGCACCCTTGAACCGCTCATACCGTCTTGTTTTGATATTACAGTGAATTACTGTAATATCAAATGTAACCAAGAGTTAGCATTTCCATCTTGGATTACTCACCCTTCAGACTCTCCTTCAGTTATTGTGACTGTCTGGATAAAAAGCAACATGCTCTTCATATCCCTTTCCTCAACTCAGCTAGTAGATTGTCATCATTTCACCCACCCCTTTCAGCAAGTAGACAACAGTCCTGGGCCATTGGTGCCATCTGGCGGTAGGTTCGGGAACTGTTTGACTCAACTTTTCCAGTAAGAGTTCCATTTGAACCCTCCACCCAGATAGTACTTGCTTTCTTTTCAGTAAAATCTTTTATTTTCCCTTATTCTGTTCTGCCATATTTACTCAACTGAATAAAAAAAAATGTACAGTCTAGCCTCAGAGATACCCCATCACAGAGCTTTCCCAACACAGATTACTTGAATTTCTATTATTAATGTGTTCAATGCCTTGAAGGAATGGCAGTGCATGAAGGACCTTGAGGATTACTACAGGGTCAGCTAACTCCTTTTAAGGCAGAATTGTCCCCAGAAGAAACATTGCCACCAGCAGCACACAGCAGGAGGCCCAAGGTTAAGACCCAGGCCTCCCCTTTCCAAATCCACCTGTGCTGTAGACTCCAGGCTCTTGAACAGAGTTTCTCTGTTTTTACATTCTTCCCAACTAGTTATATTATTTTGAGGGCAGGGTACACGACTCCATCCCTGTACCGTGCCCTCGATCCCTGTGCCACGCCCACCCAGTGCTCAGCACACTTTTTGTTGTCTATTACTGTGTTGAGACCAGAGTGTTCCCTGGTCTAGGCTACAGCTCATTCTATCTCATTATAACAGTAGATTTTCAGGCTGTGCCTCGCCCGGACAAACCCCATTTTACAAGCAGAATTCGACTCTCCTTTGAGTGCAAAGGCAGAGGCAGGAGGACTCTGCACCTTGGCGGACATGTAAACAACCCCCCCCCACCCGACAGCACCACCAGTACAGACTGATAAATAAATAATAGATACAGATAAATAACTAAGTCACTCCTGAAAGTACACACAGTGATATTCTATCAAATTATCCAAGTAAATTGGAACCAATTGAGCACGTGGTGTATTAAATCCTTTCAAGCACTGGCGAGGTAGCACAGTGTCTAAAGATACTTGCTGCCAAACCTGACAACCTGCATTTGATCTCCAGGACCCACATGCTGGAGGGAGAGAACCAACTCCCACATGAAGCTGGCATGTCTGTGTATGCATACACACACACATACACACACACACACACACACACACACACACACACTCAATATTCACAAATGTAACAAAATCCTATCATCAGGAAAACCAGGCCCAAGAACTTATCAAACAAAACAGATAAATGAAAAAGCATGGCATCCTCACCTGGATGCTGTAAAGAAAAGCATGTTCCCCGAAACTGTGGGGAGCCCCACATTGGGAACCATATGTTACTGGGCAAATTCGGACTTCCTCTTTGGGGTTCCTAGTCTTACTAACAAAAGAATTTAGAAACAGACTTGAAAGGAAGTGTGACAGCAATTTTATTAGAAATGGAGAGAAAACTCTTCAGAGTTTGCAAGCTGTGAATCGTAGCACCTCCTGGAAGAAGACTGCAAGGAGGAAGAAAAAGCCATAGTTTGTAAGCAGGTGTAGCTTCAGAGAAAGAATGAGAAAGCCCAGAGAATCAGGAAAGTCACGTTTAAGCTTTGGAAAAAAGAAAGTTGTTTTCTAAGTAACTCAGCAAAGTGGGCAGGCTCAGCTGTGCTTGGAAGCTCTGCAGCAGCTATGCAGAGTGTGGGGTTTCTGGGACTGATAAGTACATTATCCTTACTACATATTAAAGGGGTAATTATTCCTCCCCTCTCCTTAGCATAGCTTGGGAGTATCAGCCTCCCTGAGGGCCACTCTTGACAAGGTGATTGACAGGCCCAGATGGATTAACTTAAGGGAGGAGACAATGACATATCACGTTCTAATCTTCGGAGCACATCAGAATGTCTGGTCTTCACCCAGGGCCAAAGGTACATTCTTTCGGCCAGGACGAAATTGCTTCCCTTACTGCGAGCCGCAACAGAGCTTTATATCCACCCTCAGTGGTTTCCAACACTACTCTAACACCTCCCACCCCCAACAAGCTCTAAGGTAATTTAGAAGATGGGCAGAGAATAGGGAATAGAAATAACTCATTTTCACCATGAAAATCTAGAGTTCCAGAAGGGATCAGTGTCTGGACTGGACTTTCAATCACACCTTTATACATCCCTCCCAGAAGAGACAAGGACCCAGAGCCCCCTTACAGCACTTTTGGCATCTGGCCCAGAAAGAACCAAGGACATTCACTTTTAACTAAGAAAAACTTGTCTACTTTAAGAGTCCTCTAACTGCCTATCCTATTTTTACCTCCTGTCCCCATCAAGAACACTTAACACTGAAGGGTTGTGACTACCACTGGCCTGTCATCTAATCATCAGCTGGGTCAAAGGACCAGCAGACGGAGAGCTCCAGAATTCTTCTGACCTACTCCTCTGGCTGGACCTGGTTCTGCTCCTCAGCTTCTACACTCCCAACACTTCACACGGACAACTTGACTTAACATCGAAGCTCAGCTCAACTCTGACCCAGTGGCTCTTGGCCAGATTCAAACCTCCGGCTTATCTGATTGCCCAGCACCTTAAACAAACACCTACAGAGATTCTCTGTGCATGTGCATCAGCCTGTTTTCTACTTTTCGTTCGGTAAGGCATCTGGAACTCCTCCAACAGCTACAATCTCTTTAAGTCTTCAGCAGTCACTATAACCTACACATACAGATGTATTTGCTGCACGGAGTGTGACGTGTGATCTCAGAGCCAACAGTAAAGAAGACTGGTATAAAAGAGCCTGTGTGAGCTGGGGAGAGAGCTAAGCTGGCAAAGCACTTAGCTGTGCAAGCGTGAAGGATCTGAGTTTGCTCCCCAGAACCCACGTAGAAAAGCCAGGCATGGGAGTGCATGATGATTATCCCAGCGCTAGGGAGACACTGACGTATCTCTTTGGCTCACTATCCATCCAGTCTCACTTATCTCCAGAGCACTGAGACTCTGCCTCAAAAACTACAGCAGACAGCACCCAGGGGAGAACACTTTAAGACCTCTGGCCTCCACGTGAGTGTGCATGCACCTATGAGAAAAGAACCTGTGTTTGTCTGGGCCAGCGATGGAGGGAAACTGAGACGACTTGGCAAAGCGGGGCCTCACAAAACCCGAATAGCTTCTAAATTTACTTTCATTCAATCAATTCTGACATTGTAGAAAGACTGACGTGTTTGTTTCTGACAGAACACATTCACTACATATTACTGTACTTACTGAAAACCTACAACATTTTCACCATATTGTAAGTAAAGGCTTTTCTGCTTAGGAAGTTAACTGCCATCATATAACAGTACCTCTATGGAGAACGTTGCCAATAACTGTTACATTGTAACTTTGGAGATACAGTCCATTCATAAATGAGTCTACTTATTAAGGGCTTCACCTTGGGTTTTTTGTTTTTGTTTTTTTCTTGTTGTTTTTGAGACTGGTGTCTTACCCGGGCTCCCATTGGGTGCACAGCCCCTTCTTTTAAAAAGACCTAACCAGCCTTGCCTAAACAAGACAGGACGGAAAAACTGTAGCACAGGAACTAATTTTGCAGAAACTATTTAGTACCAGGTGCATTACAACCACAAGGGTCTGCCAATGGAAGAGGCCTATGTGTTCAATCCAGGAGTTAGAGGCAGACCCTGTCTCAGAAGACAAAGAAAACAAAAAGACAAGAGTTTAAGTTAGCTTTGCTCCTTTATCATAAAACAACCCTCAACCTTAAGTTTCAGAAAGGTACCCATAAACATCCAAGTATACTTATTAATAACTATACACTCTAGCCCAGTGTTATACTATAAGCCCGGTGACTACTTTACACACGCACAGTCACTTCTGCAGCCCTATTTTACAAGACGGCAAGTTAAGAAGTAAGACCAGGATGGGGTCTCAGAGCAAAAACCATGGGTTTCCAAGATTCTAGCTTCACCACTTTAGGGGGAACCTCACAGGTTTGCACAAGACTGCATCGCTTCAGCTCTCCTCGGGGCTGTGAAGTCAATGGGGCCTGAAGGCAACTGGACCTCCGTGGCTATTTTAACGTTACGGTAAAAAATAAAAATAGAAAAGTTCACACAGTGATAAGAAAAGGGGAGTGTAGCCAAGAGCTTTTCCGTCTTTGGTGGCCAGCTCAGGGTTGCACCAGACACCTCGCTCTAGATTTGCTCAACGTGCAAGGCAAGAGGTGGTGCCACCATCTTGCTAGTCGGTTTCCTGTCTGTGGATGGCATTCGGGGTGCAAACTTTTTAAAACTCAGTTTATTGTTGTTGCTGTAGTTTTTTTTTTTTTTTTAAAGTTACCCTACAAATAACAGGGTTCATTAGGGCATTTGCACACGAGCCTATCCCAGTGCCTGGCTCACACTCTCCTCCCACTTCCTCCCTCCCACTACGCCTGCGCCCCCAGCCAGAGGGCGTGCAAACTCGGTTCACTTTAGGAGTGAAGCCCCGGGTCCCCCGAAGTTCGGCGTCCGTTCGGAGGGGGATGGGCTCGGCACGGCCGGCTGCTCCCGGCTGCTCCCGGCTGCTCCCGGGAGGGCGGCGGGGCGCAGGAGGGCGGCGGGGCCACGCCGCGGAGGTCAGCGGGTGCAGCGCGGCGCCGCGGGCCGCCGGCCTGCGGTCGCTGCAGAGGGCGGTTGGCCCCGCGCCGCCCTGCGCGTCCGCGATGCGTGCCGAGCCCCGGTCCCCGTCGCCCCGGGCTGGGCACGGGCTGCGGAGCCGGCCGGGCAGAGCACGGCCGGCGCGGCTGCTCCTCGGGCCGGCGCGGAGCTGGGCGAGCGACTTACTGAAGAACAGGCGGTAGTCCTCCGAGTGGGGATGGCCGCGCTCCTCCGTGCGGTACAGGGACATGACGCGACGCGGGGGGCGGGCGGCGGCCCCCACGCGCCACCCTCGGCCGACGCTCAGCAGCGGCAGCAGCGCGCGCATGGCGGACCGGACTGCGCGGATCGGCGGGCGGGCGGGACTGAGCCTGGCGCGGCCGCACGACGGCGCCCCCTGCCGCTCGGAACTGGCACTGCCTCCCGGGGTGGCCTCAAATCCCAGCCTGTTCTGAAACCCCCCTGGACTGCCTCCTCCAAGGCACCCCCACACCTTCGCCTCGGGAATTCACCACCATGCACTCACTCATTCACACGCTGTCAATGTCTACGGTCATACTTGCATGACATTAGTGTAGTATTGGTTGCATGGCTCTAGAAGCTGCTCAAAGACTTGTCCAAACCAGGAGACAAGAGGACACACACACGCGCGCACACACACACACACACACACACACACACACACACGACTATAACACATGATCAAGCCTCCTCGTGAAGACCTTTGATACAGACTTAACCAAAATCTGTAATTCCCTCAAATGCCACTTCCTCCACAAAGCCCTTTAATATTTAACCGAAGTAGAGGCAATGGCCAACTTCCAAGCAATTGCATACATCCCAAGTGTTTATACCTAGTCTAGTGATTACAACTAGTTCCAACAACAGTCTTTATTCCTTTTCTGTGAACCAGTGTTTTGGGGGAATTCTCATTGGAAAGATCTTCAAGATCTCTACCAGCTTCTACTCAACTGAGAGCAGGGTTCTCATCCTCACCTACTGGGCACTTGGGTTATTTCTAGACCTAAATTGTGACAGAATTAAAACAGGTCAGGTCCCAGAAAGGACCTCTTAGGGATGTCACTGGCCGCTTGGACACTGCTCACTCAGCCTGTAGACCCTAAAATAGTTTTGACGACATTGGTGACTTTGTAATGTTAACTTGATTAGGCTGAATTGTTGTCCAATAAAAAGTAAGGGAAGCATTTCCTTTGTGCATGTATCTCATTGAGTCATATAATTTTGTTGCTTATGTATAAAAAAAGCTAAATTTTCAGTTAAACTTCAAAGATTAGTTATTTGAGCAAAATGAATTCCTACTGAAACAAGGTTATGTGCTGCCTAATGGTCTACGTTCTTAAAATTAACATCCAACTCTCCCAAGTATGTGATTTAGGGACATATTTATTACCTTGTGGTATTAAAAGCAATGGCTTGTTTTTGAAACACATAAATTTTCATCTTTTATTTTCTGTAATTTACTGAAATACTTGTGGATCAAAATTAAACATGATATGTGGTACGAAAACAGGGTTGGCTTACTGGATAACTTAACAAATTTCTGAGAATATTTATTATATAGCACTTGCCTATTTCAAATGTAGACATTTGAGGCCTAACTCATTAAATTTCCTCCATGGACATCTGTCATCATCATGTAGCAAGTATGAGTCTTAATTCTTAATTCTAGGACTTTACAAGATGGAAGATAAAGACAAATGTACAAAAGCTCTTGAACACATCTCCAGAATTTACAAACAAAATACAAAACTAGTAGGGTTTGGATGGTTGGTTTTGGTCTTTTGAGACAGAGGCTCACCTCCTCCAAGGTGTGTCTAGTAGACAGCCAAGGTTAGTTAGCGTACTGGTGTTTTATCTGAGGGTAGGGAGACCTCCAAGCCAATCCAGTGTGGATCCCAGGAGACAACTATAATGTGGAAAGTGAAGGATTCTGAATAAGATCCTTCACAACAAACAAAAATCACCAGGCTATAGACGTCAAAGTCAAATTTTGCAGTTTTCAGATTTTCTGTTAATTAACTTTCCTTTTCCTGAAGTATATGTGAAGCAGATGCTGTTGGCTTTCCAACTAAAAAGTAAGTGAAAGTGGTCCAAATAAAAGGTCATGTGTGCTTTAGGCTGTAGAGCTGAGTGGGCAGCAGTACCCACCACCCCACACAAGGCCCAGATGATTCCATCATGAGCCCCAAATGCCAGATGTGGAACTGCAGAATTTTGTGATTAACTTATTGGGTTTAGGTCTTACTATGGTCTCATCATTACTAACTATGACCTGTTGTTGTTTGTTGTTTTTTTACTCTTTACTCTTTGGGGACCTGCCACCCAGCTCCCAAATAAATCACGCATGGAGGCTTATTCTTAATTATAAATGTCTGGCCTTAGCTTAGCTTGTTTCTTGCCAATTTTTCTTAACTTTAAATTATCCCATCTACCTTTTACCTCTGGTCTTTTCCTTTTCTTGCTTCTCTATATCTTACTTTCACTCTCACCCTGTGGCTGGCCCCTTGCATCCTCCTCTCCTTCTCTTGCTCTTTTTTCTTCCTCCTCCCAGATTTCTCCTGTTTATTCTCTCTGCCTGCCAGCCCCACCTCTCCTTCCTCCTGCCTTGCTATTGGCCATTCAGCTCTTTATTAGACCATCAGGTGTTTTAGACAGGCACAGTAACACAGCTTCACAGAGTTAAACAAATGCAACATAAGCAAAAGTAACACACCTTAAAATGATATTATACAACAATGACCTTTTTTCTCTCTTTTGGATTTTGTGCCATTGTATATTGAAAGCATATAACTATTTTTTCACATTGTCTCATAAGAGATTGGCTGCGTTTCAGTAGAGACTTTGTGCATAGACTTTTGAACATTACTGGAACTTTGGGTAAATACATTTTTCCATTATAAAGTGAACATGAGATTTTTATGGGATAGAGGTGGCATATCATGAATTCAAAATGACATTTGGCTGACATGTTGACAGAGTGGACTTATGATTGTCAATTTGCACTCTCAACTAGATTTTGGATCACCTAAGAGACACACCTCTAATCATGACTGTGAGGTTGTTTCCAAAGAGGTTTAACTAGAGAGAAAAAAACCTAACCAAAATGTGGACAGTACTATCCCTTGGACTGGGGTCTTGGGCTGAATAAAAAAGACAAAGAAGAAAGCGAGCTGAGCATCAGCATTATCTCTCTCTGCTTGCTGAGAGCAGACACAATATGACTGTAGGTGGAATTTTCTCTCCCACCTGCCTGTTCCCTAATACTCGACAGCCACTTCTTAAATAATTGACTCTGAGGCATAATATTACTTACAAATGCTCAGCTGGTAGCTCAGGCTTATTACTAACTAGCTCTTACACTTAAATTAACCCATAATTCTTATCTATGTTTAGCCATGTGGCTTGGTACCTTTTCTCAGTCCAGTATTTTATTAAACTAATTCGAGTGATAGATCTTCACAGTGTACAAGCACATTATCCCATAGCATGTGATCAGCTTCCTCACATGATGGACTGTATCTTCAACCTGTGAGCCAAAAGCCGCCTACCCTACTTAAGTTACTTTTGTCATATTTTTTCGCAGCACCAAGAAATGTGTCTCTAATATACGATCAAAATCTCTGTATGTTCTGCCCAATCATTCTGTGAACACAAAACTGCCACACAACTAAACAACAATAGTGAAAGACATATCTCAAAATTGTAGAATCTTTTTTCCTCTTCTCTTCCTACCCTTCTTCATTTTCTTTTTCTTCTGCTGCTTCAAACAGGGCCTCACTACGTAGCCTAGATTGGCCTCAGTACCCCACTGCTGGTATTACCAATAGCAAATACAGTCTTTAAATTTAGAATGCTTCATTGGTTTTTTTTTTCCATTGTTAGTTGCTATGTCTTGCATTATCATTTAGTAAGCACCATTCTTCAAGCTCCTGTCACTAGTACTGTCAGATAGCCTGCTTATGACACACATTGGCTCTCAACTCAGACTGGCATTCCTGAGTACCAGTCTATTCACATATGTATATTGCAGCCTAGGTTAAAACAACCATCACCCCTTGAATGTTGAATGGAGCTGTGTAGCTAAAAGGTACTTCTATTCTTTAAGAGATTTTAATATACTATTCTCTTTTAGTAGTGATAGCATTTTGTTTAGCTTTATTCTAGGCAAATACTTCTTTATTTTTATTTCATAAATCTTTATCTCTTTAATCATCCACACCTCTCATAACTTGATGAATAAAGCTTAAGTTCTCAAAACCCCCTTTTGAACACCTACTTTAAGACAACAAAATTATTTAAAAAACACAAAGAGCTGTTGTACAGCATCTAATTTAGCTTCAATTTTACAGCATTTAAATATAAACAGGGTGTTTCTGAATGAGGCAGTAATTCATTGGTAATCATTTTGTGTGTGTTTCCCACATCTCATAAGTCTTTCAGTTCCATGGAAATTCTTGAAAAGAAGGCTCAACACAACTCAACTCAGCTATATTAGGATATAGCTCTGTTGTGGGATATTTGTACACTATGTGAAACTATATTGCTATGATTAGTGTAAGAAAAAGCTGAACAGCCAATAGCTAGGCAGGAGATACAGGCAGGACTTCAGAGCAGTGTGAGAACTCTGGGAAGAAGAAGGCAGAGTCATTCACCACACACAGAGGAAGCAGCATGAGTTTATGGGGAGATCTACAAAACAGAACATAGATTAAAATAAATGGTATCTGGCTCTCCTGAAATAATTGACCCAAGAAGCAGACTGATCCAGCAAGTAGAAATAGGTTGAAGGATGAGAGATTACTTTAATTCTCCCTCTCTGGGAAAAAAAAAGAATTGTTGGCATGTTAAAATTCTTGCTAGAGTGATTTCATCTGGGTGAAAGCAAGCCTATGTCCTCAGGTCATTCACCTCTTAAAACCTGAAGAGAACTGATGTTACTTTTATGCAAGTCCCAGGGGTTTGCAGAATGTACTTGGTATTAAGCACTGTCTTTCTAGCTCCTCACTAAATTGGACATAATAACATTTATCCATCATACAAAAGTCACATATGAGCTAAGTACATACTATTAAATGGCATGAGGAAAACAAAGTTTTCCTTGACTAAGTATTATGACTGCTTTTAGGCTAAAATAAGCATGAGAAATTTCAGCCCCAATCACACATTATAAATACCTTATAATATTGTAAATACAGAAACCATAGTGATACTCTAATTCAATTCAAGGGTTGAGCCAGTAAATTGGTAATAATGGGTCCTGAACAAAATCTAATGAAAAACCCATCTTTTCTGCCATTTTGTATATTTTTCCCTTTAGGCCTTGAACAATGGGAATTAACTTTGTTTTTAAATGAGTTAACTATAGAACTATTTTTTTTTCCTTTCTTATACATATTCTAATTACATTGTATTCAAAAAGACTCTGGGTTCTAAAGGCAGTTCTTTCAAATAAATTTTATATGATCCATTACCAGAAAATGTGGACAGGATTAATGTATATCAGACCTCATGCTGACCCCCCAAAAAGAATCTCAGCCTCCATCCCTGAAATAGTTCAGGATGGCTTAAGAATTTCAATTCTTGATTTTTGTGATGAGAAGATTTTAAAACCAAGTAGCTGATTTTTAAAAAACATAATTTTTCTTAAAAAATACATTTTTTTCTTCTTCCTGTATTCAAATCTTTATTAATTTGACTAACATTTGTTTAAAAAAATTATTGGTCAGAAGTAGGACAGCAACTGTATATAAAACAATGGAAAAATAAGAGAGGAAGGGGGAGGAGGAGGAAGAAAAGAAGAAGAGGAGGAGGGAGGAGGAGGAGGAAGAGCAGGAGGAGGAGGAGGAGGAAGAAAAGAAGAGGGGGAGAAGGAGAAGAAGAGGAGGGGGAGGAGAAGGAGGAAGAGCAAGAGGAGGAGGAGGAGGAGGAGGAGGAAGATAGTGGTGCCCCCTGGTGATTAAAGTTTGGTGAAAGATTCAGGCATTAAGCAAATAACCACTTCAGCCTATAGCTAGAATTAAAACTGAATTAACTTCAGTCACTGTGGAAAGTGCAGGAGCTGTGACTGAAGAGCTGAGAGATTCAGTTTGGACTAAGGATGACTGGAGGCGTTGGTATAGACACGACACTCCAGGAGACAGTCAATGGAAAGGCAGCCTTGTGGCTAAGAAGACACAAAGGCCCAAAGGCAATATTTATTTGAAATATACTTCCTGATTAAAAAATTTGTGACAGTAAATATGTATTTCCTCAGCTTAGATTTTCCAGGGAGAAGATGCTGAGACAGGGTTGCTTCCAAGGAAGCATTTTTGTAAACAGCACCCGAAGAAGGCAGACTGGAGACTGTTTAATAGCAACCCACACCCCAAACCAGCTTTGATCGACTGACAGTGAGCATTAGGGGTAACATTGCTTGATAGCAGTGTCTCCTGGTGGACCAGAATGGTGGGACCTTTATAAGCCCTCTCTTCCACATCAGTTGAGGATGTAAACATTTTGGAAGGTGTTTCCAGACAGTCTCATGGTTGAAGGCATTCCCTGAGGCTGAGAAAATAAATCCTTCCTTGAAGTGTGTCTGAGTGGCACATCTCCATGTCCACCACAATGCTCAATGTTATAAGCTTTTACAAATAATCAAGAAATAAACTAATAATACAATAGAAGACAGAAGTGGGGAATTCACACATTAAAAAATCACAAATTATCAACAAATAAATACTAAATATGTACAAACATTGTTGGTAATAAGAAAGATGAAAGTGGGGAGACATTCTTTTGTGGTTTAATTTCATCTTTGGTGTATTGCCTTAGCAACAGCATTTCTGCTCATTGTGGGATCACAGATGACAGTTTCTCTGGACATGACATGCTTCTTTGGTGAAGGGGCATCTCCAAAGACGGTTCATTAGAATTTACTGTAACGGGGGGGGGGGGGGAGGGTGGAGGGGATTTCCACACTGCAGGGGGAAAACATAATAATATTAATTGATAAATAAATGTGACCATCTCTGTCAGTTGTGGTGATATATTGTGTATCCTGATAAAATTTGCCTGAAGATCAGAGAACAGAACAAACCACCAGATTAAACATTGAAGCCAGGCAGTTGGGGCACACACCTTTAATCCTAGCACTCGTGGGAGGCAGAGATCCATCTGGATCTCTGTGAGTTCAAAGCCACCCTGGACTACATGAGATTGATTCAGTCTAGGAGAGAAACAGAGCCAGGCAGTGGTGGCACACACCTTTAATCCCAATACTTGGGAGTCACATGCCTTTAATCCCAGCACTAGGAAAACTGAGACAGGAAATGATATGGGTGGTTGGGGAAAGGAATATGAGGTGTGAGGAGACAGGAACTAAAGTCTTTCAGGTGAGGAAAGCTTTTCAGGCTGAGGAGTCCTAGAGGTAAGAAGTGGCTTGTTTCATTGATTCTCTGATCTTTCAGCATCCACCCCAATATCAGGCTCCAGGTTTTTTATTAGAAGACCGTTTAGAATTTGTGTTACAGTCAGCCAATTGGAAAGAAATCTTCTACAAGTGTTGATCTTAAATGCATCTCAAATTACAGTATAGGTGAATGTTTCTGTCCTGCCTAGTCCCGCAGTCATTCAGACCCAAATAAACACACAGAGGCTTATATTAATTATAAACTGTTTGGCCTATTGCTCAGGCTTGTAACTAGCTAGCTCTTACACTTAACCCATACTTCTTGTCTATGTTTAGCCACGTGGCTTGGTACCTTTTCTCAGTGCAGCATTCTCATCTTTTTTTTTTTTTAAGATTTATTTATTTATTACATATACAGCATGTATGACTGCAGGCCAGAAGAGGGCCCCAGATCTCGTAACAGATGGTTGTGAGCCACCATGTGGTTGCTGGGAATCGAACTCAGGACCTCTGGAAGAGCAGTCAGTGCTCTTAACCTCTGAGCCATCTCTCCAGCCCAGCATTCTCATCTTGCTTGTTCTCTCTGTAGCTGACTGGCGACTCCATCCCTGCCTTTCCCCTTCCCAGCCTTCTCCTAGTCTGGTTACCCCGCCTACACTTCCTGCCTGGCTACTGGCCAATCAGTGTATCTGGTTACCCCACCTACACTTCCTGCCTGGCTACTGGCCAATCAGTGTTTTATTAAACCAATAGGAATGACAGATCTTTACAGTATACAAGAGCATTATCCATAGCATTCTAGCCTTCTGTTCTGAGGATACACATTCCTCAAACATTTACAGTGTTTTTCTTTGTCTAAAAAGGAACTTACCTGATTTTACATATAGTTAACAGATGCTAAGAAAAATCTAAAAGCACCCATGAAGCTTAATTTTTTCACTTGGCATTGCTGGACATGTATGAATTATTTTAGACCTGTTTTGAGCACATGATGCCTGCAATATAGATAATATTTTCTGAGCCATCCATCAGGTAATAATTTGCAAAGGTTCATCCAACCGCCATGTGGTGGACAACCTCTGTTCTGTCAGCCCATGACACTTATTAAGAAGCACCTCTACTATTACCCTACAGTAACCCCCCAAAAACATTCAGTTACAAAGGAAGTGAAGAAAGAACAGTACATTAAATATATACATGTATATATTAAATATATATATTTAATTAATCTTCTACAGGTGTTGATCTTAAATGCATCTCAAATTACAGTAGGTGACCTTTCAGGTTTGATGAGAAATGGTTGGGACTGCCCATGGTCTCTAGTGATCATCTTAGAACAATATGGAATCAGCTAGCACATTGGTATAGTGAATACGTACAAAAGCTCTGACCTAATTCCAGTATGCATGCTTATAAAATGTGACTACCATATCATAACAGAAGGTATGTGAATTATTTATTGTATATCATCTTAGTTTTTCATTTTCTCCTTAAAACTTTTGTATTAAACTTTATTCCAATTGTAAATTTTATTAGTTTTATATAACTAGTCATTGCTCAGACCTTTTCAGGATGAAATTTAATTTCATGGTGCAGTTGACTTAATCAACAGATACAAAAACGTACTGCCATATGCCTCTAACACAAAAGCAGGCTGGTAACTGATTTAGCCTCCTGTGGTGGAATCATTTTTCTTCCTTTTTTTTTTTTTTTGTTTCTTTAACTGAGAAATAGTTTCTGTAAGTAAAAGAAAACTTCAGAAGTGTACTTAAAATAGCTTCCCAGTCTCCATGTCTAAAACTCCAACGTAATAATGATGGTATGAACTAACACCATGAAGACACAGTCTTACAAAAATGAAGAGGGGTGACAGAGCTGAAGTGTTTTTCTTGTCGTTATTAGAAATCAATCACTGGCCCTTGCCTTCAATTCTTCTACTTTTCTAATCACTATTGTTGACTAATCCCTACTCAATTTCAGCTTTTCCCAAGCTGTAAATGAAGCTTGATTCTCCCTTCTTCCCAGACACTGGATAAGAGAGATGATGGTAACTCGGTCTTACTTTTTACTTTTTTTTTTTCTGGAGCTGAGGACCGAACCCAGGACCTTGCGCTTGCTAGGCAAGGGCTCCACCACTGAGCTAACCCCCCAACCCCATTGGTCTTACTTTTAAACAAGGATCACACAGGCATTTGTGCCTTTGTTGAAAATAGTGGCTATTTCAGTCACCCTCATTTTGCTCAGAGCATTTTAGGTAGTCTCTTCCTGGAAATGTCTTCCAGACTAGGTTATCAGTTACATGAAGAGTTTTTGAAACAAGAGGCAGAAGAAATGGCTCACCACTGAAGAGCGCTTGCTTCACTTTGAGAGGACTGAGTTCAGTTCCCAGCACCCATGTCAGGCAGCTCACAACTCCTGGAGCTCCAGCTCCGGGGATTCGAGCGACCACTCTGGGCTTCCAGAGGCACTACAGTCATGTGCACAGACCCATTTATAGGCACACACGGAAAAACAAAAATAAAAATCTAAAAAAAAAAAAGAATTCCACCACTGACTGCACAAAGAAACTTCTCTGATGAGGCCCAAGAGTTGCAATGGTCTACGGGAGAGAGACATGAATTAAGAGGGCAGTTTGATAATATGTCTATTGATGAAAATATCAGTAGTAGTTCTACTCACCTGAAGATTCTCTCCCTTGGGGTCTGTGAGTTCTCCAACCATGGGTTCTTGACCAGATTTGCAGTGTTTCCTGCCAGGGAGAGGGCCTTAAATATCTGACACCTGGTCATTAAATAACTCCAGGTCTCTTTTCCTCTTATTCTTTTTCCAGATCTATCTATGCCCTACCACCATCCTCTGTGTGTGCATGGGTGTACATATGTGTGCATGCATGCGTACCTGTGTGTGTGTGTGTGTGTGTGTGTGTGTGTGTGTGTGTGTCTTCTTTGATTGCTCTCCACTTTATTTTTTGAGACCGAGTCTCTCATTGAATCTCAAACTCATTGATTGATCTAGACTAGCTGGCCAATGAGCTCCAGGGCTTCATCTACCTCTGCTCTCCTCTTCCCCAAGAACTTCACCCCTGAAGCACCGCCCCTAGTAGGCAGCAGGTAACTGCTAGGAACCTGCCCCCGACTGGGGCATGGCCAAGACGGGGACCCCTTAAGACCTGAAATGCTTATGTGCTAGCTTTCTGTTGGCTACCCCGTGGTCTTGGGGGCTGAATGCTAGGACTGAGGACCAAGGCAGAGCCCCCCCTAGAGAACTGCGCTCACCTCACCTCTCCTGGACCCTGTGACCAACCCTCCTTTGTTTGTTGTAAGTTAACCCAAAATAAACCCTTTTGACTGTCAGACTCCGTGGAATCGCCTGATTAAGCCAGTTTACAGGTTCATACTACAGCACCTGGCTTCCACGTGGCGCTGGGGATGTGAACCTGTTCTTGCACTTGCGCGGAAAGCAGTTTACCAACTGAGCCATTTCCCAAGGTTCCTTTCTCCAAATCGTCTTAAAAAATTGATTTCTCTTGAAGTGCCAGTTTTACTCTTCTTCAGCAGCTTCCTCAGTGAGGCAGAACCCGAGTTTCTCACTGCTCCTGATGTTGAATTTTGTCCTTGCTATCATCATATTCTCTCAGCTGCGATCTCACTTTTCAGTGATGGACTGGAATTGGCTATGTTTGTGTTGGGCAACGTCTCTTTGAACAATCATGTCCAAGGATCTGAAAAAGTAGCAGCACATGGTGATGAGTGGAGGTGGTGGTGGTGGTGGTGGTGGTGGTGGTGGTGGTGGTGGTGGTGGTGTTACAGTAGATCTTATTGGAAAGGGGTACCACACCTCAGAAGGTAAGCATAATGTTATGGTGGCATAGTAGATAGCCAACATATGTGCATGCTATAAAGCACAACAGCTAATTTGTGGTGAATGTGCAATGTATTATAGCATTTATTATAATGATTACTGAACACATTATCTAATCATCATATAACCATATGACTAATTCATAAACCCACGATGGCAGAGCAGTCTAATAGCATAATCTATTGACACTCACTTTGAATCCAAGTATTATGCAACATACCAACAGGCCTTTCTTGGCAACGCACAATTTGGACAAGCCAGTAAAACCTTGGGACTTTTGGTTTTCTGAGAATTTCTGATCAAAATCTCCTTTGTAATTTTAAGCCCTTTAATCAGGCAATGAGTGAAATTAGTGAGCAATGTTGCACTTAAGTAAATAACACCAATTATCTTTATGTCCCCATCTCAGAAGGCAAATTATATATTTTAAATAAAATAGGCCAACCACGTAAGAAACATCTCACATGCATAAACTTAAAAAAGAAATGTCCCTTTTTTCTTCTAGTTAAAAATTGTGGGGTAGAGAAGGCTCAGTGGGTAACATCATTTTCTGTCTGAAATCAATATGGCAGAAGAAAGAAAGAACTCCGGCAAGTTGTCCTCTGACTTCATGAATAGTGGTACAAAAAATATGGGAAAAATTTTAATTTATAAGCTCCTATATGCCCAACCATCAAAGTAGAGAGTAATTAAAAAACCTTTAAGCAACCAGACTGTATACACATGCCCCATTCATCTCTTAGGACAGTAGTGGGTGTTACAAATCACAAGCAGCTTTTACATCACATCATCTCCTGAGAAAACATTTGTCACTGGCTGTGTTTCAAGGTGGGCAAAGAAAATCTACTTCTCCGGTCAGGTCACTAGGGACCCAAGAGCCAATTTCTCACCCTTGCGTTCGCACTGTGAGTTGGATAGGACTTTCTTCTGAGTGTGGGGTTGCCATAGATACAGCTGTGTTTATAGAAGCTCTAGCAAGGCTTTAAGTAGTTAAGACTGCATGTTATCAATTTCTGTATTTGAAGTCATACCAGCCCTGCAGGACTAGACAGCAGGCCAATCCATCTCCTCCCTGGGCATTTCAAAACAGCAATGGCAGCAATAAAGACTTAAGTCTAGGACTACATGAAGCCATGTTCCACCCATCACAGAAGAAAGAAGCCTTAAAAAGTCTTAAGGGCATTCAAGTCCTTGGTTTCAGTTATTAAAATCCCAGGAGCAGGGTCAGATGTGGTGATTCACACCTTTAATCTCAGCACTTGAGAGAGGCAGAGGCAGGTGGATCTCTCTGAGTTCCAGGACAGCTAAAGCGACATAGGGAAACCCTGTCTCAAATACACAAAAATTAAATTAAATTTTAAAAACCCCAGGGTCATCCCTTACCTTGCCTTTCTGCCAGGCTTTGCTCTGGGATTTCTACTCATCCTCTCAACACACCCCTCTTACTCCTTAACTTTACCCATTTTCCTGTCACTTGCAATGGAGCCCTCTCATCTCCCAGGAAACAGATCAGAAGAGTCGGCTCCATCTCTTGTCACCTGCCACACTGGGTACCAGGAATCACGGCCCACATGACGGCTCAAGAATGAATCCTAACACGCCTGACTACGGTCACCCTTCATTCCAGAGTGGTCTGCTGAGCTTTGGGATTTTGTTGTTGTTTATTTAGTTTCCTAACAGCACTGGACCAGGCCTCATTTCCTTTCCTTCTCTCTTTTCTTCTTCGATGACCTTGGCTTTGGAAAGACGCTCTTATTATGGTCCTAACTCTTCCACACTTTAACAACCATTTTTCATACTAAAAACTAATGGCTGAGCATTTTCTCTTCAGAGACCTAAGGAATACATACATACATACATACATACATACGTACATACACACATATGTATATATATATATAATATATATTATATATATTTTTTCTGTTAAGAGTCCCAGTGAGAAGAAAATGAATAACTAATACTCTCTGGAGCCCAAGTCTTTTCAGGGACAAACTGAGCAAGGATAGAGCAACTCTGTGTGTTGAACTTGCACTTATCTATTGTAAGAAGGAGAAAGAGATGGGGATGAAACAGCATCCCTGTCCATGGCTGTTCCAGATACCAGTTGTAGCACGAATCTTAGAAGGTCTTATTAATAAAATCAAACCTGGAGCTAGGTATTGGGGTGAGTGCTGAATGATCAGAGAAACAGAACAAGCCACAGCTACCTCACCTTGCCAATTCCTCAGCTGGTCCTGTTTTCTCAAACTGGAAGCCTCTGTGTCCTCATCCAAATGGATCTCAGCTGAACTACTGCTCAAAAGCCTAAAAGCTTAACCAGGCTCTGGTTCCTCGTTCTCATACCTTAAATACCTTTCTGCTTCCTGTCATCACTTCCTGGGATTAAAGGCATGTGTCACCATGCCTGGCTGTTTCCAGTGTGGCTTTGAACTAACAGAGATCCAGATGGATCTCTGCCTCTGGAATGCTAGGATTAAATGTGTGTGTGCCACCATTTTCTGGCCTCTAGATCTAGTGGCTGTTCTGTTCTCTGACCCCAGATAAGTTTATTAGGGCATACAATATTTTGGGGAACACAATATCACCACAACCAGTGGACACCTCCTTCACAATTCATTTTGTTCTTCTAATCTGGGAGCCATAGCCATCATCTCCCACAGTGATTTCTGCAGAAGTAGTCTGAGCTCTAGAAGAGAGAAGGAAGTGGGAGGAGCTAAGTGTAGCAATGCATGTGAAAATCAGATCTGTTCATTCTTTCCCTGGCATGCTGTCTTCAAGAATGAACAACACTCTACTCCATAAAGGACCGTCTTCTGTTTCACGGCAGAAACCTCTGGATGCTGTGTGTTTGTATGGCATCTCCTCTTTTCTGTTGACACGCAATGACAGGCAACTTCCAGCACTTCCTACATCAGAAGCACCGCCTCCTTGAGAAGCAATATAGAACTCTATTCAGAGATAAGAGTCATTTATGCATCAAATCCTCAAGCAGTGCCTATAACAAAATAAACTCTTGATAAAAATTTATCAAGGAATTCATTTAATCTTTTGAAATCACATATAATTCTTTTTTTCTTTTTTCTCTTTCTTTTTCTTTTCTTTCTTTCTTTCTTTCTTTCTTTCTTTTTTTTTTTTTTTTTTTTTGGTTTTGGTTTTTTTGAGACAGGGTTTCTCTGCATAGTTTTGGTGCCTTTCCTGGATCTCACTCTGTAGACCAGGCTGGCCACACAGAGATCCACCTGGCTCTGCCTCCTGAGTGCTGGGATTAAAGGCATGCCCTACCACTGCCCGGCGAAATCAAACATAATTCTTAATGCTACAAATAAGCCCAGAGAGAACATTGTAACTTCAGGCTTATAATGGGCAGCATGGTCCTTTAGGGGTTTCAGACCCATTTCAGATTGATAAAAATTGCAGAACCTTTTCCTCAGAAAGTGCATAACACAAAGAAGTTCACTACAACTCCAAGAAGTCTCTGGCTCTATCAGATTTAGGTACTGCGTTCTATTAAGTATATCAAGTAACATGGGAAAATATTCCCAAGCAATGGGAAATGCTTAAAGGCTAATTTGTGTTCAGACTGTCTCATGAACTCTCCCCAGCCTACTGCCAAGACTCAATTAAACTAAGTATTCCTGAAATCTATTTTTTAAAAAAGGAAAGGAGTGCATTGTAAAAACATCTTTTCTTCCTTCCGATATACTGCCATTCCTTGTCCAAATCTAGAAGATTCCTGTCATATTTCCATTTCTACACTGCATGTCTATCAAGACATTTGGTATTAATGACCCTGTTATAAGAACATCTGACTCTGAGCATTAACATGTGCTGCATTTGTTTGCTGGTTTTGCTTGTGAAGAGCAAGATAAGGTCTCTACAGCAAGCCATTTTGTAGAGGAAAATCCCTTAGAAACCTGTAATACTGCTTCCCCTTCCTTCACTTGTTTCAATTACAGCTGATAGCATTAATCAGCACTTTCAAATCCCTGTCTAAAGTTTCACTTGATACCTCTGCTTCCTGATGATTTCAAAAACCATACTGAGTTACAGGGACACAGGCTCAGCGCTAAAAGTTCAGGATGTTAACCAGACACTGTAGTTTCACAAATTTAAACAAAACAACTCTGAGAGACAGAGAAATTAATATTACATTACCAAGACCTCCATAACTCACACAAGACATGTTTCCCTTGATCTTTCTCATGACAATCTCCCTCTTCTCAGAAGAGAAAGTAGAAGAGTGCTCTTGCAGAAAATGCTAGTTTACTAAAGTGGTGGCTGTAGGTCCTCCGTGATCCATGACTTTACTAGTCCCGGGTTGTTGACTAGAGTTTCAGTACCAGGCATGATTTTCATCTTATTGAAGAGATCTTAAATCCAATCAGAGAGCAGTTGATTACAGTCAAGGTTTGTGTGTCACTACTGCTTGCTTAGGGTCATCATGCCATCATGGTCATTGTTGTGGTTCAGAGGCATCATAGCTAGGTCAGACTGTTGGTTGTTTCCCTCCCTTGGAAAACTTACATAGCATCTTCTGGTACCATGAAATCTAGTCTTCAGGGAGGGGGCATTCAGGTTAGTTCCAGCTCAGAGGTCTCTGGGCCCTGTGTCTGAACTTGTGTCCACCTCTAGGGACAACTAAGGGCAATAGCAACAGACTGCAATGTTTTGCAAGTTTCTTAGAGAGCCCTGACCAACAACTCCAAAGAAGGCTTCTCATGCTTGGTGTTGGGGGTTTTTGTTAGATAGTCATTGGCTCTTGGAGGGAGTATTGTCAACCTAGATGAGAAAATTTCATTTAAACTATATATGCATATTTTATTCACAGACTTACATGTATTATAGTTTTTCAAAAAAACATAGACAGTTAATAGTATGATTTCTTATAACTTTTTCAGATATTCTTAGTGTTATCATACCCTCTAATGTTTTCTAAAAATATCTTTTGTTCTTCAGAAAGGCATAGTGTCTTATTTAGGGTTTCTATTTCTGTGAAGAGACACATGACCATGGCAACTCTTATAAAGAAAACATTTAATTGGTAAAGAAAATATTTAATTGGGGTGGCTCACTTACAGTTTCAGAGGTTCAGTCCATTATGATCATTAAGGGGAGCATGGTAACATGCAGTCAGATGTGGTGCTGGAGCTGTGAGTCCTACATCTTGCAGGCAACATGAAGCCGACTGACATACTGGATAGTATCCTGAGCATAGGAAACCTGAAAGCCCACCCCCACAGTGACACTTCCTCCAACAAGGCCATACCCACTCTAACAAAGCCACACCTCCTAGTAGTGCCACTCCCTATGAGATTATGGGGGGGGAATTACATTCAAACTATCACATATATATTAAAAGTTAAGAAATAATTAAAGTGAATGAAAAGTCACAATACAAAACGGTGACCATAAAGAGCTAAATTTTATTAGTTTCAATAAATTCATATTATTAATGTATAGACATTTGTCTCTTCAAAATGGGAAGCTATAATGGAAAAACTGGCCCCAGATTTATCATCTTATACTAAAAACACTGGGAAATGAAATAAAATGTAAGAAACGGGCATTTTCAAATTTGCAGTAACAACAGGAACAAAACTATTAGCTTCCGAGGGAAGGGAAACTGAGTCAAGCTCTGTACCCATGCTAACTTTCTACACAAGATGCACCCCACAGCAGCGCTCATAGGGAGACCTGAAGCAGACAGCAGCTGAAGAGCTTTGCCTAGATCTGGGGGTACCAGCACTTGGGAGGTAAAATCACGAGCATCAGGGGTTCATGGTCATCCTTGGCTACAGTGAATCTGAAGCTAGTCTGAGATACATAAGACCCTGTCTGAAAACAAGAAAAAGAAAAGGAAAATGCAAAATGAACTATTTATTCACATTTTTAAGAGTGTAACAGAACAAGAATGTCACCTCTCTCCTTTCAATTCAAATTTTGTTAGATGGTTATTAAGCAGGAAAAGGCAATAGAAAATTATAGAAATTGAAAGCAAAGAAAAAAATTAGATGTTATTTACAGGCAAATTGACTGTAAACAGAAAGTCCTAAGGAATCTCAAAATAAATAAAAGTACTCACTACTGAGTGACTTTATTAAGGTGCCTAAATCAAAGCTGGTGTACAAGATCAGTTGCATTTTTCTTTTCTTTTTCTTGTTTCTACAGAACATTGGAAATATATACATTTCAACTACAATTATATCTAAAATGCCACTTTCAGAGATAAGCAAAATAGATGCAAATTTGTTTACTGAATATCACAGAACACTACAGAGACATTTTAAAAAGATGTGAACAAAGCGAACATACCATGTTAATGGATTAGATGATCCAACACTTTGACAGTATTAACTCTCCTAAAGCTGGTCTATAGACTAGATGAATACAAATCCAATTCCCAAATAAATTTTGGTAACAACAGACATGATTATTAGAAAATTTATCTAGACATTCAAAATATCTATAATAGCAAGCAGTTCTGGGAAGAAAAATAGAAGAAAGTTAGAGAAACTGTCTCACTTTGTTCTGGGTAAGTTGTTGGAGGAAAAAACAGGCCTCAAGGTCAATGGAATACAGTGGAGAGTTCAGCAATGGCTCAAATATCCATGGCTAATTGGTTTTCAACAAAGGTGCAGAGTGATCCAGTGGGAGGAAGTATAGTCTTTTTTTATTTTTTAAATTAATTTTTTATTAAACTTTTTCATTTATTTTACATACCAACCACAGTTTTCCCTCCCTCCTCTCCTCCTTTTCCCTCCCCTGACCTCATCTCTAACTACCCCCCATCCATTCCTCTTCTGTCTCCATTCAGAAAGGGGCAGGCCTCCCATGGGAGTCAACAAAACATGGCACACCAGGTTGAGGCAGGACCAAACTCCTCCCCCTGTACTAAGGCTGAACAAGGAAACTGAGGAAGGGGGGGGGATAGGTTCCCAAAAGTCAGCTCAAGTGCCAGGGACAGGTCCTGATCCCACTGCTAGGAGCCCCACAAACAGACCAAGCTATACAACTGTAACACATATACAGAGGGCCTAGATTTGTCCCATGCAGGCTCCCTAGCTGTTGATCCAGAGTCCATGAGATCAGGTCAACTGTCTCTGTGGGTTCTCCCATCATGACCTTGACCAGCCAGATTCCTATGATCCCTCCTTCATCTCTTGACAGGACTCCTGGAGGAACTGGCTGGTGCTTGGCTGTGGATCTCGGCATCCACCTCTATCAGTAACTGGATGAAGGGTCTCTGATGATAATTAGAGTAGTCATCAATCTGATTATAGAAGAAGGCCAATCCAGTCACCCTCTCCACTATTGCTAGGAGTCACATCTGGGGATTCCTGGGAGTTTCCATGACATCAAGTTTCTCTCTAACCCCAAAATGCACCTCCACACATCAAAATACATACTTCATATTTCCCACCCCCAACCTACCCAACTTGATCCTTCCTGTTCCCATCCTCCACCCACTCCCAGTTTACCCAGGAGATCTCTTCGATTTGCCTTTCCCAGGGAAATCCATGCATCCCTCTTTGGGTCCTCCTTGTTACCTAGCTTCTCTGGGGCTATGGATTGTAGCATAACTATCCTTTACTTTATAGCTAATATCCACTTATGAGTGAGTACATACCGTGTTTGTCTTTCTGGGTCTGAGTTACCTCACTCAGGATGATTTTTTTCTAGTTGAATCCATTTGTCTGCAAATTTCATGATGTCATTTTTTAATTTTATAATTTAATTTAATTTTACATATCAGCCACGGATTCCCCTGTCCTCCCTCCTCCCACCCCAGCTGAGTAATACTCACTCCATTGTGTATATGTACCACATTTTCTTTATCCATTCTTTGGTTGAGGGGCATGTAGGTTGCTTCCAGTAATGCTGCTATGAACATAGTTGAACAAGTGTCCTTGTGGTATAATTGAGCATCCTTTGGGTATATGCCCAAGAGTGGTTTAGCTGGGTCTCGAGGTAGATTGATTCCCAATTTTCTGAGAAACTGCCATACAAATTTTGAAAGTAGCTGTACAAGTTTGCACTCCCACCTGCAGTGGAGGAGTGTTCCCCTTACTCCATATCCTTTCCAACATAAGTGGAGATAAAGGGTTTTGGTTTTTTTTTTTTTTTTTTTGGTTTTTCAAGACAAGGTTTCTCTGTGTAGCTTTGTGCCTTTCCTGGATCTTGCTCACCACCCAGCTGAGATAAAGTATTTTTGATCTTAGCCATTCTGACAGGTGTAAGATAGTACCTCAGAGTCATTTTGATTTGCATTTCCCTGATGGCTAAGGATGTTGAACAATTCTTTAAGTGTACCTTAGCCATTTGAGATTCTTCCTTTGAGAATTCTCTGTTTAAATCTGTGCCCCATTTTTAATAGGATTATTTGGTATCTTGATGTCTAGTTTCTTGAGTTCTTTATGTATTTTGGAGATCAGCGCTCTGTGAGATGTGGGGTTGTTGAAGATCTTTTCCCATTCTGTAGGCTGATGTTTTATCTTATGGACAGAGTCCTTTGCCTTACAGAAGCTTTTCAGTTTCAGAAGGTCCCATTTAATGTCGATCTCAGTGTCTGTGCTACTGGTGTTCTATTCAGGAAGTTGTCTTCTGTGTCAAAAACACAATCCAATAAAGAAAATGATTAGCTGGTGTTTTTCAAGTAAAATATGCCAGTGAAGTAAAATAAGCAAGACAGAGACTCAAGACTATATGTGTATTACATAAATTTGTCAAAGGATTTAATTTAGATAAAGAATTTTACAAGTTATCAACCAAGATTGATTACCACCTTGCCGAGGACAATTTTAAGAGCCATGCCATATTGCCTGCCTGAGTTAAGTTTCTGTTGTCTAGTATTGAGCCACTAACAAGAAACTTTTGACATGCCTGGACAAGTCCTGAGTTATTGGAAAATAACTTAACATTTCCTTATCTTTCTGCTACAGTGACCATTAGTAACAATGTTTTGTGGTTAGGTTGCTTGGTTGGGTTGCTTGGCAACCCTGATCTTTTCCCAAAGAAAGTTTCCTGGTCTGCTTACTATAAAACACACCTGAGAAAAATAAAATTTTACAGCTTTATCAGAATACTGTCTTGCTATCAATTCTTTGTGTCTCTTGTCTCTTTCATTCACCATTCCCCCTTCTAGGGTCTCTGCTGAAGATCCCGCTGGCTGGGACACCACCTCCAGAAATATTAAGTATAATGTTGCTAAAACTTTAGTAAAATATCAAATTAAGGGTAGTGAAATAATGTAACAATAGGATAAGTACTGAATGCATAAAGCAAACCCCTAATGTTCATATTAAGAATAAACGTTACTGTAGTAAGTATTATGGTATGGTATTTTTCTTGTATATTTTATCAGCCATTAGAGATGTTTAGTAATGTTGTAAAATTGTATTTATTTATTTATTTATTTATTTATTTATTCATTTATTTATTTTGAAACAGGCTCTAACTATGTAACCTAGGCTGGCCTTGAACTCACAGAGCACTAACTTCCTCTTGTCTCTACCTCCCAAGTACTGAGACTAAAGGCATTAGCTACCATGCTCAACCTGCTGGAATTGCTTTTTGTTGTAGAATATTATTTTAAAATATGTTACATTTGTCTATGCTGTAGAACATTTGTTTAATGATGCAAAGATGTGTTGCATTCTTTTATGTTGCATTTGTTTAACTCTGTGAAGCTGTGTTACCTTGCCTGTCTAAAACACTTGAAAGTCTAATAAAGAGCTGAATGGCCAATAGCAAGGCAGGAGAAAGGATAGGTGGGGCTGGCAGGGAGAGAGAATATAAATAGAAGGAAAAAAGAAAAGGGAGCAAGAAAGATCAAGGAGTGAGAAAAGAAGGGGCCAGCCACCCAGCTACACAGCCAGCCATGGAGTAAGAGTGAAAGTAAGATACACAGAAGTAAGAAAAGGAAAAAGCCCAGAGGCAAAAGGTAGATGGGGTAATTTAAAGTTAACAAAAGCTGGCTAGAAACAAGCCAAGCTAAAGCCATGGCATTCATAAGTAAGAGTAAGCCTCCATGTGTGATTTATTTGGGAGCTGGGTGGCAGTCCCCTCAAAAGAGTCACAGAGTAAAAACAACATCAACATCTTTTATCTTTTAAAATATATTTAGTTATTCACATTGACTCCTGATGTAAATGCATGAGCTTAGGAAGTTCAGTACAGGAATGTGATAAGGTAAAAATAAATCCTAGACACTTTTAATTATAGAGCTACAAAGAAAGACATTTCATATTAAAATGTATTCTATAGACTGCAGCCATAGAAACTTAACCCATCATACAGCTCAAGGCTGAACACCTAACTTCTGGCACAGAGCAGTAGGAAGCTAATAAACACTTCTCAAGTGACTATTGCAAGGTCAGCTGTGGTAAGGAAAAGGAACAACCAAGTTTGGGGTATACAAGAGAGATGACATGATTTACAAAAGTGTGATTTTGAATGGCAACACAGACACATGATAACTGGTAAAGGGAGGCCAAGTTAGAGTGTTCATTATAAATGATAAATACATAACTAAAGCACAAAGTAGCTAGGTTATATGGGATCAGCCATAAGTTAGCTCTAATAAAATATTTAGAGATGGGGGGCCGGAGAAATGACTCAGTGGTTAAGAGCCCTGGCTGTTCTTCCAGAGGCCCCAGGTTCAACCTACATGGCAGCTCACAATTGTCTGTAACTCCAAGATCTAACACCCTCACACTGACATACATGTGGGCAAACACCAATGTACATAAAATAACAAAAAATTATTTAAACATATTTAGAGATGGTTATTTTTCCACAGGAAAACTAGATGTAAGATTCTTGATAACAAATCCAACACTTGATAAGCTAAATAGAATGTGGATTTTCTTTTTTTTTTTTTTTTTTTTTTTTTTTGGTTTTTCGAGACAGGGTTTCTCTGTGTAGCTTTGCGCCTTTCCTGGAACTCACTTGGTAGCCCAGGCTGGCCTCGAACTCACAGAGATCCGCCTGGCTCTGCCTCCCGAGTGCTGGGATTAAAGGCGTGCGCCACCACCGCCCGGCTGAATGTGGATTTTCTTAACTGGAAAAAAAAAGGCACTAGGACTGCTTTAAAATACACTGCCATTGAGAACATCAATCAACTGGCTACAATTTTCCACACAGTTGTAAATTTGTTTCTTATTTTAGAAACCAGGAATAACAATGAGTCAAAGTGTATTTACAGTTGAAGATTATTTTTCTTACAGGATGGTAACCAGAGCACTGCATTCAGTCTTGACTTTGAAAAGTCTGCGATTTTCTGAGATGGTTTTATGCCTCAAGAAATAAAAAGTGTCATAAGAAATGCAATACTTTTGCATTTTGGGCAATTACAATATAAGATCTTGATACATGTTATGTATTCACCAAAAAATCAGCTACTAAGTTTTAATTTTTCCTAATGTTCAACTCTCCAAGAAGGTTTAGTTCTCGTGAATTCAGACCTTGAACATGGAAAGTCCTTAATGTTTATCAGTAGTGCTGAACTTTGCCTCCCTGGGAGCTGAGCTTTGCTGACAGGGATGGGTGTGACAACAGTTAAGCATGCCAGGTTTTTCTGTGTTTACTCAGGTCAATAAAAAACTCAGTTTCACCACTTCATATGGCTCCAGAATTAGCCAGCATTCCCAAGGTTGCTGGAACTTCATGTTTTGATATTTTTATGTATTTAGCCCTTTCTCTCTTGACTTATTTAAGTGAATCAACCTCTCTCTCTCTCTCTCTCTCTCTCTCTCTCTCTCTCTCTCTCTCTCTCTCTCTCTCTCTCTTCTCTCTCTCTCTCTCTGTTTCTCTTTCTCTCTCTCCATTTTTTTGAGACAGAGTTTCTCTGTGCAACAGTCTTGGCTGTCCTGGATCTCACTTTGTAGACCAGGCTGGCCTTGAACTCACTGAGATCAGCCTGCCTCTGTCTCCCAAGGTGAATTTCTTTTTACCTGGTTATTTATTTTATTTTATATTTTGGAGTTCTTCAACAAGTACTTCTAAAGAAAGTTTTATACTTAAGAAGTAAATTTTTCATTAAATCCAAATAGACTTAATATGGAGAGGTTTCAGTAAAGGGGCTGCTGAGGAGGCCTGCTCCCCTGGGCAGACCCAGCCTTTTTCATCTCTCACATTTCCTCCTCCCATGTTCTCAGGCTCTTCTCACTGATTCCATTGCTCTGATTTTATGCATTATTATTAGTAGTAGTAGTGGTGGTAGTGACAGCAGTAGTAGCAGCAGTAGTTTTTGTTTTGTTAAACAGGGTCGACCTATATCTTCCTGGCTATCCTGGAACTTACTATGTAGAACAGGCTGGCCTTGAACTCATAGAGATCCACATGCCTCTGCCTCTAAAGTGCTGGGATTATGGGTGTGAACCACCATGCCCAGCTTATTTTATTAGTTTGAATTGTGTGTGTGTGTGTGTGTGTGTGTGTGTGTGTGTGTGTTTGCACACGTGAGTGCAGGTTCCTGCAGAGATTATCCTCGCTGCTGCCTTCAGAGGGAAAGAAGTGGCTGGTGTACCAGTAGCTGCCTTAGCAGCCAGTTCTAATCAATTCAACCCCAACCCCTCTGATTGGAGATTTTTTTTTTCCCTATGGTGCACATAATTATGGTTCTAGTGGCAAATGAATAAGAGTCTTAAGGTTGCTGGCATTACTTTAATAAAGAGACACTTCACAAAGGTGGGCACAAGCCTACAGCAAATAAGAGAAGGATCCCACTTACCCACAGCAAGATGGTTGCTCATCTCAAGGCTCAAGGAAGACAATAATGTCCCGTTTGCTGCCTGCAGCCCTCTTAGGGGCTGTGAACTTCCAGGAGGCCATCCCAACAGAAAGCAGCTTCCAGTAGCGGTCACTCTGGCCTCTTTCCTACCTACTTTTGTCTCTCCTGTATCTCTTATATGATTATAAAGTGAAGAGGAAAGGAATCTGGTTTACACAATGTATAAAGCCACCCTCTGCAGGCATGAGGAGCAGAGAAGGATAGAAAGAGAGAATGTAGGAACCAATGAAAAATGTCCAGTGTAAAGGGCTTAGTGCTTCCTTAATTTTCATGTGTGCATGCTTGTTTATGCGTATGTGTACATGTGTGTATCTCTGTATGTTTGTGTCTGTGTGCTTGTGTGTGTGTGTGTGTGTGTGTGTATGTGTGTGCATGGTGAGTGCCATGTGTGTGAGTGTGGCGAGAGGTCAGCATAGGTTGTCTTTGATCACTCTTCAACTAATTTTCTGAGACAGAGTGACTTACAGACTCTGGAACTTTCTGATTGGCGAGGGTGGGTGGCCAAAGAGCCCCAGTTATCTTCCTGTCTCTGACCTCCTCATCCTTTCTTTTTCCCAAGTGAAAACGTCACTCACTCCTAAAGGCATGGCTAAAAACCCATCTACTCTAAGAAAGCTTACCCATACCCCGAGACAAATTTAGTCCCTCCCATCTCTGAACATTCAAACTGTGTTTCCTCTCATAAGAGGGACAGGCCATCAGCAATCCCTTCAGTTCTTACAGCCTAACCTTGCTCAGTCAATGGCCACTCCATCGTGCTAACCATGCAGACCACTACTTGGGAGTCACCTGTGGCACTCTTTGCCACTCCCTGTCCTATATCCCCCAAGGGCTTTGCATGAAATCCAGAGCCCAAGTCAAGGCCCACATGATATCCCATTCCATGCCTCAAGACTTCTTATATCATTCTGTCTTTATGATTCCAGCTCAGGCTCCATTGCTCCATTCCAGGGATGTCTGTCTCACTGCTGTGGGTACAGCTACTAAGACTAGCTCCTTCACACACTCTTTGCACATACTCAGACTTAAATACTTCTTCCCAGCTGGCCATAATGCTTGTTCTATGAGTTCAGGAAGCTCTATTCAATTGCCATCTAGAATCATTTCTCTACTCTATGTATCCCATTTAATTCCCCCATGACGCAAAGTATATCAACTTCCCAGTTATTTTGTGTATAGATTCTATCTTGACTTACTACAATGTAACTTCCATAAGGACTTCACTTGGTTAATGTCTAGAGTACAGTAACCACAGAGTACATAAAATATGTAATCACATAAGGTGTTTTTAATCTTGTATTTTATTATTATTATTAAATGGGCATACATACTTTGCCTATGTATATCTTATATATCTGTGCACCACATCCATGCCCGGTCCATATGGGAGTCATAGAGGGCATCAGATACCCTGGAACTGGAGTTATAGATGGCTGAGTGCTGCCATGTAGGTGCTGGGGATCAAACCAGAATCTTCTGGAGGAGCAACCTGTGCTTTTAACCTTTGAGCCATCTCTCTAGCTCCCTCATATAACTTTTTTCTTGTTTTCTCTTTCTGGTAGAAATATAACATGAGCGACACATGTGATGTAAATTATCCTAAGAGTTATAATTTTCAAGCTAAAAGGAATGCAAAATTAATTCTAATAATATAGTTGTCATAAATCCATATACCCAAATTATCATTTCAATGTGAAATCTTTATAACATTATTAATGCTGCTTTTACATTTCTTTATGATTGTTCAAAATCTAGATGTTTTACATATATAAAAAAACTCAGTGCATATTAGTCACACACTTAAGATGATTAATAGCCACAATCTGCAAGTGACTTATATATTGGAGAATTCACAGAATAAATATAATGATGGAAAATTGCAATGATGGAAAGAAAAATTCCTAACACTGGGAACACTAACAGCAGGTCCTGCGGCAGGTGGCAAGTAGAAGAATAAAGATCATTCAATTGCAAAATCATATGAAAGGAACTACCAAAATGGCCAGGATCAGCAACAGGCAGAGGGATTGCTTTGTAACACATGTGGAACTGTTGACATGAAGTATGTGTTTACATGGAGATGAAAGTTCCAGGGACACAATAGAAAGACCAGCTATCAGAGACAAGAATTCAGAGGACAGTGCAGTGGGTCGTGATTGAAGCTGAGAGGGTGTGTGTTGTTGGGGAGCTGCTTTAAGGTTCTAAATTGGACTTTAGTGAAACACTTTTGGTTTTGGCTTGTAATAAGCGTGCCTGTGAGGGATTTTCTTGATTAGGTTAATTGGGGTGTAAGACCTACCCACTGTGGGTGACACCATTCCCTGGGCTATGATTATGAGCTATAAAAAGGAGAGAATGAGCTAAGCACAAAATTCATTACTCTCTGCTTCCTGACCGAATGCAATGTGATCAGCCACCCTTGTCTCCTGCCTTGACTTCTCCGCCTGATGGACTGTAGACTTGAACAGTGAGCCAAACGAACCCTTCTCCCTTAAGTCATTTTTGTTAGAGTATTTTATCACAGCCACAGGAAAGTAACTAAGACACTTTATGAACAAGAATAGAAAGAGAGCGAAGAAGAGATACCACAGTCCCCTTCAAGGACACCCCCCAACGACCTAAACACCTTCACTAAGCCTCAGCTTCAACTTCCTAAAGGTTTTCATGGCCTTCTAATAGGACCACGCTTGGGTGGCTTTAAAAGCACAGGCGCTTTTGAAGGGGGTTGTGCACTAGATAAAAAAGCCATAGCATGCAAGCACCCAAAGATTTGTTTCTTCCTACAGCTTATGGTATTATCACTAACGACTCTGTCAACTTGACATACTCTGGAAGAACGTCCTCGGGTGAGTCTGATGGCCAAACTCCATAGGTCACTCAAGTTATCATGTTTTTGTTTAGGTTTAGATATTCTTCCTCCAAGCCCACCTGCTGTGTTACAACAGCACATGGAATAGTCCATAGACACACATGATAGCCTAGTTCTGTATCTGGGAGACGTGTAGACTTACCACATTGTGGGGGGCCATCCCACCCCCACTTTTCCCCAGGATACTCTTGAGCAGGAGCAGCAGGAAATATTAGATAGAAATATAGCTAGAGAGAGAGAGACAGACAGACAAAAAACACAGGAGGGCCCAGGGCTGTATTCAAAAGGGCTTTTTATAACAATGCCAAGGGGCGAGGCAAAAGACCTCCCCTTGCTAGGTACAGTCAAGTGTAGACCCTTCCAAACACCTGGTACTCAGGGCCCGTGGTCCAATCATCCTCTTATGCAGTCCTGCTGGGTAAAGGCACTAGGAAACCCAGGTGGGCTCCCATGCCACATGTGGTTATTCTCACTATTCCTGTATTTGGTCTAGTTGTTGTACTATGTACTATGTTACATGTTTTTACTCCTCCATGAAAAGTCTCAAACTTTAGTTTTCAAAGTATTTTCATTCTCGTTTATATAACTTGGGCAATCATTTAGGTATCTTGTCATATAATGAAAATCTGTCTAAAGGTGACAAATAATCTCTACCATTAAATATAGAAAAAAAACCACTTGCTTTATATTTAAGCACTGTGATCACACAGAATCACATTTAAATTCTGACCTCATTCACATCTTATTTCCATGTGTCATAATCTATTTTGTTTCTTTATTTACTCATTTGACCTCTCAACTAAACTCAAGTTCCTTGAAGGCACATTGTCTAATATTTATCACTAGGTTTCCAGACTTGTGAGTTAATTTTTTAAAAAAAAAAATAGGAAGGAAGAATTTTTTGGTTCCAACTGCTTTAGGTTATCTGTTAAACCTACCATTAAACTGAAGTTTTCATTTTATACAGAAATATGAATACTTGCTGTGGGATGTTCTGTATTGTCAGATGTGTTGCTCTGATTGGTTAATAAATAAAACAATGATTGGCCAGTAGCCAGGCAGGAGGAAGTATAGGCAGGACAAGGAGGAGAATAATTCGGGGAAGTGGAAGGCTCAGGGAGGGAGACGCTGCCAGCCACCACCATGAGTACTAACATGTAAGATACTGGTAAGCCATGAGCCATCTGGCAAGGTTTAGATTTATATAAATGGGTTAATTTAAGATGTAAAAATTAGATAACAAGAAGCCTGAGCCACGGCCATACAGTTTATAAGTAATATAAGTCTCTGTGTGTTTACTCGGTTGGGTCTGAGCAGCAGCGGGACTGGCAGGTGAGAGAGATTTGTCCTGACTGTGGGCCACGCAGGACTGGAGAAAACTCCAGCTACAAACACTGTTATGTGGTGATATTTTTATTTGTGCTGAAATGTGGTGATATTTTATTTGTGCTTTAATAAATAAGGCTTGCCTGGAGATCAGAGGAAGAAGGCCAGCCATTATAAGGAAACAAAGAGGTCAGGCAGCCATAGCACACGCCCTTAATCCTATCACTTAGCAGGCAGGATCTCTGTGTGTTCTAGGCTACACTAGGGAACAGAGCCAAGTGTGGTGACACAAGTCTTTAATCCCAGTACCAAGCATAGAGACCTGGAGGTCTGTACAGACAGACAGTGACAGAGCTGTGTAGAAAGAGGAAGTGGTGTAGCTGGGCTAAGACAGCCAGTGAAAGAACAGAACAGAAAAGGCATATAAACATGAGTATATAGGAAGAAGCTCTCTTTGGAAGCTGTGGAGTTGGTGAGGTGAGGTTAGCTCATAGTTTGTCCTAGTCCTCTGATCTTTCTCTCAAGCTTTAACCCAAATTTCTGGCTCTGTGTTTTTTATTTATTAAGACCATTTAGAAATTCATCTACACTGTTAGTGACCACAGAGAATTGCACACTCTGACTCTTTCCTCTTTACATTTTGAGCTTCATCAGTAGTCATCATTATACCTACAAAGCAACATGTGCTATGTTGAGCAGCAAGATCACAAACTACTCAACCTACTCCAGTCATTCAGCCTCCATAATGTATTGGTTTACTTTCTATTGCTGTGATAAAACACCATGGCCAAACAACTTGGGCAGGAAAAGGTACATATCCATGTCCATGTCCGTGTTACTGTCCATATTCAGGGAAGTCAGGGCAGGAACTTAAGGCAGGAACCTGGAGGCAGGAACTGAAACAGAGGCAGTGGAGGAATGCTGTTTACTGGCTTGCTTTCCAAGGCTTGCTCACTCTGCTTCCATATGGAACCCAGGCCCACCTACCCAAGGATGGTACCACCCACTGTGAGCTGAGCCCTCCCACATCAATCATTAATCAAGAAAATTGCCCCGCAGGCTTTCCTACAGGCCAATCTGATGACAGTGTTTTCTCACTCAAAATCATTTTCTCAGATGACTCTAGTTTGTGTCAAGTTGACAAACAAAACAAAACAAAAAACCATGACACCTAGTAATGACGATTCTTCTGAACACTGCATTCATAACTTATCCCTTCAATAGAAGTTTCTCCAGTTGTTTAGGAATTGCTAATGCTCCTCCTTCTTAATTATACAAAGTGAACCTTTAAACAGGTTGGGGTTACTTTGTTAGCCGTCAGTATAATCTGGTAAGTCTCAAAGAAACACAGTGATAAGAATTATTCACTAGCATTAATTAACAATGACATATTTCCTGTAATGAAAGTATTACATACTCTCTGCAAAATTTGAGTGACACAGGATGTTGAAAGTGAAACATACCACTCTTCCACATTCACACCTATAAGAGACAATCAAATTTTGTTTGGTTTTAGAGTTTGTCTGTAGAGTTTTTAGTGCATACTCCACCCCCTAGAAAATATTCTTTACTGAAGCACACCATGTTTCTTAATCTTTCTTATGTGGGAATCATTTCTGGTCAGTATGTACAGAAGTACATTACTGTTTTAATAATCCAGTAATATACTCCATACCTAAAAGCTTTATACTTTTAACCAGTTCTCAGCCGATGGGCAATGAAGCAGTTTCCAAATTTGTTTTTTACTAAAGAAATAAACTTGCAATAAATCCTTCTTTATATCTCTTTCTGCCTTTTGCAACTGTTTCTTTAGGGAAGTTCTTAGAAATGGAATTTCTGACTCTTTTACTGTTCCAGTATTTTATTTTGAACATGTCATTATTTTAAGCGGATATTTCAAAATCGTTTTTAATAGGGTGTTATCTACCTTAATAGACATCTCTTACGGTGTTCTATTTTATTACTACAATCATCGCTTATTTTAATTGTTTCCAGGGAGACTCTCTCACGGTTTGATGTCATGTTGTCCTCGTTGGTAGACAACCGTAGCATCTTTCCAGATGTTTCTTGGTAACTTGAACATTCCCTATAAAGTTGCTCTTTATAACATTTGTCCCTCTTAATTCCAAAGTAATTCTTGTAGTAGTTCTTATAATTGTGACAATGAATTTATCAATAACAAGTATTAAGTACAAATTTGTTGTTTCTATTTCTATCTTCTATATATTTTCATGTACTCTATTTTAATTTTTAGATAGTTGTCCTTTTCTTGATAGTTTGTGTTTTTTATATCATGTCTAGATAGAATTTTACCGACTATAGTACAAATTATTACCCTAAATTTTCCCTGGTATCTTATTCTTTTATTTTGCATTTATTATACATTTACTTTCAATTAAATATTTAATATGTTATTTTGTATGTCAGAATAGAGAAATAGTTAAAAACTACTAAAACTAGTCTAGGATAATACTTCCAGAAGAAAAAAACATGGCAGAAATTTCAAAACTGAATTAGTAGGTGTTTTCTAGTATGTATGAAAATAAAGCTGTTTTGTTCCTACAGGATACTGAGCTCTTTTGTATTCTGCTGAGAACGCTGGGAGTTTATCAGTGGAGACACGGGTCAGTTAAGGGTCCCCACACCGACTGCTTCTGGGAATGTTAACAGTGAAAAGGCCTCGTGGAAGGCAGGTTAGCAGGGCCTTTTGAATAAAGAAGTGTCCTTTTTCCTCCCAAGAAACTTTCTCATGCCCCCTTTCCTGATCCTAACAGCAACACTTGAGGAGTTGGTAAACGTCTCAACACAAGGGGGCGCCAACAATAGATGGAAACTGGACTGACCCTCGGGGATGGCCGGACTGAGGAAGAGGATTTGGCTTTGGGTTTGTTTTCTTTTCTTTTTGAGAGGGGGAGACTTGAATGAGACATATTTCGATCTATCTACAGTAAGAACAATTATTTGGATGAATAAATCTTTGTACTTGTTTTAGCTAGCTTCTTTTACTGACACTAAAACATCGAGCCTACACAATGGTCTTTGAGAACCGTGAGAACGGCATACTTCTTTATAGTGGTGCCTTTCTCGTATATTTGAATCATCTCACTTGCCTGTGTCTTTCCTTTGACTTTACCTATCCTGTGTGCCAATCTGTCCCACCCAGTGCAATGGCCCCTAGAAACCAGACATCTGAGCTATTTGCTGAATGTGTAAGAAGAAATACTATCAAGGATCTTTACATTATTCGAGTTAACATTTATTTTTTATAATAAAAACACAGAAAAATCATATAGAGCCACACAATGAAGAAATGTTTACAGCACACAGCCAGTTGAAAACTCCAATTCTAATTTCTTTTTTTTTTTTTTAAATCAGATCATGAATATCACTTAGCAAGTAGGCAGGCCAGGATTTTACAGTAGTACTATTTTGAGTGGCTTCCAAACCACAGGCAAAACAGATTACAACTTATTTTGTATTTGGTAACCTGTTTTATACTAACAGGGTATTCATGACATTGATTAATTTTAACTCACACTAAATAGTGGACATTTCTCCTGTTTTCACTGTTACAAACAATGTTTTGGTGTGCATCACTTTTTTTACAATAACAGGATATATTAGCCCAATTTCTTTTGCTATATCAAGATATATGAAATTCAATGTTCCATAAAGAAAAGAAGGTAATCTAGGTCAGTTTTTCAGTGTGAAACCCAGCATCACGTGGCACTCTGAGGAAGTCCCCCTTGGCTGAATCACAACATTGAAGATGACATCATAGTATGAGTGCATATGAAATGGAGATAGATATCACATCCAGGTATCCAGAGAGGGGTAAAGGGGACTTCAACTACCTTACTCTGGGAGCCCCACACTAATCCCTCCCCAGCATAGCAACCCAATGACTCCTCTTACCTCCTCTTAGGCTGTTTCTTAAAGGCTCTAATACCTTTTAACACAGTAAGATTGGGGACCAAGATTTCAACACAGGAGTGCATTAGGAAGACATACTCGAGCCATAGTGTAGACTAAACAAAAGATTCACAGCCAGTTAGGATATCACCAAGCTTCCTTCTTCCAAAAATGGTTGCAAATTTTATTATCTATGTATTATGAAATTCTTTCCAAAGTCATACCAACTTTTAATTCTACCAGCAGCCCGAGGGCTACTCATTCATCTCACTTGCTTTGTGCTCAGTATTAGCGTTTCACACTTTGCTAGTCTGCCAAATGTGAACATTCTTCATTAGTTTTAAAAGTGTCCCATGTTTTCTGAGACACTGCTCTCTGTATTTGTAGTCACTGAGCTTTCTGGATTGCCTGTTTATGTCAATTGCTATTGCTTATTGTAGTTGAAAGGAAGTTTTAAAAATTAAGACAATTTTATTATACTTTTGCTCATATGTATATGTGTATGTGTGTGCACGTGTGTGCGTGTGGAGGTCAGAGGACATCTTGAGTTGGTTCTCTCCTTTAATGCTGATGTGCTTTTTCGTCAAGTTGACAAGGGATCAATTGTGCTGCTTAGCTTTTGTCAACTTGACATAAACTAGAGTCACCTGGGAAAAGGAAACTCAACTGAGGAATTCCCTCTATGATGTTGGCTTATGTGCATGTCTGTGGGGTATTTTCTTAATTGCTAGTTGTTGTAGACAGGTCCAGCTGTGGGCATTGCCATCCCTGGTCAGGTGGGTTGGGCTGTCAAAAAATGTAGTTGAATGTGTGCCTGGGAACAAGCCAGTAACCAGCATTCCTCCATGGTTTCTACTTCAACTTGCCTCTAGTTTCCTGTTTGGCTTCCTGCCTTGACTTCCTTCAGTGATGGTGTCTTAGGGTGCCTATTGCTGTAAAGAGACACCATGACCACAGCAATTCTTATAAAGAAAAACATTTCATTGGAGTGCCTCGCTTATAGTTCAGAGGTTCAGTCCATTATCATCATGGGGTGGGACATGGCAGCATGAAGGCAGACATGGTGCTGGAGAGGTAGTTGAAAGTTCTACATCTTGCAGGCAACAGGAAGTGGTCTGTCTCAATGGACATGGCTTGAGCATATATGAGACCTCAAAGCCCACCTCCACGGTGAAACACTTCCTCCAATAAGACCGTACCTACTCCAACAAGCCCCACCTCCTAAGAGTGCTGATCCCTTTGCGGACCATTTTCTTTGAAACTACCACAGATGGACTATATATAACCTATAAACTGAAGTAAATCCTTTCTTGTCCAGGTTGGTTTTGGTTGATGTTATATCACAACAGAAAGAAAAGTAGGGAACTATGTAACCTTGGCTAACATGGAACTTGCTATGTAAACCAGCTGACCTCAAACTTGAGAAATCCTCTGGCTTCTATCTTGGACTCCATGAACAAACCTGTACCACATTTTTGTTATCCATGCATCTATTGATGGATATTTAAGCTGGTTCCATTTTTTTTCTAGTGTGACTAATGTAGCAACAAAAATGGAAAGATAAGTCTCTCTTTGGTAGAATTGACTTAGTCATTGGGGTATTCATCCAGGAGCAGTACAGCTGGACTATGAATTAGTTGTACTTTTAGGTTTTGAAGACCTTCCACATGGACTTTTATAGTGGCTGTGCCCATTCACATTCCAATGAGCAATGGATAATGGCTCTTTCCCCCAACATCCTTGCCAGCATTTGTTGCCATTTTTTCCTTGATAGT
The DNA here is from genome assembly GCF_949786415.1 of Peromyscus eremicus. Taxonomy (NCBI): domain Eukaryota; kingdom Metazoa; phylum Chordata; class Mammalia; order Rodentia; family Cricetidae; genus Peromyscus; species Peromyscus eremicus. Next base: position 104,379,134 of record NC_081421.1, on the reverse strand, counting down.
CATTCTGGCTGAACAAACAATAAGCTCACAGTAGTTTTAGTTTGCGTTTGCCTGATGGCTAAGGATGCTGAGCACTTTCCCAGATATTTACTGACCATGTGAGAAGCTTCTTTTGGGAACTCTTGACTCAGTTCATTTGCTCATTTATTGGTTGATTTGTGATGGTGTTTAATTTTTGTAGTTATTTATAATTTTACATATTAATCTCAATCTAATATATATTCAGCAGTTTCCTGTACTGGGTCTTTCTTATATCACTAGCTCTCAAATAATGATATGGGGACTTCTTATTAAGTATGAAAGTTTGGCCTAAGCTTAGGCTTGTTCTAAAAACTTAACCCCGTTTATATTAATCTACATTCTGCCACAGGGCTCGTTACCTCTCCTCAGTACAGTACGTCTGACTTCCTCCACTTCTAGCTGGCAAATCTCTCCTGCTTTAGATTCTTTCCCAGAGTTCCTACCTCTCCCCAGGAGTCGCACCTATCCTCTCCTGCCTAGCTATTGGCCATTCAGCTCTCTATTAAACCAATCAGAAGGTGCCATAGTCAGGTGAGGTTAAACAGACACAAACAGTATACAAAAAGAGTATCCCAACAGTTTCCCCCTTCTGGAGGCTGCTTTTCACTTTGGTGATTATTTTCTTTGCTTTACAGACATTTTAAGTTTATGTAACCCTAGTTATCAGTTCTTGGGATTATTTCCTGTGCTATTGGAGCCTTTTTCATAAAGACCTTGCCTGTACCTATATATTGAAGTTTTATCTGTTTTTTGTACCCCCCCAAGAGGTTTCAGAGTTTCATGTCTTGTTTTAAGATCTCTGATCCATATTGAATTGATTTTTGTGCATCATGAGAGATATGAATCTTGTTTCATTCTTTAACATGTGGACATCCTTTTGCAGTCACAATATTGATTCCACCAATCCAAGAGCATGGGAGGTCTCTCCATCTCGTAGTGTATTCTTTAATTTCTTCAGTGTTTCAATGTTCCACTGTGGAGAGCTCTTGCCTCTTTTGTTCTTATTCCTTAGGAATTTAGTTAATTTTGAAGATATTGAAAATTGAAAATTTTTAAATGACTTTTTTGCAGGCCAGTTCACTATTGGTATATAGAAAGGCTATTGACTTTTTCAATGTTACATGAGGCTGTAGATTTAACAAGAGTTGCAATTTTGTCCAGGGAATATCATAAAGGTAGGCAGGGACGGGAGAGTCAATGGCATATTCAGTTGTAATATCTGATAGTGGGATTTGAGCTGATGAGGCCAGGGCTGGGCATGAGACTTCTCCTGGGCATGCAGTATGGTTCGAAGGTGAAAGGCTTTCATCAATGATGTGAGCCTTATAGGGCTGCATCATTGTTAGATTCAAGTACAAAAGGGAGTTGATCTGGAAAAAACCTGCAGACATTCACAGTTTATCTTAGATAGGACACTCTCTTCGACAAGTCTGTGTGATGAGTCCTGGAGATATGGAATCTCACCAAGTATTTAACTCCCTTCTGTTTCATGAGTTTTGCTACTCAGCCTTACCCCCCAACATTACTTTCCAGAATGGGAATAAATTCTAAGCCCAAATTAGCACAAAGGCAACTAAAGCTTCACTTTCTCAAAGTTGCATTTAAAAAAATTCTGATTTAGAATATAAACATCTTATATTTTAATCTGTCAACATGTTAGTACGTTTTTCTAAAAATTGAGGGCTACTTCAGCACAGCTGCAATAATATTACAGCAAAAACAAAACAATTAGCAATAATTTGTGAAGATCAAAAAATAGAGTGTTCAAATTTTCAATGATCTCATATATGTCATAATTTTCGAAGTTACGTGTGTGTGTGTGTGTGTGTGTGTGTGTGTGTGTGTGTGTGTGCGTGCTCTCAAACTTGTTCTTGTACATGTATGAACACACACATGCTTGTTTGGGGTGTTGATTTTCATCCTTCCACCTGGTTTGAGACAGTGTCTCTTCGCTACTGAGGATAGCTTGTGAGTAGCGAGAGCTTTTCCCACTAAGGCATCTCCCCAGCCCTTCATGGTTATTCAGGACTGGGATGTAATAATGCTACACCACTGCATCAGTTCATACAGCTGCATCAGTTCATACAGCTGCATCAGTTCATACAGCTACATCAGTTCATACAGCTGCATCAGTTCATATAGCTCAGGATCTCTTTGAGTCCTAATGAGTTTCCCAGTTTCCCTCCAACAGTGTTTTCTTGTTCTAAATAAACCAAGTCTTTATTATCTTGACTGCTGGTATAATGTTATATGATTCTTTGTCATCTATATTTGAATTAGAATTATTTTAAAGATTTTTGTGTATAAGAATATTTGTAATTGATATCCACCAGGAGAAGGGATGTAAGTTCTTTCCAGTGGAGTAACACTGGGCATATCTGTGGGTGGCCAGCTCCCACCTTTTCAAAGGGTTCCTATGAAGAGGAGAGAGGGATAAGAAAATATTAGATAGAAAGATAGCAAAGAGGAGAAAGACAGAAACATAACACAGCTTCGGGAGGACCTGGGTCAATAACCAACGGCCTTTTCCATGTATTCAAAAGGGCTTTTTATAACAATGCCAAGGGGACAAAAGACCTCCTCCTTACAATATCAAAGCACTCTGCACAGCCAAATGTAAACCCTTCCAAATACCTGGTAACCATGCCCGTGGTCAAATCATCCTCTTATGCAGCCTTGCTGGGTAAAGCAAGCTCAGATACTTGGACCCTGAATAAGTTCACTAGGAAACCTCTGTGGGTCTCCACATATATTAACCACACTGTGGGGAAGACCTCATGCTGGAGTAGCTGGCCAACACAAACTGGATCCACAATGCTGGAATAGCTGATTGTGCTGGAGTAGCTGGCCAACACAAACTGGACACACAATGCTGGAGTAGCTGGCTAACACAAACTGGACACACAATGCTGGAGTAGCTGGCTAACACAAACTGGACACACAATGCTGGAGTAGCTGGCTAACACAAACTGGACACACAATGCTGGAGTAGCTGGCTAACACAAACTGGACACACAATGCTGGAGTAGCTGGCTAACACAAACTGGACACACAATGCTGGAGTAGCTGGCTAACACAAACTGGACACACAAAACAGACTCCATGGGGTTTGGTGGTATACTTCTTTTGGTTTGGTGGTTTTTGCTTTCATGGCTACTGGTGATGTGGTGGTTACTTTCATTCGTTTGATTTTTAAAGAGAGAAGGAGCAAGAAGTTGGGTGGGTAGTATGAGAAGATCTAGGGGGAGTTATAGGAGGGAAGGACCTTAATAAAAATATGTTGTATAATTTTTAATTAAATTTTTAAAAATTAAAATAGTTGTTTTTCTACTATGAAGATAGAATTTTATCTTTTATGTGTCAGCAGTCACTGATACTCTGTGCTTAAGTCTATCATAAAATCTTCTCATTTTTATTGTACTTTACTTACTTACTTGTGTGTGGTGGTCAAGAGTGGAGGTCAGGTGACAACCTGCTGGAGTCAGTTCTCCCTAGCGTGTTGGTCCTGAGGATTGAACTCAGGTAGTCAGGCTTGGCCACAGTCACCTTTACCCACTCAGCTGTCTTGCTTGGCTTTAATATGCTCTTTTATTAGTAAGTTTGACATGTATAAAGAACACATACAGAGACCAGTTACTTTATCATGTTTCACCCAGGAATTCATCTCTTCTATTACTCATTATCAAAGAAAAGTTGCTGCTGTGAATTGTGGCTTTAGTCCCTGGCCTTCTCACAGGAAGGCCACAAAAATGCCTGAGCTATCACATACCGTGTCTTTGAGGTTTGGCCTGAAGCACTCCTGATGTCATAATGCCACAGTGGATTTATTAGTAATTGATTGTGTTAGTCCATTTACAGAACTCTCAGATCTATGCAAAAGTAGTAAGATACACACACAAGTGCTGGGGAAGTGCTTGCTGTGGAAACATGAACACCAGAGTCTGATCACCCAGAACCCTCATAAGAAAACCAGGCATACTGACACACTCACACACTGGCACACTCACATAACGCCAGGACTAGAGAGACAGGAGGACCCTGGGGCTCACTGACCAGACAGTCCAGTTGAATCAGCAAGCTGCAGAGCTAGTGAGAGACCACATCTCAAAGAATACGGTGGAGATCAATTGAGAAAGGCACAGAACATCAGCCTCTGGCCTTTGCATACACATGCTTACCTATGTACACATGTACCTGCACATGGATGTGCACACACAGGAACGCACACAAACACATACAACCGAAGAAATACACAGAAAATGAAAAGCTGTCTCATCTGTGAAAAAGGACCAACGGGCTTTGATTAAAGCCTGAATATTACACATAAGTGGGGTGTTTTATGAGCACGTGTTCCGGCATACTGAAGGTGATCCACTTTATTTTTCTTTAAAGTTTCATTAAAGCACAATTCTTAAGAGAAAACAATGTCAATAGAAGGAAATGGAGGGATGAAGAGGTGACCCAGCAGTTAACAGTGCTTCCTTCTTTCCCAGAGAACATGAGTTGGGTTCCTAGCTCCCACACTGGGACATACACAACTTTCTGCAATTCCAGCTCTGAGGGATCCAGTGATCCCTGGCCACCTGTATGCCTGTGACATACATTCATACACACACACACACACACACACACACACACACACACACACACACACAGGCATGCATGCACATTAAAAATCATTTGAATGGATAATGTATATTCTACGTTGGAGGAAATACGGAAGGCCAAAGGAAGGTATTGGCTTCCTCGTGATATGTATATATTGGAACCAAGAAACTGGTGACTGAATGTTTAATTAGAAATAAGGGAGACACAGCAGGAAGACTAACAAAAAGCTGAAAGTAGGAAGATTAGGAGAGAGAAATGAGATAAGTAATAAGCCTAAAGTAAGAAAGATAGCAAGGTGAAAAATGATCCAACCTCCCCGAGAAGCAGCTTTGTAATATTTATCAAGTAATTAAAATATTAATATCCTTTGACCCAGTTATTTTACATCTCAGAAGATAACCTAAGGGGGAAATGCTGAAATCTGAAAAAAATAACCATGCTTGACTCTCTCCGTATGTAGTTTATAAGTTAAAAAAAAAAAATGGAAATCGCTGCTTCAATGTATAATCTTGGAAATGATAAAATAGCAGTTTATAGGATGAAAGCAGTTATTTTTTTTAATTTGTAAAATATACGATGGCATGAGAATCTTGTTATGCTGTAGGGCTAGTTATCCATATATCCACGGAGAAAAATGTGTGTGATGTGGGATCAGTGGGAGTTTATAATGATATGCTATGATGGAAAAATACAAAGCTAAAATTAAGAATTTGCTTCTGAACCAACCTTACTTAGATTTTTCTCAGTAAAGAATGTGCTGAGCATGATGCTGAGGGTGACCGCCAAGGCTGCAGAAGACACTAGGGATGTGGTCCCTTAACTCGCTTTCCCCAAACATCCTCATTAGAACCTTAGGGAGAAAAGGTGCTTTTGTTTTAAATCTGTTTTAAATCTGCATATGGGTTTTGTCTAATGAGCAAGTTCCAATAAGATTCATCAACGACAAAACAATGAAGAGAACTCTATTGCAGAACTATTAGCAGTTTGGACTGAAAATGATAGAAACAGCACAGAGCTTGTATAGAGAAATATAACATCTCATCATAAAAAAGTGTGTCCCGTAAGAGGTGGAGGCAGAGAATTCTCTAAAATGTCACCTGTTTCTGGGTAGCCATCTTAGAGTGATATTGCTCTCCCCTCCATTTTCCTTACACTTAACCTGTGGAGTAAGACTTTTCTATGAATCTGGAGAACATTACCTTTAATGAGATTAAAACAGACATAGAAAGACAAATCTCAGATGATGTCACAGATGTGGCCTCTTAAAATTGATAGGAATTAAAGGTAGAATGGCAGTTACCAGAGGTCAGGAGAAACCGAGGGAAAGCTAGGTATGTGACACACACCATTAATCCCAGCACTCGGGAGGCAGAAGAAGGTGGGTCTCTATGAGTTCGAGGCCAGCCTGGTCTACCTAGTGAGTTCCAGGATGGCCAGGGCTATGTAAAGAGACCCTGTCTCAAAAAGCAAAACAAACACAAAAGCCAAACAAGCATAAAAAGAAAGAAAGGGAAGAGAAAGGTTACAGGATGGGCGCAGAGTCACTGCCGGGAACAAGAAGTCCCACGGTGCTGCTGCTGGGTGGAGGGATGACTGTGGATGCTATGCTGAAAGCGTTTGAGTAGTTGTTCTCAAGCTTCCCTACATGTGTATACTATACATTGATCGTATCTCCCCTCACCCCGCCACTCTTCCTGTCCTCACTCCTCCATGCTCCTGCTAGCCTTCTTTACGACAGGTGAACTGAATGGAAGTGACGGCTACGCTCACCCTGACTTAAACATCACAAAACACCCCATCCATAGGCACATTTTTTTCTATGCAGAGTAATAAATTGATACTTATTTTTAAGTTTTAAAATTTCCACAAATGTTAATTACATCAATGATCTCTCTCTCTCTCTCTCTCTCTCTCTCTCTCTCTCTCTCTCTCTCTCTCTCAAAAAAAAAAAAAAAAGATATCAGGAAAGTAAGACATCAAAACGAAACTGACTCCGGTATGTAGTATGTATTAGACACACATTTTCCCTTCTACTACTGTGAGGGCTCACTCTCCTTCACCGGAGCTTCTCGGCTGAACATTCTGATGCAAACATTTGTGATTTCCCACAATGGTCTCTTTAATCTCCAAAAATCTGCTGAGTGATGATTTCTCTTCAGAAAAAGGATTCTGTTGTCTCCAATTTAGAGTAGCCAGTTCTGAGCCCAACTCCCTTCTTAAACTTATAGAAACAGCAAACGATCTCCTTTTCTAAAATACTTTATTACAGCAGGAAAACCACTTCTGTTTTCTTTTTTGTAAAATAGCTGTTCATGACCTTTGTCTGTGTTGTGTTATCAAGCTATTCATTTCTTTCTTATCAGTTTCCTTGTCATCTTTCAATCGAGGCAATACCAAAGTTACAACTTTTCACAGTTGTGATGAACTTTCTCAGTGTACTGTTTATCTATAATTTTCTTTTCCTACCTTTGTGTCTTTTTGTTTATATTTTATTACCCAAATGCATGTTGCTCATAGTAAACTCAAAATCAGCACAGATATTCATAAAATACAAAAATCTGGTTTAAAAGATGGGTAATTTGTTTTCTAAAAATCACTCTGAAATACAGAAATAAAATACCTCACAATGTTATTATACATGTATGCGTTCTAAACATTTTGATCTCCCAGAAGTTCAGAGTAGAACCGTGTCCATCAGAAGCTGCCAGTATAGGCAGGAAGGAGGAAGGGGAACGTCGAACAGTGGGTGTCAGCTACGGTAGAAGCGAGAAGCTCTGGTGTGCTATGGCCTGGTAAACTGAGAGCAGCCGCAGTTGTGTGGTGCACTGCCTATGAGCTGAAAGGCCAAACATGTTCCCTATGAAGAAATAATGAGCGTTTGAGGAGATAGATAGATTAAACCTGATTTGAATATCTCTCAACCTTGTGTGTCTGTGTGCATGGAACTTTATTAATATGCTCTATTAATTTATGTTTCTATAAGACTGCATTATAATCAATTACAGAGGTGGAACTGGAACACAGATATGACCATTTTTGCTTGAACTCAAAATTTCAAGTATTTTCTACCCTCAGCTGTGAGTAAACATTTTTTTTAAAGTAACACATATTGCAAATTTAAAATGTTCACCACTTTGGGATGAACTTTGAGAGATTCCTGTGATGGATAATTGAGATGAATTATTGTTGGTTTAAGGATTACTTTTGAACTGCAGCTTAGCAGCGAGGCAGAGTTAAGCACTAATCAATAAAGAAAACTTTCGCCCTGTCAATCATGCTGCTTCGATCCAGGTTAGTGCCTCTTCCAAATTTTGATGTTAAGTTTAGGCATTAAACAATTGTTCTTTTCTTTCACCGTCAGAACTATGTAGTCAGTGAGAATGTGACTTATTTGTCCTGAAAAGCCACAGTACCCATACTGTGTTTATTCAATGTTCACCACAGATGGCTTCACACAATGGGGAAGGTGACATAATTATGAAGACTAATTAAGCCAATACCAGGAGAAAGGAGACATGTTTGGTAATGATGAAGCATAGCTGGCATCACAATTTGAAATTATACTTCAGCTTAAATTCTGACTCTACTACCTAGGGTTCACGATGTTTGGCAACTTTTAAAAACACGCAACTAAAGATTAAAATATTTTAAATTAAGTCTCTCTATATATACCTCTCTATCTCTCATGCTATATCTATCTATCTATCTATCTATCTATCTATCTATCTATCTATCTATCTATCTATCTTATCTATCATATCTATATATCATATCTATCATATCTATCTATCATATCTATCTATCATATCTATCATTTCTTTCTTTCTTTCTTTCTTTCTTTCTTTCTTTCTTTCTTTCTTTCTTTCTTTCTTTCTCTGTGTATGTGTGTCTGTGTCTACTTGCATGTGAGTGTAGGTGCCCACAGAGGTCATCTGGTCCCCGGAGTTCGAGTTACAGAAACTTGTGAACTACCCTAGGTGGGTCCTGTGGGTTGAAGTAAGCACCTCTGCAGGAGGATATGATGAGTGTATGGAGGTCAGTGGACAGCTTTGCAAAGATGGTTCTCTCCTTCTACCTTTATGAGGGTCCAGAGGCTCAAACTCGAGTAACCAGGCTTGCATGGCAAGTGCCTTTATCCACAGACCCATCTTGCTAGCCCATATATATGCTACCCCCAAATATATATATATATATATATTATATATTTCTAGAGAAAAAAGTCTCATAAAATATGGGCTTAGAATCTAAAACATGTGTGTCGTGTAAAAAGTATTTGGGGAATAAGCCATTAAACTAAGAGTTCCTGTTTTTATTTTTGTTTTTTTTTTTAAATAAGGACTTGTAAAATTCAGATAATAGAAAAACCTGAAATGAAATAAAAGTAAGTAAACTTAAAATCATTAAAACTATTTAAAAAAGACTCAAAACACAGAAAAGAGACATAATGTGACCTAGTTTGGTTTCTGTTGCTGAGATAAACACCATGACCAAAAACAACTCAGGAAAGAAAGAGCTTGCTTCAACTTACAGGCTACATACAGTGCATCGCTGAAGAAATGCAAGACAGGAACTCCAGGCAGGTATGCGGAGGCAGAAGCCGAGGCAGAGCCCACAGAGGAAGAACACTACCGACTGGCTGGCTTAGCTATTCATGTAAAACAATAAAGCCTAGACTCACCTGCCCAGGGCTGGCACCAGCTGCAGTGGGCTGGGCTCCCCTACGTAAATCAGAAATTAAGAAACTACCCCACAGGTATGGCCCCAGGCAAATCCAATGTAGGCAATCTTCAATTGAACACCCCTTTCCCCAGGTGTGTCAAATTGACAAGATCAGCCATCATACTATGTTGATTAAAGGGCCTGGCAGTGGTGGTGCACACCTTTAATCCCAGCACTTCGGAGGCAGAGCCGGGCTGATCTCTGTGCTCTGTGAGTTCAAGGCCAGCCTGGTCTCCAGAGTGAGATCCAGGTCAGGCATCAAAACTACACAGAGAAACCCTGTCTGGAAAAAAAAAAAAACTATGTTGATTAAAGGAAGAATTTATGGACTGGAAGCTAGGTTGGGAGAAACTGGCTGTAGGATCACTCAATTAGAAATTGAGATGAGAGACTGTAGCTAGAAAAGGAGAAGACAGAGGAAGAAGCATATTCCAAGAGGTAATGCTGGAGACTTTCGCACAATCTCTTCAAACTCAGGGTTACAGGATGAATGAAAGCCTAGTCCACTCAGGTGCCTCAGACTATCTGGGAGAAGGGTCGCATGCCATTCCACTGGAGGTGTCATCAGGGATTGGGTACCACAAAGCTGGGTTCTAATCTGAGTTTTGATACCTTTTGTGATAATTTGAGATTTGAGACAGGGTCTCCATGTAGCCCTGACTTTCCTAGACTCTCTATGTAGATAAAGCTGGCCTTAACTCACAGAGATTCATTTGCCTCTGACTCTTGAGGGCTGGAATTGAAAGCATGCATCACCATACCTTTCATAATTTACATTTTGGTACATTATTCTCACAAATCTGGAAGAAATGAAAAGAAACTTTTTTCCTTTATGCGTAATTATCTCAGGCATTCTCTTACAGCAATGTAAAGATGCCTAGTACATGTCTGAAATAAATGTGAGAAATCAAAATGAAACGGATATGAAAGTAAGTTTTTTTCATTAACATTCAATAAATGGGTTGGTTGCTATTGAGAAACACTAAAAATTTTAATCAAACTATAAACCATAGCATAAAGTAGTAGACAAGTGTAAGATAATATTATTAAAGTCATTTACAGAAAATGTTACAGAGCAAATAGCATTTTTAGAAAACCTTGAGATTTTCATGAAAGTAGACCAGAGGGATCCAGAATGAGAAAATTTAGTGTGGGCATATCAAGTCACCTTGGACTGTTCCTGGACAGCTCTGGGGCCCTTTAAATAATAATGTGGACGTGATCACCTCCCTTCATCAGCTGTTACATTTCCATGGGAATTAATGCTTGTCTACAGGAGAGGGTCTTGGTTGTCTGCCTCCTGACGCATGAAGGACAGAGGGAGAGGAGAGAGGACAAGACAGTGGTAAATTGCATATTTTCAATGCACAATGTTCAGGAAGGATGCTGGAATCCTCATGCGAGGCTTCATTTATGGAAAATGATGAAAAGCCAAGCCTTGTTATGGTCTGGATCCAATTTGCTTTTGACAGATTATACATTCTGCCTTGCAAAACAATGTGAACAATGCCAGTAAGGTCACAACACTTACCACGTGTCACCAAGGTCATCATAAATCCCGATTATTCTGCCATGTCATCTGCTGAAGTCACTCTGCCAGCTCCGGATGAGGTCAGAATTCTGAGAAGTGATTGTTTATCCCATTCCTGGGAGAGAGCACAACTGTCCACAGAACACATCAGGCAGTGAATAAATATTTTAACTGATTGGTGCCAGCTCTTGTCACCTTGGTATACCTTCTGAATGAATTATTTAAAAGGCATACCCCTTGCCTGTACTTTGTCTTTTCAAGCTTAGAGATCCAACTGCCTCTGCCCGAGAACTGGGATTATAGGCATGCACCACCACTGCCCAGCAAATCATCTCATAGAGCTCAGGTCCAAAGGACTCTCAGGAAAAGTGATAATTCAAGTACATAGACACATGCTGGCTAATTCATCTTGCCAGAAGTTGCATCCCATCAAGCTTCTTGGGCCAAGACTTTTGTCAACATAGAAACAGGGTTCTCAAGCTCCAGGGGAGTAGGAAAGAGTTCATTCTGGAGCCAGAACTTGTGTGAGTGAGCACGACCCAGGAACTTATAGATTTGTTACCTTAACTCCATGTTTTCCAATGCAGAAGTGATTTCACAGAGTTTCATAATAACAGAACAGAGAGAGTTAGAAGTCAAGGTGTTTTTTAAATGCACTGGTGAAAACGGTAAGCAGGTGGTTACAGCAAAGTGGGAGGATCTGTAGTTCCACTGTTAATATTCGCTCTGTGATAGTCTGGTATTTGCAGGTACAGGGGTTGAGATAGGTCTCACTAAGTAGTCTTAGCTGACCTAGAACTGGCTATGTAGACTGGGCTGGTCTTGAATTCATAGAAATCTGTCTGCCTCTGCCTCCTGAGTGTTGGGATTGAAGGTGCACACCACCACACCCATCAGTCTATGACAGTTTGTGATAACCTATGTATGTGAAGTTATATGTACATGAATATAATTGATTTTTATAAAAGGTCATGAAGCATACACTATTAGATAAAGATATCTGATAGATAAGAACAACAAATTGTGTTTGCTTTAACGAGACAAGAGTTTCTCTGCTAGGGGAAAAGTGACTGCCACCACAATGGAAGGATGTCATAAATCCAGTTTGTTTTTTTTTTCTTCCATAGAGCTCCTTGGGTTTTAATTTTATTGAGCACTAATCATAATATTTTAAAAGAAATAACTGCACCTTCACTATTAAAAAGCTGTTATTCAAATTCACGGCTGGAAGTAAAATCACGCATGCATCGTCTAATTTGCATGAAGGTTTGTGAGTGTGTGGATCACAAATAAATAAGAATGTAAGTCCTCTGCCTGCTGCTGGGCCCCTTTCTTGCAAAGCCACTTTCGGCAGCATAACAAGGTTTGCAGGCACAGAGGACAGTTGAAAAAAAGGGATACAGCTTCTTCAGCGTTGTTCCTCTAAGTGCAAACTGACCTAGTTATGGTTGCCATGGAGACAGTAATTTTGAATTTAATAGTATTCTCTAAAGGAGTAGCAATACAGCTGCACAAAACACTGAGATCAGTCTGAAGCTCAGCTTTGAAGGGTGAAGAAACTGAGTCAGAGGGACTTTGTGTTTTCATCCTGCACCGACAGGGATGCTGGGAGATTGCTAGGGAAGTCTCAGAAGTAATGAAGCCGAGGTCGATATGTTTTTCAAAGTCACTCAAGCTGCAAAAATAATGCTCCTTAGTGTAAGTGACTTACACGAGTCCTTGCTGCACTTATTAAAAACACCCCCCTTCCCCCTGTTATCCCTAACTATGGCTTTTCACCTCCCAGCTAAAGAAGCACATGCATCTACTTGGAGTCACTCGACTGGGTTCCCACGATGAGCAGTTTTCTGCATCACAGAAAGAAGAAAAAGGAAATGCCTGTGAAGTAGAAGAATGATCGCTTGTTTTATCTTGAGTCCGAGGTCATTTGATGACCATATTTTCTGGATCTGCAGCACCTAATCTTGAATATAATGGCAATGCTGTGATTTGCACAGTTAACATTCAATTGTAATATTAGGATTCTGGTCTATAATAAATATTTCTGAATTACTCATGCTTGCTGTAAAAAGAAGTGGGCTATTTACAGCCAGAATAAAAGTATGTATGTTTCTATCTTATACCTAGAAGCCAGATACTATCAACCGGGTGCAGAATTTAGGCAATGAAGATTGGAGAAATTGGAGGGAGGGGAAACAACATCAACAATCTCGTAAATGCTTCCTGGAAATGAGACTAGTTCATCTCCTGTTTCATTTGCTTTTGCCCAAGTCCCTGTTTTGCTGAGCAACTCTTATTAATGAATGGATTCTGGAAGATCATCTACAACAGGAAATTGAATCCAATGATGTGTCTGAGACCCTAGCAATTATTAACTAGTTTTCAAAGATTCTAGCAGCATATTTTCCTGCTTATGCTGCTGGTTTGGCTTAAAGGCCATCCCCTGCACTTGCAAAAATGTTTCTCCATCCAAGATAAATCTCCCCCACGCCCCCTCAACACAACCTTGAAAATCTTGGAATGGATGATTCATTACAGCTGAGACAAAGGCCCAGCTCTGCTCATATGTCATTGCTAAAATTACTTTGGTCAAGAGGATGAAAACATTAGATGGTTTCCCTCCTTCCTGTCTGCAGCTCCATCCATTGATGCTGACAGGGTTATTATGCTGCTGCCCGGCCAGTGCATTACCAGAAGTGGTTGCTTTCAGGGAGCATGCTGGAGGATATAAAAATACAACTACAAGATAGTAGGGCCACTGTGAACAATTGATAATTGAATAGGAGACTCTCAGAGCTGGCTTTATGACTACCCCACAGATGTGTTAATGACCTCATCTTTGAAGAAATATTATTCTCCGATTTTTGCTTTTGTTTCAGATCTACTACCTTCCCTTTCTGGGAATGGAAGTACTGAGGTAGAGAGGATGCAGTGAAGCCCCTCGCATGTGTTTGTAGGCTGTGGATCATCTTAAGCTGTAGGACCTGATCTCCAACAATATTTATTGACCTCATGTTGCTAGGCAGAAGGGGAGCAAAGGCAAATCATTTTGAAAGCTGGAACCCCACCTGGAGTGGCAGGGTAAAAAGGGCAGCATCCACTGTGAAGAAAGTGCTGATGAGTGAGTTCAGAGGAAGGAGCAAGTGACCATTTCAGAGAACAGAAGGGAGTCATCACAGAGCAAGGCACCTTAGAGCTGAGTTCCAAAGGATGTATGAGACTTCATCAGAATGGGGAAGGTGATTCCAATTCTAAGAAATGGCTTGAACAACGTTAATCCCCAAAGTGAACAGAATCCAGGGCATGTTCAGGAGTTATCAGACTGTTTCTCAAAGACAGTCACAGAAACTTCTCTCCTTGACCAGGTAGGATTTGCACTTGAGATCTTGATGCAAGTGACACTACGTGACTTCCTTCGGGAGCCTTGAAACTTTGGATGCCCCTCAAACTTCTGCATCAGAAAGAAGTCTAAATGAGGCTCCTCCACAAGTTCAAAAGAAGAGGCCCCAGCTCAACAAGAAAAGGAAGCTCTGATCAAGCCAAGGCTGCTTTGCCAACAACCACAGGGGAAGTGTGAGTTAGACCTGCTTAGCTGAGTGTTGAGTTAGACCTGCTTAGCTGAGTGTTGAGTTAGACCTGCTTAGCTGAGTGTTGAGTTAGACCTGCTTAGCTGAGTGAGCCTTTCCCAAGTTCCTGAGCCCCCAGCTATGAACCCTAATACATTGATAATCACTAGTGCAAGCAGCTAAAGCTTAGGGAGCAGCTTGTTATTCAGCAGTCAATAATTAGAATAGTAACTAAACTGGATGGTTCCTAGATTGTAAAGAATTGTTCCTGAATGCCTGGCATAGAGAACAGGAAGGAAAACTGATGATTATTCATTCATCCAGCAGCTCACTGGCCACTTTATGCGTAGCTGAATGTCAAAGGCCACAGCCTTCCCTACAGGGTGGGAATGAGTTTGACTCTCTATCTCCATTATTTATTAGCAGTGCTATCATTCGTCAGGTTTTCTAAATCCATCCCTGCATCTTGAATAACACAAATATTGGGTTGCCAATGCCACAGCTGAACCTCACAACCTGAGTGTGATCCCAGAGACCCACATGGTAGAAAAAGAGAATGTAATTAAAAAGTTAAAAAAAAAAAAAGGAGAACAGCATAATTTTGGTTTCCTCACTCTTATTTTATCACAATCCTTACATATAACATATGTTCAATAACAAGAAATTATTTTTTTCAGCCCATTCTCCTTAGCACTTTGCCATGAGTATATGAGCTCATCCCCCCCCACACAGAGTATCATTGTCAAACTTCCAATTTTTTTTTTTTTTTTTTTTTTTTTTTTTTTTTTTTTTTTTTTTTTGAGACAGTATCGTTGAGCTCTGTCTGGCCTCAAGCTTGCTGTGTAGCCAAGGGTGACATTGAATTCCTAGTTGTTCTGGCTCCACCTCCCAAGTTCTGGGGACATAGGTCAGAGCTGTCACCCCAGTTTCAGCACTCTTACATTTTGGGTTGTGAGCCTAGCCTTTAGCAGCTGACCTATCTCCCAGTTTTTTTTTTTTTTTTTAACTCTCTTGGGGGCGGGGCTGCCACCCAGATACCAGATAAATCACACATAGAGGCTTATTTTTTTTTTTAATTTTTTTTTTTTTTTTTGGTTTTTCGAGACAGGGTTTCTCTGTGTAGCTTTGCGCCTTTCCTGGAACTCACTTGGTAGCCCAGGCTGGCCTTGAACTCACAGAGATCCGCCTGGCTCTGCTTCCCGAGTGCTGGGATTAAAGGCGTGCACCACCACCGCCCGGCTAGAGGCTTATTCTTAATTATGAATGCTTGGCCTTAGCTTGGCTTAGTTTCTAGCCAGCTTTTCTTATCTTAAATTATCCCGTCTAATGAGTGGGGGTAGTGAAGGGCGAGGGTTGAGGGAAAGAGAGCTTGGGGGAGCGGGAGATCCCAGCTGGATCAACAACAGAGAGGGAGAACAAGGAATAGGAGACCATGGTAAATGAAGACCACATGAGAATAGGAAGAAGCAAAGTGCTAGAGAGGTCCACAGAAATCCACAAAGATACCCCCACAACAGACTGCTGGTAATGGTCAAGAGACAGCCTGAACTGACCTACTCTGGTGATGGGATGGCCAAACACCCTAATTGTCGTGCTAGAAACCTCATCCAACTACTGAGGGATCTTGATGCAGAGATCCATGGCTAGGCCCTGGGTGGATCTCTGGGAGTCCAATTAGCGAGAATGAGGAGGGTTTATATGAACGAGAATTGTTGAGATCAAGGTTGGATAAAGCACAGGGACAAATAGCCAAACGAATGGAAACATATGAACTATGAACCAATGACTGAGGGGTCACCAACTGGATCAGGCCCTCTGAATGGGTGAGACAGCTGATTGGCTTGATCTGTTTGGGAGGCATCCAGGCAGTGGGACCGGGTCCTGTGCTCATTGCATGAGTCGGCTGTTTGAAACCTGGGGCCTATGCAGGATCACTTGGCTCGGCCTGG
Source organism: Peromyscus eremicus (assembly GCF_949786415.1). Lineage (NCBI taxonomy): Eukaryota > Metazoa > Chordata > Mammalia > Rodentia > Cricetidae > Peromyscus > Peromyscus eremicus. The sequence continues at coordinate 104,362,740 of NC_081421.1, read as the reverse complement.
GAGGAGGGGACTGGACCTACCTGGACTGGGTCTACCAGGTTGATCTCAGTCTGCGGGGAAGGCTTTGCCCTGGAGGAGATGGGAATGGGGGGCAGGCTGGGGGGAAGGTGGGGGGGTGGGAGGGGGAGAACAAGGGAATCCGTGGCTGATATGTAGAACTAAATTGTATTGCAAAATAAAAATTAAAAAAATATATATATTGTACAAAACTCTAAAAAAAAAAAAATTATCCCGTCTACCTTTTGCCTCTGGGCCTTTCCCATTCTCTAGCTTCTGTAAATCTTACTCTATGGCTTGCTGTGTAGCTGGGTGGCTGGCCCCTGGCTCCTAGATCTTAGATCTCCCGTCCCAGTTTTCTCTTTTTATATATTCTCTCTGCCTGCCAGCCCCGCCTACCCTTTCTCCTGCCTCGCTATTGGCCAGTTCTTTATTAGACCATCAGGTATTTTACACAGGCACAGTAACACAGCTTCACAGAGTTAAACAAATGCAACATGAACAAAAGTAATACACTTTAAAATATTCTACTACATCTCCCCAGCCCCACTCCTGTCTTTTTAAATGGGATCTATTTCTGGCCTCCACATCTACCACTTGACTCAATTCCATTTGGAAGTCTTACAGATGCTTGAAATGATGTGAAATGAAAGGAATTGGGTGATTTCCATTTCATTTTGTCGTTGAAGAACTAAGTATTGTTGAGTTTGGGGAAAATTTGCTTCTGCACTGCTCCAAAGTAACATTTTATGGCTTTTCTCTGACTTTAAATGAGTTTGTCTTCCATTTGTTGAGTTTTCTGCTAAACCTACCTCTAGACTTAGAGATACAAAGGATTTGATTTTGATCTTTCTCTTCTGGATAGATATTCTTCCTAAAGAATGGCCTCATCCCATACCTTTAAGTAATATGCACATTATATTGACTCCCAACTTTTAAAGTCTAAATATTGACCCCAAACTTGTAAATCTACAGCTTGTCTGTCATGTCTTCATGCATCCTAGCCTGTGACTGCTTTAAACAGAACTCTTGGAACACCGCCAAATGTCCTTTGTTCCTCTCTCCTGTTATGTTAGCATATAGAACTAAAATCCACCAAATGATCCAGTCTTCACATGTGAATTCTCCTTCTCTCTGTTTCCTCATTCATCTTAGTCAAAGCAGCTGAAAATCCTGTCATCTGAGCTTTCACCATGTGTTTGACTTCTTCAGCTTTTCTTCATCAGCTTTCCTCCATCTCTGCTCCACTGCTCCAGCCCAAGCACGTCTTGCCTGGCTTTCTGTAACAAGATTCTTTCCCTTTCCCCTCCTCTGCCCAATTAATTTATAACCATATCCAAGAGATGCTATGCTGTGGGATAATGCTTTTGTACACTGATTTAATAAAGTGCTGATTGGCCAGTAGCCAGGCAGGAAATATAGGCAAAATCAACAGACAAGGAGAATTCTGGGAAGAGGAAGGCTAGGTCAGGAGACACCAGCCCACTGCCCAGGGAGCAGCATGTAATGGCATACAGGTAAGGCCACAGAAAACGTGGTGACATATAGATTAACAGAAATGGGCTGAGTTTAAGTATAAGAGCAAGTCAGTGGTAGGCCTGAGCTAAAGACAGGACAGTTTTAATTAATATAAGCCTCTGTGTGTTTACTTGGGTCCAAGCAGCTGCGGGACTGGCGGGTGAGAGAGATTTGTCCTGACCATGGGCCAGGCCAGGACACAAGAAATCCAGCAAAAATGCTATTTCTTTTTTTGGAATTAGGATATGTCTCCCTAATTGCACCTTGGGTTAGAATCCTGAACTCCCATAATTCTTGACCTAAAAAGATTTAATTATCATTTGACCAATATTCTGCATTCGTAAGTATAGTCTGGTTATGCCACAGTGATAGGAATTTTTTAAAAGGTCCTGCAGGGTGTAGTGGTGCATACATGTAATTTCAGCACAGGGAAAAATGAGGCAGTTTCACAAGTTCAAGGTCTATGTGGGCTACATAACAAGTTGCAGGCCAACCTGAAATAAATAGTGAGAGTCTGTCTCAAAATAACAACACAAGCCCTAAATTTTAGCAGCTAAAGACAACAAAAATTATTTCATGCTCACATATATTACTCAGGGCTTTCCCCCTGAGTTATCTATGTTCTATAGCTAACAGCGAAGGAGAAACCATTGTCCCATCAATGACAGAAGGAAATCCATAGCAAACAATGCTTTTAACACTTACCCAAGTGTGAAACACATCACTTTCAATTAGTTAGTTGTTGACCAAAGTGAGTTACTTTGGCAAGAATAAATTCAAAGTAGAAAGGGCAGGGCAATACTCCCATGTGCCTCAGTGAAGAACCGAAGTTGCTTTGGTAAACAACACTAATGACTAACTCATTCTTCTGTTTTTCAAAGGTAGGATCTGGGACACAGAGCATCCATGAGGACAATGAATTCTGAAGCCATTGATGGAGACAGAGTCTTGGATCTACTGCCCAATGCTGCTTCTAACAGTGAACCAGGATCCATCCTATATTAAATGAAACTACAATTAGAAATCTTAATATTATCATTTTATCCAAGTAATATAAACTCCTTGTGTTGAAATACCTTTGTGTGTAGATAGATTAGAGGCCTTGCTCGCGTCTGATTGATGATCTAATAAAGAGCCCACTCAAAGTTTCTCTGACCTGGCCATTTTCATTTCTGAAAGAACTAAAACATGTTTTAGGCTGGAGATTCTAAATAAATACTCTGGCTTAGTATAACAATCTTATCAGAAGATAAGCAGGAGAAACGCAATTTGTTTGTGTACTATCTGCTAAATACACTTCAAATATGCTCACAAGCACCCCAAAAATGGCTTGGAGAAAATACGTCTTTATTTTACCCAAATAGCAAAAGTCTAAGGCGAGTGACTGCTAGTCCTGGTTCAAAAGTACAACAGTGCAAGAATCCATCAATCTTTGGCTCTCAGACACAGGGTGGTCGTGACTGCTCCACATATACCATTGAGTCCAGAGGAAGAAGGCTGGAGCCAGCTGCGCATGCTCCTTTAGTTGGGTGACTGAAAAGCTTCCCCAGAATCAATAGCTTGCCCTTTATTCTGAATTAACCCTGAGATGGCAGGCTTTGAGACCAGAGCAACATGGCCACTTTTATTTTTTTTTAAAAAAAAAAAAAAAAAAGGAAAAAGTTACCATTGATTGGTTGAGCCTGGTGCTGTCTTGAATAAAATGATGGTTCTGGTCATTTTCAGAATGACGACTGGGAGTGAGTGTGAGAATAAAAACAATAAAGTACTGGTAATGTCTGCCCCAGTCATTGATGGAATAAGCTATGGTTCATCAGTTTTTGCCATTGTGACACAATCCTTAGAAAGGGTGACTTACTGGCCAGAATATTGATTTTTGTCTTGCTTCACAGAGGTTTCAGTCCATCCTGGCTGCCTGTAATACTTCTGGGCCTGTGCAGGGCAGAGAATCTTGGGAAAAGGAGGTGATGGAGAGGAAGTGAGCAATCAGAGAGAAAGTGAAGAGTCAGGGAGAAAAGGTGATCCTATCAGAGCTGCCTCAGTGGCTGCTTCTTCCCGTCAGGCCCGATTCTTCCAGGTCCTACTACCCTGGTGCATGAATCCTAAATGGTCTTATAATAAAAACTCAAAGCCAGATATTGGGGTAAGTGCTGAAAAATCAGAGGAAACAAACCACAGCCACTTCTCACCTCACCAACTCCTCAGCCAATCCTGTCTCCAAGAAATCCTCAGACTGAATGCTCCTGAGTCCTCTATTGGTGAAATTATTTAGGCCACTCCACGTAGTTAAAAGGAGATTTATTTAATGGCGTAACTTACAAATTAAGGGATAGGTAGGTCGCGGGGTCTGGGGAAGGTGTATCACAGTCCAGCGGTGTTCTCTGGAGCTCTCCTCTGTCTACCTCCACCATCCAGCGTCCTGGAACCAAGAGAGCGTTCGCCGATCCGGATCTCGGGTCCCCAGGCGCCTCCCTTGGCCCCGCCTTGTAGGCGTGACAGTTGCCGAAGTCTCAATGGGGGTTGGAACTTCCAGAACAAAGCTGGAATGGCTACCCACTACATCTCCCCCTTTTTGTCTAAATAAGAAGGTTCTAACCTAATACAAGACTATATACAAAGGAATGGTTATCAAATATTGTCCAGGAATAATGAGGGATAATGACCTAGATAAGATGGGACTACAACCAATGCAAACAATATCAAGCAAGAAACACATATTAAAATCCAGAGAAGTATAGAGCATAGATAAATGGCATGTTACAAAGATCATTCCAAAAGGTGTCCTACCCTAAAGAACCTGAATCTAATACTTAATATGTTCTATCTACTAAGTTGTAACTATAACTGCTAGTCTTCAATCCCATCAAAGACCTGAGAAGGAATATAATGGTACCTGAGAAATGGTAGATGGATGCAAGCAACTTTCGGGAATCTTGCGAGAGTAGACCGAGACAGCTGGCAGCCTGGACAATCACCTAATGTTTCTCAGCATTGTTGGTGCATTCAAATTGGCTACAGGCCTAAAGTATCTGACAGACCATTTTCAGAAGCTGTCTCTGTCTACCCTACAAGACTCCTAAAAGTTGCTTATATCCTTCTCCATTTCTCAGGTAGTAATATATCCTTCTGAGGTCTTTGATGTGGTTAAAGACTGGATACTTACAATTTTCCTTAGTTATAATAAAAGATAAGTTAGATATAAAACCTTAAACTTACAAATATAAGATAGATAGGATCTCTTCTTTAATACTGTAACTGTAATTCTTGCTTGATAATTGTTTTGTTATATGTAATTTTACTATGTTAAAGTTAAAACCTTCCTTTTTAAGAAAAGAAAAGGGGAAGTGCTGTGGAATGGTCTGTATGTCAAGTGTGTTGCTGATTGGTCAGTAAATAAATCACTGATTGGCCATTGGCTAGGCAGGAAGTATAGGCGGGACAAGGAAAAGAATTCTGGGAAGTGGAAGGCTGAGGGGGAGACACTGCCAGCCGCCATCAGGACAAGGAAGATGTAAGGTACCAGTAAGCCATGAGCCATGTGGCAAAGTAAAGATTAATAGAAATGGGCTAAATATAAGAGTAAGAGCTAGACAATAACAGGCCTGAGCTAATGGCCAAGCAGTTTAAATAATGTAAGAGTCTGTGTGTTTATTTTATAAGTGGGCCCTGAGACTGGCGGGACTTGGTGGTGGGAGCTGGAGAGAAATTCTCCAGCAACAGTCCTCTGCTGAAAAGGCTCTAGTTCCTCTTTCCTCAGGCCTTATACGCCTTTCTCTGCCCAGCCATTTCACTTCCTATCTTCCTATGGCATGTGTGCTTCCCAAGTATTGGGGTTAAAGGTGTGTGCCACCACTGCCTGGCTCAGTTTCTCTCCTAGATTAGATCAATCTCATGTAGCCCAGTGATCCAGATGGATCTCTGCCTCCCAAGTGCTAGGATTAAAGTTGTTTGCCACCACTGCCTGGCCTCTATGTTTAACCTAGTGGCTGGCTCTGTCCTCTGATCTTCAGGCAAATTTTATTAGAGTAAAACAAAATATCACTACACTTCCCACCACCCCCTCATAATGCCATCGTGTTATGTATCTATCCATCAAGGAGTAATCCATGGCTTAGGTCAGAGCTCTTAGAATCCAAATTCCATCCCTCAGTAGCTAATATCCCCCCAAAACTGAATATGTGATCTGGAGACCATCTCAGATTTAAACCACAACAGTAGTTTTGACTACTTTTAAGTTTACATAGAAACTATTTAAAGGGCCAGCGAGATGGCTCAGTAGGTAAATGTGCCTGCCACCAAGTCCTATGGCCTGATCTTCCCCTGGTCCCATATGGAGGAAGGAGAGAACTGAATCATGAAAATTGTCTTCTGACCTCTACTTGGGAGCCAACACACACACAATTAATGAAATATAATTTTTAAAATTTAAAATAAGACATCATGAATAAATGAAACACACATTTGCCATGGAATCTATAGTAGCTATGATATGTATGTGATTATCCATCATTAAAAGTAAAAACAATAAACCTACCAGAACATCAATGCTAATATGTTTAGAAATAGAATTTTGTTCCAGAAAGATTGACAGATTAAGGAGATATTTGAACATATCACAATTTCACATTTGCTTGTGTGTGTGGTTGTGCCCACTTGATAAAACAGTGACTTAGGAAAACACAAAAGTCAGTTGTATATCCTTTAAACATTACCAGTAACCTCATTCCCTGTCTGTGTCACGACCACATCTCACTATCACTTATTGTTATATTTCTTTGTGATTGCAAATGCTTCTGCCATTTTCAAATTCACGTACTGTAGCCTTTCTGAAGTGCACAGCCACAAGCAAAGGCCAGAACTTTTCCAACATAGAGGGTACATTTACTGCAGCAAATGCACATTTCTTAGACATTTAAACTGGGTGGCACAGTGGCCCACCCTGACTCCCAGGATTCAGGAAGGTGAGTCAGGAAGAGAACAAATGCCATGTTAGCTTAGGCTACATAGTGAGTTCCAGGTCAGCCTATATAAAAAAGCAAAGACCTTATCTCAAAAACCAAAGCAATGCCAGCTGTGATGGCATATGCCTTTGATACCAGCACTCAAGAGGGAGAGATAGGCAGATCTCTGTGGGTTCAAGGCCAGTGTCCTCTACATAGTAAGTGCCAGGCCTGGCAAGGCTACATAGTGAGACTATCTAAACAAGCAAGCAAACAAACCAACCAACCCCAAAGCAATATGGAATCAGGAGTGGCTCAATGGTCCAGCCCTTGCTGCCCGAGCAGAAGGAGCAGAGCTCTGGTCCCCAGTACTCATGCAAATGTCAGCAAAACATGGCTGCCTAGGAAAACTAGCCATATAGGCTGGCTCTGAGTTTGCCTACGAGGCTTGCCTCAGTCAATGAGGTGGAATGATTCAGAGTGATTTCCAACAACAAACAACCCTGTTCTCCACACACACAAGTGCGTGTGCACACACACACAAATGCAAACATGCGTGCACACACATATGCACGTTGCACACACATAAAAATAAAAAACAAGCAAGCAAATAAAAAATCTATTGTGTAAAAACATATAAAACATTTTATCTGTTTTCATTGGTTTTCTGTTTTTGTTTTTTTATGGGCTGCTGACAGGATTTCTGAGTGTTTGATCTTTAAACCTCCTATTCCCCAAAATTCTTACAGATTTAATGGCACAGTTTTTCAGTTATAACATTATACTGAAGAGTGTAGCTCTGATAGTCTCCAGGTGAATAAGTGGGATATTTTAATAAGTAAGAAACTGCATTTTACAGCTTTAAAAGTTGCTGTAAAGGTATTTATTTATTCAATATACTTGGGAAAGCTTGTTAAAAAATAAACTCTCAATTATCTCAAATAAAAGCCATTCAGTATGCCAGTCTAAATATAGATGTCACTATAGTGAGGATTTATCATTTATCTCTTAAGGTAATTATGCAAATAACAATCAGCCTATGTATCCTGAGTTGGGAAGATGGGTTTTGTTCTTCTTCTCGTTTATAATCTTGTCTAGATGGAGTTGAGCAAGATCACAATGGGCAGGTGGAAGCTGGTGGTCCCTTCGCAGAAGAGAATCTAGTTTTCTCCTTAGGGTCTCTTTTCCTTAACAAGGCTGTGCACAAAACACTCAGCACATTCCCCAAGCTTCTGCGATCTCTCCCTCGGGAGAGCTCAACAAACACGAGGAAAAACAACTTCAAACAATGAAAGGCCCATTCCGCTTTGCTCTGTTTCTTCATGCTTCCTCATTTTCATACCAGTCTTTTCCTCTCATTCCCAAAGTAAACTGCTCTTTCCTCGCCCTTCATTGGTGAAGCCACAAGAGAAAGATCCTAAAGAAGTTAACCTTGAATCATCTATTGTTTTCCTAAGGACCAAGGCACAGGAGGACAAGGCTGGATCCCAGGCAAAGGCAGCGTGTGGAGAAGAAGCGACAGAGAACTTTCTGGGCTCTGAGGAAATTCATTCTTCTCCAGTTCTTGACTCTCCTGGGGGAAATCACTCTCAAATGTCAATCTTTACTTTTTAGGAGATCTGATCAGGGTTTAGCCAGTCAGATTGCAGCAGATAATCGCCGAATGCCAACACTCGAGGGCACATACTCCAAATAAAAATAACCCTGTGTCCTTTGTTGTGCAAACGAAATTGTCATAGCTGCACACTGACTTCAGAGCCACAGGTGGAAGACCAGAGGAAAGCGGCGCAGGGCTCCCAGCGGCCCGTCACAACATGGTTCTCTGAGTGCACCTGCACACACCCATGGGCACACATTCAAGCCACAGGCTGCGGGTTCTGCTAACGTGTCCTTCCCTTCCCTCCTCCCTGCCTCACCTTGCTCCCTTTCCCTTTCCCCACCCCCAGCCCTTGTCCCACACAATGCGATTTTTGTTTGCTTGGGCAGCATGTGACAGTGGAGTCCCTGCTTTGCCTAACTCAGTGCGGCAGGTCTCTCAGGTAACAGGTGGCAACTTCCCCTGTTGGATGATAGGTATAAAAAAGAATGACCTCATAGGGGTGGAGCTCGGGGACTCCAGGTAGCAGTCACAGACAGGTAACCCTGCAGCAAAGCCTCATAGTTAGAAGAGGGGCAGTTAAATGCCAAGGTTCGCCCGGAGGCCCTTAAGCAACCAGCCATTGCCTGCAAACCTCAGGAGTTTGTCTTCTTGCCTCAGATGGAGCCCAGAGAAGCCACTGGGAAGGGAAACCTGGGAGGCAAGAGAAAGAATCTGACCTTCTTGAGACCCAGGCTGTATATGCTGGAGAGGAGGAAGACAGACACTGTGGTGGACAGCAGTGTTTCTGGGGACCACTCTGGCACCTTGAGGAGGAGCCAGTCTGACAGGACCGAATACAACCAGAAACTCCAAGGTAACCAAAGAAAAAGCGGCGGCCGCAGGTGTCTCCCCTCCAGTTCTGTTTGGCTGGCTCTCATTTGTAGAACGCTTGAGGCAGAGGAGGAAATAAAGTCCAACTTTCCCTTCTTACAAAACAAGAAAATGCAATTGAAAGGGACTCGTGAGATATAGAGAAAATTTTTGTGATATGAATCAATGGTTAGAGTCGCCTCTGAATTTTTCTTAATGCCGTTCAATTTTCTCCTGTGAGGGTATTATTTTTTTTCCCTCTATCTTCCTTGTTCCTCTTCCTTCCCTCATCCATCTTAAAAAGGGGGAAGGACTGGTACGCATGTGATTTAAAACCTCCAAAAGGCAGTTTATCCCAGTAGGTGGCTCTGAGATGTCACACCATGAGCTCTAGCGAGGAAACTGTGCTTAAACCATGATTGGAGTTACCTTAAACAGGGATGTGAAGCTATAATCATGTCTGTGAGAAATAAGTAATGTTCTAGTCAGTGGGATGCTCTGAAAGAATTCCTGAAAATCACTTCAGTGAGCATGCCCTTGGAGAAGACTGAATAGCATCCAGACAGGGCAGAGCTGTTCCGCACACTTATGCCGAGTGACCACTGAGGAAATAAGCATTTTATTTTGTGACCGTGGTAAGATAATTTGGCACAGTTATTACAACACGTCTTCCATCTCTGGCCCTGGATTTCTATCTCCTTCCGACTACCCTTCCCCCTAAAGGCCACTTGCTCGGGTGAGACTTGGTTCGGTGTGATAGCAGGGAGAGTGTTGTGTCCGCAGCTGCACCTGTCACGTGAGCCTCCAGATCCCGTCTCTCCTGTTTTGTGCACAATGCGGGCATGACCTCCCCTCATCCCACTGTGACTTGTCACGTTAGACTTTAAAACTGCAGCGGCGTTAAAAGACCAATGGGGCACACTTGTTAGCAGAATGCTTTCCTCGGAAACAAGCTTAGACTCGGTTATGCAAATTAATCAACTCAAATGCATTTAAATGAAATGTTTAAAAACTCTAACTAGGGCGTAATCCTCTTTAAAAATTCTGTATGGCTCAACGATAAATTGCAGCGTCAGTCGTTATCCTTAAAGAAGTTATTTTTAATGAGGGAGGAATAGTATTTGATCCTTCAAGGCAATGTTGGAAAGATGCAAATTTTAGTCATACACACTTGGTTTCCAATTAGGACTTTTCAATTTACTACATACAAGATTTTGAAGAAAATGTCTTAAAACTTCTGAGCTCCAATTTTACTACTTTTGAATGTGAGGTTAATGATAGCTACCATATAGTGTTGAAGATTAAATTAAACAATGACACAAACCTCTAATACCTTGGTTGACAGATACTATATGCTCTATAAATAATAATGGCAATTATTTTCAATTTTAAGAATAATGGGTACCATACTAACGGGCCAAGAAGGATATCCACCCAAACTTATATGCCTCACGTTTTCAACTTCTTTGTCTTCCTTGATAAAGATACAACATACAGGAATTCAGAAGTCCACCACATTATTCCCAACAATGTTTCTTCCATAAGTTTCACTAATGCATCATCTTTCTGCATTTCAGACTTTTCATCAGCAAAATAAATTAGAAATAATTTTAGAACTTATTAAGTTTTTCTCTTTTCCTCCTATCTATAGCCAACAAAATAGGCCGGTGGCCACAAAACACAGTGGGCGTTTGTTAGTTGCCTTGTAAAAGTCCACAGACTGATTGCCCACTTTGCTTGGTTTGTGAGTTTTCTATGTTCTGCTGGGTTTTGTCTTTGAAAGTGGAAAGAAAATCCAAAGTTTACCCTTGTTCCTAGGAATGCTCGGGGGGTGGAGGGGAGGTTCACCAGGGAGTGTAGAAGGTCACATTAGAGCTGTAACTTAGTTGGACTCCTGAGAAGAAACATGTTTAGCTGTAGTACAGCAAAACCTGAATTCTAATGCCAAAGGGGACTTTCAGGAGTCATTTACAGCAGATGCTTCAGCAGCAATGGGAGGCATCTCCTCCACTATGTTCAAGGCAGAGAGCTCTGTGGGTTTTCGGTCTGGTTTGTTCAATGCCCACAATGGAGTGTGGTCATGTGACTCCTACATCTCTTCCTTATTGAAATGGCAAAGGTTTTGCCTTCATCTTTGTTGGAACCGATAGCCCCCAGGAGGCATTAAAAAAAGACGACTTGCACTAAATAGAGCCCTAGAAAGATGGTCTGACACCATTTTGAGGTCAGAATGCTTTCGAAGACTGGAATTTCCAGTACTTCCACAGCTCTCATTTCATTCAGCCAGTTGGTTTTAGTGCCGCGTTGTTATTTCAGTAATTCCCTGGTCTAGTTCTCTGCAGAAGCCAGCTCATTGGTTCTGAAAAACAGATCTTTCTTTGGTGTCTGTGAGTTCATCTTTAATGAACACTAGACAGTCTTCCTGTTGTCGTTTTTTTTTACTTAAAAAAATATTTTATAGCCTTTTAGCAGACTGGATTTTAAGTTGCAATAATAATTTTTTAAAAAATGATGCTCTGCATCAGAGCTACTGGATCGGTGTAGCAGAAAGCATCTCTAAAGAGGATATTCTAATGGACTCGCAGAAGGCTGTCTTGCCAGCCGTTACTCCTGATACACTCTCCATTGTGCAGGGAGAGCTGGATGCCACCCAGCGCTGGGTTTCTTGACTCCTGCAGCAGATTATTCAGTGAATTGGTATTGGTTGTATATGTTATATGTCAGGTCTTGTATTAGTCAGTGTTGAGCCAAATCACAAGGATAATGTCATCAAAAAATAAAACAAAACAAAACCAAAAAACACACATTTCACTCCACAAAGCCTTGTAGCCTGCTTGGGAAAGATAAGACAGGCAAGCAAATAGATGGAAAAGAGCGGCTTGATGGAAGTAGGCGCGGGATCAAGGGTTCCGAACAATCACCGGGTGGAGGAAGTCATTAGGTCTCTAAGATGTGATAAGCTGGAGATAGGGAGAAAGTACAGATGGGAAACACGGGTGTTTTAACTTCTTCACTATACCTCATCTGAAATACATTGTTCTTCCTTATTGCTTATATTGACTCTTATTTCCCCTCCAATCTCTCACCCTACCCATACTCCATGAAAGAGGCTTGCTTTGTTAAATGTCCCATTTCTATTTTTTCTATGAATAAATAACTGTTCAATAGTATTGAACTATTCAGCAACTATTCAATAGAACAAATGATTTGGATGATCTGGCCCAGGCAGGGAAAGGATGTGAGCAGACACCAAAGCCTGAATAAAACTCTGTGTGTGTGTGTGTGTGTGTGTGTGTGTGTGTGTGTGTGTGTGTGTGTGTTTATACGGGAGAGTCCATACCTCCAGCAATAAATATGATTGTTCATTAAAGCAGAGCACATGAATGTACAGAACTGCATACATAATGACTACATTTTAGTGGAGGCCTGTCTCATTCCTCACTGCCATGTAGAGTACTGTGACCACATCTTAGCTCACTCTTCTCCTGTTCATTACAAACATACATCACAACACCTTTCAAGTGAGCTCAGCTCCTTATTCCCATTCTACTGAGGACCCTAGAGATGAAACAAACAGGGGAAATGTAAGGGCTGAGTTGTAAAACTTTAGGATTTCATATATGATTACCTGTGTAACCCCATCTGAATTACGCATGACTTGGTTGCATATGTCTGCATCTGCATAGAACACACAGATATGTATGTGTACTCGAGACATTCTGCACTGCTTAAGCTTCTCATGAAAATGTTAGTGACTGAGACTCAGCGGTCTTGTCTGAAATCATAGCGATTGATGTTACTGATGCAATTTCTGCCCCCCAGACAACACGTTTTTACAGACGAATCCAAATCTACACACTAATAACCTGAAAAGTGATATTTGGAAATGAGACCTTTGGGCGGTAATTATATCCTGGACAAGAACCCTAACAAATGGAATTGATGATTTTGAAAGATACTCAAGAATTTGCTTTTCTCCCTGCTGCCATTGGTGGAGACACCTGTCAATCAGAAGGCAGGCCCTCCTCAGAAATTGGGTCTGCTAGGAACTTGACCTTGGACTTCACAGCCCCGGTAGGATGATGAGGAACAAAAGCTTGTCACTTATGCTACACAGTCTGTAATACATTCTTAGAGAAGCTAGAACTGACCAACATTGGGTCAGTTTGCTTTCACCGTCTGCTTAGGTTTTTGGTGGGTAAATACTTTGGCTGATGAAGCAGTCCCTGAGAATGGGAGCAAGTAGATAAAACGCCATTGTCTTTGATAACAGGAGTCAAAACTTTCACTCTTAGCAGGTCGATGGCATCTTATTCCCTTCCTTCTTTTATTACATTTCATTCCTTCTTCAGAAAAGAAAGTTTTATTACTGTTAAGAAAGAACTGATAGGTTTTCTTATAAAATCCTAAAGTTCGGTACTCTAGTGTTAAAAAACAAACTTCCCTAAGGCACACACTTCAGACAGATTGCAAAATACGAGGACACAAGACTTGACTGAAACGTCGGACTTGGCCAAATTATGAGCCCATTTAATGTATTGTGTTTTTAAAGAATAATCTATGAATGAATGGGAGCTGTTCTCACTGAAAGCCTTAGTGATTGTTCTGCTCCAGGCCTAATGAAGGATGCCATAAAAGGAAAGGCTAAGCGTCTCTGTATTTCTAAGCTGGAGCCTTTCCATTCCTATCTGATCCTTCTCGTGTCTCCAAACACCATTTGCTAAAGAGAACTACAGAACTAGGAACTTGACACCCAAAGAAAGAGGTGTGTAATTGTTTGAAGGGCAAACGTTTAGAAGAAAGTCTGCTTTCAGTAGTTTCTGTCTCATTCATGCACAAAAGCCAAACTGAAGCATATTACAGTCCCTCCTTTTTCAGTAGAGAGTCAAGGTGTCTTGCAGTTTTTAGAAAATTTGTTCCCAATGTGAGTCACAGAAAGCAGTAACTCCCACACATCCACATTGAAGTGGGCGAAACCATTACTCCTCCTGTGTTGACCAGGGGTGGTTTTTTGTTTTTTGTTTTTTGTTTTTTTTGTTTTGTTTTTTTTGTTTTTTTTTTGTAGCTTTCCTAAAGATGGAAGGTCTCGTTTGTAGTTGTGTGGTTTTTCTTATCCATAGAAATCAGAATTTTACCAGTGCATAAAATGCAGAATCAAGTGGTGAGGATGAATGAAAGGAAGGAAGGAGAGACAGTCGGGGGAAGGGGATGCCAGGCATGAAAATAAATGGACCTTAAAGTAGTAACAGAGCTGGGGAGAAGACCAGTAAGAGAAAAACACTCGGTTGATGTTCATCTTTTGTAGTAGTACTTTCTAATCAGGACCAGAAGCCCACAAATAATGACACAGAGACTTATTATTAATTCTGAAAGCTTGGCCTTAGCTTAGGCTTTTTTCTAACTAGCTCTTAATTAGCCTGTTTTAATTAATCTACGTTATCATGTGGCTCAGTTACCTTTCCTCTGTCCCATATGTCTGACCTGTTGGGCGTCCCATTGGTACCTCCCACACACCTAGATTCATTCCTCTGACTTCCTCTCTCTGCCTGTAAGTCCTGCCTATTCTCTTCCTGCCTAGCTATTGGCTACTTAGCTCTTTATTAAACCAGTCAGAAGAAGCTTTGGCAAAGACGCATCTTCACAGTGTAAACAAATATTCTGCAACAATCTTTACCTCTGCTAATACAGAAGATTTTTTTTTTTTAATGTTCGTTTATAGAACTATGTCTCCGAACTGGCACCATCATATTAACATCAGTACTTTCATAGGCGTTGGTTTCCTGGGGAAAGTGGGATTGTCTTACCAATGCTGAACTTGTGTGTACACTTGGTTAAAACCAGGCAAGAGTTGGCTTCAGGTGAAGCCTGGAGTGTCCCTGACTGCCCATTCCTGACCGAGTAGGTGGAGAGTCCTTGGAATCAAGGTTACTGACTGTTGGGCTGCCTCATTCTCCCATGGAGACTGTATTTGGAACTTTGGAATTTTCTGTTGCACAGGCCTCAATGTTGGCTGTAGGCTTCCTTTGGTCTGTTCCTATCTCATTTTCCTATAGGTGGACTTTGGCTGTGTGTACATTTAGGCCTGAGAGGTAGCTGATGATAGTAAATTTCTTGGAGTGTTTATATCACACATAGGATGCCCTTGGTAGATGGGAGACCTAATAGAGAAAGATTAAGTTTACAAGTCATAAGGCTAGGTGGGGATGGGTGTGCCCCAGCACTAAGCCAAATTTTGGTGTGACCCTCTTAACAGATCTGAGAAATCTAAGCTTGAACTTGGATTTCTGATTGTTATGAAGGTAGTTTTGTCAAAAAAAAAAAAAGAGAGAGAGAGATACATCACTTTTCATTTGACAGTTGGCCAGCTCTGTTTATAACTTTTAGATATGTAGGCATGGCATGCCAGAAACATTGTACCCTTGCACCAGGTAGCTGGAGAAGGGCAGGCATGAATTTGGGGTGGTGATCTACCTTCCGGATGTGATCTTCCTTCTGTGCAGGATCCTGCAGAGGAAGAGGGAAGTGAAATGGAGGGGATGGAGAGGGAGAGCCGTTACCCACCAGGGTGATGCCAGCAAGGGACTTCCACACACCACCACACAATCTCAAATCTTTGCAGTTCTGGCTTTGTAGTGGAAAAACATAAATGGTAAAACTTGGGGTTGAACATAGGTGCTTTCAATAACACAAAACAGAATACATCCAGTTAAGTATCTTGCCAAATATTTTACTGATACCAAGTTAAAGCCATTTGGTGTTTACTGCATGCCTTTTATAATGTGGTAACAGTCTTTGTGACCCAGCTGGACTGGCCAGTTTTTGCTTGGAAACACACATTTTTTTTTTCTTTCACGTGTCCTAGTCAGTGCTGCTGTTTTAAAAACAATTTCTATTGTTGCCATCTTTCAGGGACTACAATTGCAAAGTTTAAGCCAAGCAAGTTTTCCCTGTAATAACAGGAGCTTAATGGTCTCTATTTTCTGCTTTATTGAGCACCTTAAGGCTCCTCTTTACTTTTTATGCCTGTTATCTTTTATTTTCCTCTCCATAAATGCATCATACATCTAAAAGGCCCTGTTCAGTAGCAAAGGTGGAGGAGACAACACAGTTACAAATTAAAAGTATGTAGTTAGCTGAACGTGATGGTGCACCTTTAATCCCAGCACACAGGAGGCAGAGACAGGCGAGTCTCTATGAGTTCAATGCCAGGCTGCTCTATATAGCTGTTCTAGGGCATCTGGGGCTACAGAGAGAGACTTGTCCCAAAGCAAAATAAAGCAAGCAAGCAAACAAAAATATGGAGCTGTAGTTCAGAAATTAGCAGTTCTGTGTATGGGTGGGTGATACTGTAATAGAATTCTCCAAAGTCAGCCTGAATCCTGAGCTGTGAATTTAAGTGCAGCAGGAAAACAGAATGTTGTGATTAAAAGCCTTTGTCCAAGGGTATCCAGAGCAATTTCTCTCGGTTAGTGAATCAGAGAAGAGCAGTTCTGGGATACCTGCTCTGAGGCTCTGGCAGATAATGTCTTGGACTGTTGGCCTCCCCTGTGACTCAAGGAACCTGAAAGGCCACATCATCTCACTGCTGGTCCAAGTGTCTGCGGAAGAAATCGCTTTTCCTGAATGCTTCTTGATGTTAGGTCTCCAATGTCAATGCAGAAAAAGAGCTGTCCCCGATTTCTGCTTCTGTGTTGGTTGTAAAATGGTTCATTGGAGACATTGTTTACCTCTCAGCTCTGGCCTGATTCTACTCAGGGAAAAACAGCGAGTCCCTTGAAGAATTAGGATGCGTCTTCTCCTACCCAAGTGCAAGCAATTTACTATGCTCAGCAATCAGAAATGTAGAGTTAAATATATACCTGCTTCCTGGCTAGAAATTAGTCATTTACTCAAGCTGAAAGTTTCCTTCCTCAGATTCGTGGAGGTCTGGATCCTCCTCAGTGAGGTCTCTCCACCCTTCGCAATCCTTCCCTGGAGGTCCCTGCCTGAAGTGGCAGAGAAAGCAAGAGCTTTTCCTCTACCCTCTCAGATTCTGTGTATGGGAAATGCGAAATGAATCAACAAAAGGCAGACTGACTGGGAGAAAAGCTACAGAAAATTATTTGAAATCTATTTGTTTTATGTGACACAAAGTACTTTATAGAAAAAAATAAAAACCCCAAAGAAACAGATGGACCTGGAGTTCTTCTGTACTGTAGAAAAGCAGGATTGGGGGCGGGGCCACCGGCTCGAAATTGAGGAAGTAAGTAGGGTACTAAGGGGGACTGTAGGTTTTTCAAGAAGGGCTGCTGTGCAGATTCATCTGGATGTCAGCGGTCCATCTCTAGTGTCAAGGAGCTCTACTCTTCCTGATCCAGACAGGTCCTCTCCTCATGGGAATTTATGCTTTACTTTTAGAATAAAGGAAGGAAGAGATGGAGCCCTTCCTGCATCTGCCCTTCCCAGGCACCTTCAGCTCAGAATAATCAATACAGCAAATCACGTGTGTGTGTGTGTGTGTGTGTGTGTGTGTGTGTGTGTGTGTGTGTGTATGTGACAGGGGGGGGGCGGGCGTTGTTCTGATCCTTTAGTGATTTTCATCTCCGAATGTCTGAATTTACATAATTATACCAACCCCGTTTCTTTTTCCTGTTTAAATATGATTCCTCCTGGGAGTAGAGACTTAGACCTACTTCAGTATTTAAGGGATGCCTCATATTTGGTGCACACTCAGCTGAATCGTTGCCCATTTAATGATTTAAAAATATTCAATGGTTAACTGCAGCTGTATTGATTCTTATGGTTGGTATATTCCTATAATTCCAATTTTCCTACTATTTGATAGTAGCCAACTTTTGGCAACTACATTCTTTTGTTTTTCTGTATCAAGGAAAAGCTATAGAAATCAAGAAAAGAATCAAAGAAGAGAATAAGATGTATTGGTATCATAATCTTCACCTCATACTAAGTCTCCGTGACATCAGAGGTACACATAAAGCAATAAAGAAGCTGTGATAAGAAAAAAGTTTAATTGCACCTAAAGTGTAGGTGGTGTTGAGTGTAGAACAGAACAGCGAAATAAGAAGCCATTTAGGATTTTTAGGGGTGGGGGCATTCCAGAGTGATTAAACATGTCCTGTGATTTGAAACTACAATGCTGACTTTCTTTCTTGAGAATTGATAAAAGAAAGATACCCAGACCTGAACATCTGTGTTTGTCACTTACGTGCATCATGGCATTTCATAGTTTTTAAAACTTTGCAAAGAAGTTAATGTCGTATGTTCACAGATGATGAAGCCAAGGTTCGTAGAGGTGGAAGTGCCTTCCCTGTGGTCACACACCTAGTAAGTGGTGACATCAGTTCTCCTGAGTGTCCTGTGTTCCAAGGTCACTGTGTGTGTGTGTGTGTGTGTGTGTGTGTGTGTGTATGTGTGTCTGTGTGTGTGTGTATATGTGTCTCTGTGTGTGTCTCTGTGTGTGTGTGTGTCTGTTTGTGTGTCTGTTTGTGTGTCTGTGTGTGTATGTCTGTGTGTGTATATGTGTGTGTGTCTATGTGTCTGTCTGTCTGTGTGTGTCTGTGTGTGTCTGTGTGTCTGTGTATGTGTTTAAACAGACAAACTGTGTTCTTCACTCTTCGTACCCTAGTCTTTGGTAGCCATACCTGTTTTCTGTTTTCTTCTTAAGGGATTGACCAATCTTGACAGTGTTTTGAAAATGTTCAAAAGCCCTTAGATGCTCTGTTTTACAAGGACATTTGCTGCTGTCTTTAAGCAAACCATGAGCAAACATTTTCAAGGGCTGTATCATTTTACACTTTAAAAAAATGTTTTACCTACATATAAATTTGGAAGATCTGCGAGCACAGTGGATAGCATCAGCACTTCCTATAATAACTAGCACAGGCTGCTTTAAAAATGTAACATGAATTATCAGAGCTCGTCTTAGCTGCTGATCAGCACTGACCCTACAGTACATGGCTGGATAAGGATGCTTAGTGGAAACGGCTGGAATGTCTACTCACGGTGCTCCTTCCCAAAGATTCCTTCTTGATTTTCTGTTTCCTATCGCAGTTGGCAATCAGTTCCAAACAGGGGCAAATGCAAGGCCCTGGGTTCAGTCTTCAGCTCAAAAAAAAAAAAATTAAACAAATCAAACATTCAAAATTTAATATTTCTAAAAGTATAAGTTCACATTATGCTTTAGCCTTTTAATTTTTAATATTTCTTCATATACACATCAAATAAGGATGTAAATTTAGATTTCATTTGGTGAAGGAATATTTGGGGAAAAATTAATATTCTCTGAAAAAGTGAAGTTTTACCACATTGTAGTTACAAGAAATAACTTTTACACATTTTATTTTATATGGTCTGGGGATTGAACCTAGGGCCAAGGTATACAAGGCAAATGCTCTACTCTGAGCTGTACCCACAGTCCACATTTGCTTTTTACTATGCAAAATATAAATTACACATCACTACATAAACTTCCATTAAAACTTTATTAATAGAATTTTTTGAATGAGGAAAACCTAATCACAAAAGTTCAAGTCCTTACAGCTTTTGCTGTGTGTTCTAATGTTTAAATTAAAAACAATAAGAATTTGTTTTAAAATATTCAAACTGTAGTTTGACTTTTCTGTAGTTTTAGATTGTACTCAAATTTTATGACATCTAAAGACCTCATATTAGATGATGTTAGAGAATACAAGCTATGATACGTACACATTTGTGTACATGTGCACTATATACATATATACTATGCATGGATTGATGCTTGTAGGTGATGCTTAGAATCTATAGCCTACAGTAAATGATTAAATGGAACTTTAAAAAAATCAATTTCAGTTAGTTGAAAGGAAAACAAATTCTGTTTTTTATTTATCTAAAAATCTATCCAAATGATAATTCAATGGATAATGAAAGGCCTGGGATCTAGTTCAGTGATAAAATGTTTGGGTAAGGTATGTGTAGCCATGAGTTCAATCCCCAGCACAACACAAAGAAATGGGAGGAGAGAGAGAGAGAGAGAGAGAGAGAGAGAGAGAGAGAGAGAAGGGAAAGAGGAAAAATGACATACCTCTATGTCTAATGCTTTGACAATAAAAAAGGAAGAGTAGGGTCTCAAAATGCCGACTCTTCAGCATGACACTGACATTGCAATCATAAAACAGAGCAGCTGTGGTTGCCTGCACTGGACCTGTACAGGAAAGGACCTGTCATCTGTCAAACATGGACTGGGGAGGGACTCACAGAGCTCTGCCTTTCTGAGCTCAACTTTTAGATACCAGTGGACCTTGGGGAAGGGCAGTCAGTGTCTTCAGTTGGTACCACGGGTGAGCCCACCAGGCTCCAATGGGCAGTTCCAAACACATCGTAAGACAGATGGTCCTGGTTAAACTCAGTGGTTGACAAAAAGAAACAAAAGGCCATGAGTGCAAAACTAGGACTTGTGTGGAATCGAGAGTAAACAGAGGTGGGGAGGAGATGGGAAAGGAAGGGGGTGAGAATAACCAGAATGCACTGGACACATGTATGGAAAGGCCAAAAACTAATCTAACAAAAATTATAACTTTAAAAATGAGGGAATAAGAAATGATCCTCAGATGATTTTCTCACAGTTTATGCAAATAATTTTTAGAGTGACTTTAGGCATTATAGGCAAAAAGGGAGGAAGGAGGGAAGGAAGAAAGAAAAAGAAAGAAAGAAAAAAGAAGTTGGTGTCAGTCGCTATGCCCATTACAGAAACCCTGATTTGCTTCTCTGGGAGTTTCTACTCTAAACTCTGCTTCTGCATGGCCCTTCCGTGACCTCTCTCTCCGCAGTGGCAGGTGTGACTAGTTCCTGTTTACTCTCCTTCACAGGGCTCCATCACTCACTGTCTGATGTGCCATATTTCTCGCCAGTAATTGTCTTACTGTTTCTCTTTCATAAGCAAAAGACGTTTCAAGAGACCAAGGTTTGCCCTTATGCTTCCCCGCCGGGATGCTGCTGTCGGAAGAGAGTTCCCAGCAGCGCCACAGCTCACATTTGGGGAGAGGTTGTTTGCAGTTGCAAGGCGAGGCCCTCTGCACCGTGGGACATTAACAGCATCCTCATCCTCTATGCACTAGCTCCTAGAAGCTCTTCTTCATGCCTCTCTGTTAGGACAACCAAAACGGACACAAATATTTCCTTAGACGACATGAAAAATTGTCAAGTTAAGAGCCACTCACAGGCACAATGGGTATTCAATAAATATTTTTCAAATAAATGAATATGTGGATAAAAATCAGTGTCCCATCCAGTCAAAACTCTATACATTCAATAATAAGATGAATACAGGCAAGATTTACCAATCTGAGCACTCACTCTACTCAGAACTTAGAGCTTCAGTTTTCATTTGTTTTTGGTTTTTTCCCATTTAGGAATTTAAATAAAGACATTTCCAGAAAGTGCCCACCCATTTAGCTCCTAATTATCCTGGCTGTGCTATGCTGATCACTATTGGAGCCTCCAAATTCAAACCTATGGTACTTTGGTATTTTTCAAGCCTGTAAGTGTTGCTGAATTCCTTTTAGAAACCCACATTGCTATCTTTTGCAGCAATTAGCAGTCAGAGGAAATAAATCAGAAGCCTTGTGAGGATAAAGTATTTCCCTGCCCCAATAGTTGAGCTTTCAAATTTGGAGCAGTGGAGTTTCAGCTCCTCCATATTTTCACTGAATACCTCCCTGGCTTCCTTCCAAAACCTGCCTGACATGCAATTATTTTCAACCTATTTCACAGAAGGCTTGCTCCATTCATCTTTCTGTGGGTCAGATTTCCATTAGCTGATAAAAGATTTACCGTGTGAAAATTATGTCCATAGGGTTCAATACAAGCCTGAGCCAAGTGTTTTTGTTTATTTTGTTTTTGTTTTTTTGTGGGCGTGTGGCAAGCATGGGAAAGGGTATGAAATAAGACCTGGATTAAAGAACATTTGTAATCATATCTGGGGAGGTGGCGAGGCTCTAATGGGAATAAAGCTCCAGATTCAATAATGAGTAGGTGTTTGCTCTGTAGGGACAAAGAGAAATAGACTGATGCTGATGCTGATGCTGATGGAGAAGATGATGGTCTGACCTCAATTTCTGCCTCTGTCACTTACATGACTTACTCTTTTTCTTTCTTTCTAAAAACAATGCATTTATTTTTGTTTTATGTTTACATGTGAGTCCCTGCATATATGTACACCACATATGTGCTTGGTGTCCAAGGTGGCCAGAAGAGAGCACTGGAGTCCCTGGAAACGGAGTTTCAGGTAGTTGTGAGCTAGCTGATATGTATGCTGGGAACCAGACCCGGGTTCTCTGTTGAAGCAGCAAGTACTCTTAGCCACTGAGCCATCTCTCCAACCTGGACTTACATTTTCTAGGAATTAGTTTTGTTCTGTAAATAAAGCAGAGAACTAGGTAAAACGACCATCTTCTCTCCTCCTCATTATTTTTCTATTTTTCCTTGTTTGGTTTTATGGTCACACTATCCAGTCAATCGACTCAGAAATCTAAGCTTTGGCTCCAACCCCTCCTTGAGCCTGCATTGATTGAAGGTCCATGCTAATTTCTTCCTAAAAGAACCTAATTGCGTCACTGCTTTCTCCAATGGTCTCTATTGTTATGGTTTGGATATGAAGTGCCTATCAAAAAGGTATAACGTTGAAGACTTGGTTCCCAGCTGGTAGAACCAGTCACTAAGAGGTTCCCGGATCCTGAGCACTCTGATTTGACTGAGGAATTAATCCATTTATTGCATCATAATCTGATGCGATTATTAATAGGAGATGAGGCAAGCCTGATTGCTGGTAGGTGGGTCACGGGGTATCTTGTCCTTGACTCTTTCTAGTCCCTCTCTCTGCTTCCTGGCTGCCCCAAGATGGGCATCGCCGCCCTACCATGTTCTTCTGTCATTGGCTTAGCCTACAGACCCAGAAAGGATGCAATGAGCTAATTATGAACTGAGACAGACCCATAGCCATAAGAAATATTTCTTCTTTAAGTTGTTTTCCTTGGGTATTTTGTCACAGAAACCAAAAACTAGTTAGCATTCACCATTCTTAAAAGTCTGAGATTTTTTTAAGGATGCCTTTAGGATCTGTCCCATGACAGTCTCTGCAAACTCAGTATCTTCTCATGTCCACTAACATTTTACTTCCCTCATATGAAGCTGTTTTCCCATCTTGATCTTCAGTCAAGCTCTACAGATGCTACTCCTTTAGCTAATGGCATGCTTCTTCTCTCCTAGCTACCTCTAAAGAGCATGGCTTCCAGGCTGCGCTAGGCTTTTTAGCCCAGGTCACAGTGTATGGTAATTATCATCTGTATACTGGTTTATTTTTTTTTCAATTTTGGCTGTTGTTTTTAAATTGCAACGTGATTGGTTTGCAGGATCATTCTAGAATTATTTTCTTCTTAATCTTTTTCATTTGTCTCATCCAAATTCTAATATAGCAGTAACGGCTTGGCAACTTTAGAAAACTGTTTCAAAGCATTAAATCAGTTTTTATAGAAACACACATGTTCTACCACTCACATATTTTGCCAATTTATGTGTGTTTGGTTAAAGTTAATGTAATTACAATAAAAAATGCAGCCATGCAGTCAGGTTTGCTGCTGTATGCAACTAATTTGTGGAAAATGTAAAAATTGATTATTAAGGGAAGTGCATAGATATCACTGTATGTTTTAGGGAGCAAAGGGAAAATGCTGACTTACCCAGCAACTTTAATAATAACCCATCATTACCTCTAGATTACCCATTTCCTGACAGTAAGTGCTGTTGCATTATTCATTACTACATATATAACAGAACCCACTCAAATCCAATAGATAATTTTAAATTGATCTTGAATGAGATACAAAATTTCTTTAACTCTCCAAACTAGAAAATTTATAAAATTATTAACTCCAAATTCTGATACTTAGTGATTTTATTTATCTCTGAATACATTTGTGGTTATGATAAAGTTATAAATTAGTTTGGGACTAGGTACTTTTGATATATTATCCTTCTGTTCTGCAATCAAGTAAGTGACCGTATGAGTTGTCTGATAAGTAACTGTTGAGAGCTATGTATGTCCCTGCCGTCTCCATTATCAGTGGACCAGAGGTGCTACCAACAGCAGCTGTCATTACATAACGGCATTGAACAAAACTTTAAGGTCAGAATACGAAGTTACTGCTTACAGCTTTTCTTTCTAAGGGTTAAGTGGCATAATTATGAACATAAAAGTCCATGATTATTTATTAGCAATCATTAATAATTTATACCAGCAAGAGACCTTAATCTAAATGAATAACCACCTAGAAGTCTAAGAGTAATGGTAAATGCTACCCCAGCAGGGCAGCCTTCTCTTCCTGATTTGCTGCTAAACTTTCTTGAGAAGCAGAAGATTCTCCGTGAATTCTCAGAACCTTCTTAGCACTGTGATTAGGCCTTGAGATAGATGGGGATAATTGGGGTTTTAGAAGTCAGTCATTATTATACTATCGCAAATGACAAGTCAAGGCGAATTTCCATCTCATTTGGATTCAGTCTGAGCGATGATGTGCACATTAGGCCCGCTGTTAAACTGCCTTGGTAGTAGTACTTGATAGTTCTGCTCTTCCCAGATGCCAGGGAAATGTCCCGCTAGACGTACAATCAGCGCCTTCTGTCCCTGGACTATTTCCCAGGTGGAAGTAGGGGGAAGGGCCATCTAGGCACTTCAGAACCAATGACAAGTAATTCTTGGTAATATGAAGAACAAGTGGCTCTTTTTGGAGGGCTATCTATGTGTCAGACATGGGCAATGTGATTTCCATGCTCTATCTCACCTCTCACAAGTACCAGGCAGTGAGTAGTGGCTTAAAGGAAAGATTTGAAGCCAGATGAAAAGGCTCAGGTTCAAATTCTGGCCCCACCACTTAAAGCAGCGAGACTTTGTCCAATTGGACAAATTACTTAACCTCTGTGTGTTTCCACTCCTTTCTGTTAAAAGGTAAGGAGTAAGCATGTCCATCCTGGAAGGTAGAGCTAGTAATTAAACTGATACCTCTTTATTACTGCTGTTGCCAGCTTTTCTTAGTTCTCTTCTAGAGAGGAGACAATTTAGTGACACCATATGGCTTGGCCGGTGTCATGTACCAGTGAGTGGCACTGCCAGTGCTGGCCTGTACATATCTCTGCCCAGCAATATCTTATTGCATATGCACAGTGTACCATGATCGCAACATTGCCAGTCCGGGTTAGGATGAGAGAGCTCCAGCTGCACAGCTCAGCACATCTGGTTAGAACCCCAGTTCTTCGGCGTAATCTGTGAATCATTGGAGAAACTCTACTTGCATGTATATGCTGCTTTTTCATCACTAAAATTAGCATAATATTCCATTTTTAGGGGTAAGGAAGATTAGAGATAATGAATATTTACAAAGTTGGTCCTTAACAAATACTTGAAAAAATTTCTTTTTCTTTTTCTTTTTCTTTTTTGATTTTTCGAGACAAGGTTTCTCTGTGTAGCTTTGCGCCTTTCCTGGAACTCACTCTGTAGCCCAGGTTGGCCTCGAACTCACAGAGATCCGCCTGCCTCTGCCTGCCGAGTGCTTGAAAAAATTTCTTAATAAAAAAAACCCAAATACTTGAAAATTGTGTGCATTACAGACTTGTACAAAATATTATGAAAATTATAATGGGAGTAACAATGTACAATGATTTAATATAATAAAAGCAATTTTAGCTTGCTTTCATAAATAAAATATGGTGTGTGCATGCAATGGAATATTACTAAACCTTGATCCTCCTTTAGCAATTTGGTGATGTTTTGTGTTGAATGTCACCAAGAAGTCACACTCATCTTTACATTTTGTCAGGCTAAGATGGTGTGCATGACTCCTCTTACCCAGGATGCATGTGTTTGAGTTGGCAGGTGAGTATTAATCAATGTGGCTATCGTTCTGACAGTACCGTCACAAGTGATGCCGTTGGGACATCAAAAGAATGTTTTTATTACACACATTACCTTGGAATAACATTTTTGCCAGGAAATTTGACGTAGCACACACAGTGGATGATAGAAAGAAGCCAAGCTCAAGGCTGTCAGTCAAGTGTGCCACACATGAGGTACAGTGGAACAGCCGAGATGCAGGAATGCAATTAACTATGAAGGTCGTTCTTCACCGGGGTGATATCTGGAACAAAGCTGTGTTCGGTTATATGACTTACTCTGTTTATACCTCACATCTCCACTTTTATAAGCCTCCCTCTCCGTATGGTGGTCAGAAATCCTAGAAGACGTTATTTTTAAAGATTACAGTCCATTGTGTTTAAATCGCTGCATGCCAGACTCAACCCAGAATCATTTTGAATTTTGAAGCACAGCTTCTGACATTGAAACCTCCTCCCTCTCAATTACTATAATAAATGTTAAACTGTGAGGAAATTCTAATATATCCAGAAAACCTTGGATGCCTCTGTTCTTTCTATCTTATGATCTCATTATTTCCATTGATTAAAAATAAATCCTGGCAATGTCTATATAAATTAACATCATAACCATTTTAAACATATAGTTCAATGATGTTCAATATATCCTTAATATGTATAGCATCACCAGCACCCACTGCCAAAACCATTTTCATCCTGTGAAGCTGTAACTCTTTTTGGGGGGTAGGGTGACAAGATGACTCAGGGGTTAAGAGTACTTGCTGCTCCTCCAGAGGACCTGACCCTGGTTTCCAGCGCTCATATCCAGTGGCATAGAACCTTATGGAGAGCTCCAAGGGACCCAGTGCCCTTTCCTGTCCTCCATAGACACCTGCAAACATACCGCATACATACATACACAAAAAAATAAATATTTTTAAAAAGTGCAAAGAGAACTCTTCACTGATCCTGGCAACTATTCTTTTCTATTGTAACTTTGGCTTATAATTTCACATTTTATTTTCTGCATAAGTTGAAATCAGTTAATTTTGAAGAATTAGTGATTTAGGGGCACACAATACATAAAGGTAAAATTTTGTCAAATCAGCCACTGGAAGGGGTGTAGACATAATCAGTCATGAAAAAATCAGAATAAAGTTGAGTTCTCTCACTTCAAAACTAATTGAAAGCATGCCAGAAAGACAGGCATACAGATAATAAAATAGACTAGAAAGACAGAAAATAACCTCTGACCCTTACACTCTTCCTCCCCCTCTTCCATAATGATCCCTCGAGTGTGGGAAAAGAGGGTGTGATATAGATGTCCCAGTTAGGGCTGAGCATTTCACAGTTGCTGAACTTTGACCAGTTGTACATACTGTGATATTCACCATTTACTGCAAAA
Organism: Peromyscus eremicus; assembly: GCF_949786415.1. NCBI lineage: Eukaryota > Metazoa > Chordata > Mammalia > Rodentia > Cricetidae > Peromyscus > Peromyscus eremicus. The sequence goes on along the minus strand of NC_081421.1, from coordinate 104,335,535 downwards.
GGAAGCTTCTGTGATGGGAACTGAGAGATGCACTCATCTATGACAGTAACACTGTTATTATAGCTAGGCACAGTGGTGCATGTCTTTAACCCCACTCGGGAGGCAGAGGCAGGTTGATCTCTGTGAGTTCCAGGACAGCTTGCTCTACATAGTGAGTTCCAGGGCATCCAGAGTTTTATAGTGAGACCCTGTTTTCAAAAAACAAAATAATAATAACAATGATGATGATGATGGTGATGATGATGATGATGATGATAGCCGTGAGGAGTCAGTTTAATCCTATGTCCATTTATCAGAATAATCGTCGTCATCTCTCTCCTAGAGCCTATAACCTGTCTAGCCACAGGCTCTCGGCCATGATAACAGTGTCAGTTTGTGGGTTTCATTTTGTGGAACTGGCCTGAAATCCAGCTAGAAACCGGTGAGTCATTCCCGTGACATCCATACTATTCCTGCACCAGTGCACATGTCTTGATAGGCTGGTCATTATTGTAGCTCCCATGGTTCACACAGATGGGTAAGATTGGTGATTACTGCACTGGCTGGTTTTATGTGTCAACTTGACACAAGCTAGAGTAATCAGAGAGGAAAGAGCCTCATTTGAGGGAACTCCTCCATAAGATCCAGCTGTAAGACATTTCCTCAGTTAGTGATCAATGGGGGAGGGCCCAGCCCATGGTGGGTGGTGCCACCTCTGGGCCAGTGGTCCTGGGTTCTATAAGAAAGAGGCTGAGCAAGCCAGTAAGTAGCACCCCTTCCTGGCCTCTGCATGAGCTCATGCCTCTGGGTTCCAGCCCTGCTTGAGTTCCTGTCCTGACTTCTTCCAATGAATGACTATGATCTGGAAGTGTAAGCCAAACAAACCCCTTCCTCCCCAACTTGTTTTTTGGTCGTGGTATTTTGTCACAGCAATGCAAACCCCAGCTAAGACAATTTTCCATAGAGATAAGGAAATTAGAAAGAGACCATGGGGGTGTCTTTCAAGGGAGGGGAGATAGAATGCAGTGGCAGAGAGGGCCAAGGGGGAATAATGGAAGAGGATGGGTTAAATAGAGTGAGGGTGTGAGGTCAACATAGGAAAGATGGAGAGGTAACTAAGACTCAAGACCTTCTGAATGTATAATTAGCACTTGTCAGCATTTAAATGGAGTCACCCTATCATGGAGCAACAGTGCTCCTACTAAACCTCTAACTAGTAAAACCCAGTGCCAGGAACGGGTTACTTCTTTTGGAGATGTTGTCCAGTGGGGTCCTGCTGATGCCCAAATGTCACAGACTATCACCATTGCTCTTGGTGATCCTTTAGACCATGCTAAGACCATATTGCTGAAGACACCACATACTTGAACCATAAAACATGGAGACCATCCCTACTAGCTGGCTTTCATAGTACTGGAAGGTGCTATGCGCACCACCAGAGAAAAGTGATCATGTTACCATTTAGAGTAGTGTGTACATGTGTTTGTGTGTGTAGTATATGTATGCTCGTGTGTGTGTGTGCTTACCTGTGCTATGCACGTCAAAGCCACAGGCTGATGTCAGGAAACTCCTCCATCCTCATATTTTTTATTTTTGAGACTGGATTTAAACATTGGATTCGACTGCCTCTGCCTCCAGAGGGCTGGGATTAAAGGTGTATACCACTAAACCCAGTTCTCCACCTTATTTTTTTAATAGGATTTATTCATTTATGCATGCATGCATATGACTGTTGTGTCTGAATGTATGTATGCATATCACAGGAATTTCTGGTACCAATGGGGAACTAGAAGAAGGCGTTAGATCGTCTGGAACCAGAATTACAGATGGTTGTGAGCCACCATGTGGGTGCTGGAAATCGAACCTGTGTCCAAGAGCAATCCTCTCTCTCTCCAGCCCCTAGATTACACTTTGAAATGCATTTCTCTAAATATTTCTGGCTTCCTACTCTACTTTCATTTAGGGATTCATTTTTACTTAAGTAAAATTCTTATTATTAGAATATTTTCAAAGAAAATACAAAGGTCCAAATTCCCTTATGTTTGAAAACAGGTGGTCTTGTACCCTAAAATATAAACTTCAAGGGGCCAAGATCAAATCTTTTTCCCTCTGAATTATCTATCCAAGATGCTCCTAGAAGCACTTCTTTATCCTTAGAGTTTTAGCATTTTCTCCATAATATGTTTCAGCATGTCACTTTCTTGCACTGTGTTGCTCTGTGGATAAAAAAAAAAAAATTTAGGATGAGAAAATGTTGTCAATTTATTATTTATCTAGCTGTTTCCTGTTTTTGAGAACTCACTATGTAAACCAGGCTGGCCTTGAATTTACAGAGAAGTACCTGCCTCTGCTTCCAGAGTGTTGAGATTCGGTGCGCACACCATCACCCTTGGCCCTTAGTTATGTCAACTTGATACAAGCTAGAGTCATTTGAAAGGAGGGACCTTCAGTTGAGAAAATGCATCCATAAGATCGGGCTACGGGCAAACCTGTAGAGCATTTTTTAAATTAGTGATTCATGTGAAAGAGGCAAGCCCATGGTGGATAGTGCCATCCCTGGGCTAGGTCCTGGGTTCTATAAGAAAGCAGGCTGAGCAAGCCATGTGGAGCAAGCCAGTAAGCAACATCCCTCCATGGCCCCTACATCATCTCTTGCCTCCAGGTTCCTCCCCTGCTTGAGTTCTTGTCCTGACTTCCTTTGATGATGAACTGTTATGTGGAAGCATAAGCCAAAAATAAGCTCTTTCCTCCCCAAGTTGCTGTTGTCATGGTGTTTCATCACAGCAATAGAAACCCTGACCAAGAGCTTCTTATTTTTCTCCTCCTGTTTATGTTCCTTCTCCCTTCTGATTCCTTTCTCATTTCAATATTCCCCATGAAAGCTTTTGCTCTGTGAGGGAAAGTCGCTCAGATTTCCTTTAATGAGGATATTTGTTGATAAAATGAATGTTTATTGGCTCTTCATCCTTGAGAGACTCCTGTTAAGCACAGTTCTAGGGCAGTAAATCTTTTCTCTTGACGCCTCGAAGGCATTTTCCTCTTTCCTGTCATTCACTCGTGGATCCCATTGTTATTTCTTTGCAGGTCTTTTCTTCTCCAGTACATTTAAGATTCTCTATTTTTATTTTATTAAAACTCAAAGTTTTATTTCTAAGTATGGTGCATTGATCTTGTTTACAATAGCTGGCTCTGAGAAATAGTGTCTTTCAGGGAATAAAGCTAAAATTCCCTCCCTCTCTGGCCATCAATCGCCTGTGGCTACTCAGGTAGGGGTGGGACTTCATGAGCCCCTCCCCATCCATACTTGGATTTCATCTGGCTCAATTCTGAGGAGGTCTTGGGCGCATAGTCATGGCCACTCTGAGTTCATGTGTGCACCAGGACTGCCATGTCCTGAAAACAGTGTTTCACTCCCGATGTCCACTCCCTCTGGCTCTTACAACCTTTCTGTCCCCTGTTCTGTGATGATCCCAGAGCCTTGGGGGCAAACAGTGTGATATAGATGTCCAGTTTAGTGCTGAGCTCTCTATTGTGTCTTATTCTCTGTATGTTGACCAGTGTGGCTCACTGTATAAGTCCCGTTTACTGCAAAAGAGCCTTTCTGATGAAAGTTGAGAGATGCACCACTCTAGCTGCATGGTGAAGGGGAGGCCCCCTTGCGTCTTTTCTTATACATGAATTTAAGTATTTTCAGCATATTTTGCTTTAAGTACACTATACATGTTTTGATATGTAGGGTTTTCCATATCCTTAGAAGTAACATATATTTATTTTTTAAATAACCATGTCTTGCCCATAGTTAATTACATTTATTATTAATGTGTGATATGTGTGTGCCTCTGTGTGTGTGTGTGTGTGTGTGTGTATGTGGTGTATGATGTATGTGTAGGTGTGTGCACCAAGGAGTGTACTTGAAGGTTGGAGAACAACTCTTTCCACTTCTACATAGTTTCTGAGAATGAAACTCAGGTCATTAAACTACAAGATGAGACTTTTTACCCACTAAGCCATCCTCTGGCCCATATTTTAATTTTTTTCTATCACAATTAGTAAATTGGGAGTTTTAATATTAATTCCAAAGCATATTAGCCATTAAGTTTTGCTAATTTCTGCCTTAATTTCACTGAAGTTGTGGTTCTTATTTACCAGTTCTTTGAAACTTTATGACTTAGAGTATGGCACATTTTCAGAAAGGTTACATGAGGCCTTGGGAATAAGCCGTATCTCTGAGTGCCTATTGGAAATGTTTTCTTTCCTGGCAGACCTACCGGGTACTGTACTGTGTTCTCAATGCTACAGATCATGGCTGGGGTGGTTTGTCTAATTCTGCACACAGTTTTCAAGTGTTTTGCTTCACGTGTTGTGATGTCATGTCTTATTGTGATGTCGTGTCATGTTGTGGTATCATGTCATGTTATAATGTCATATTGTGTTGTGATGTTGTGTTCTGTTGTGATGTCATGTCGTGTTTTGATGTTCACATGGAGCTTGGATTTTCCTGTCTTCCTGATACACAGCACATGTTAGTGTCATGCTGTGCCTATTCTCATTTTACCCTGTAGTCTGTTTAGTCCAATACAGAAATAGCCACATTGTTCGTCTCCCAACCACTGTTTGCGCAGCATTTACAAAGGAAGTTCACTCCTACTTTTCCCATGTGCTTGGTTCTCTTGTGTGGACAGCGTACAGATTTCTAAACACTTGGTTGGTTGCTGGCTATTGATTTCTCATGACTGGAGTGACTACACTATACTTGTTCCTGTCTGTCTGTTTTTTCTCCTCCTGTGGATTGCTTGTTTCCCCTCTCATTCTATTTTGTCTCCATGGGTTTTGAAATGTCACATATTTGAGTGGTTGGCCTCAGTGTTTTAATGTATATGCTTAACTTCAAAACATTTAAATGTATTAATGCCCTTGTCTTATACTATGTATGCATGCTTAAAACCCTTTTGAGACACCACAGTCTCTCCAATGCTATCCTTTCCTGCAGTTCTCTTATCTCTTTTCCTGGTCACTGACCTTCCTCAACCTAAATGAAGTTTGCCCATTTGGGCCCCAGCTTCCCACTAACCGGTTTCTCCACTAAAAGCCACTTACCTGTCTTTCCAGTCCTTCAAATTCTTGCTTAATAGTCAGCCCTTCTTGGTCTCTGATTTAAAATCATCATGGAGTTTGGGCTCTCACCAGCCCCCTCCTTGCTTCACCTCCCCCATATCCCTCATCACCTTTGAGGATCTGAAATGACACACTGCACCTCTGTGTGTTCCTCCCCCACCAGGAGTGGAGTGGCGTGAGAAAAGAGACTCGTTATTTGATGTTTAAAAGTAGCTGTATCCTGGTTCCCAGGACAGTTTTAGGGCTTCATAATTAATTGTTAAACATTTGATAAGCTCAGATCCAAAACTCATAGACGAGCCACTCAGAGTTCTATCAGAGGAAACTTTCTCTCTGTCCTCATCCAGAGCAAAGGCTGGGGAAGGACTGTGATATTAATGTGATTCTTCTGCAGCACTTTTGACAGTTTCATTTCTACTCTTCTCCTGAGTGTGTTTCCTCTTTCTGGTCTTGATTTGAAATGTGTCCTAGATACAAGTATTTTAATCTAGTTAGACTTCAGCGCTCTCTCTCTCTCCCCCAGTCTCTCTCTCTCTGTCTCTCTATCTCTCTCTGTCTCTCTCTCTCTGTCTCTCTCTCTCTCTCTCTCTCTCTCTCTCTCTCTCTCTCTCACACACACACACACACACACACACACACACACACAAAGAATAAAGATTAGATAATAGGCAATAGATGTGGTGATACCACTATCCCACTGTTGAAACAGTATGCACATATTTCAAAAGAGGTTCCCACTACATGTTGTATAAGGTACAATAGGGGCCCACAAGATGGCTCCCCAGGTAAAGGACTTGCGACAAAAGTGTGATGACCTGAGTTTTACCCCTGGAACTCATGAAAAGGAAAAAACCAATTCCACAAAGTTGTCTTCTCCATAAGTGCATACCCCCCTACACACACAATAATAGTAATAAATATAAGTTAAAACTATTTTTAAAGAAAATTGTTTTAAAAATAAAGTTCACTTTAAAAGTGCAAAAGTTGCAGAAGATGCATGTGAGCCTACTACTATTGAAAATAAAATAAATGAACTATTATAATCATATGTCTGTCCATGCATGAAAAAAAACATTTTGTGAGAGGTTATACACTAAACTATAAAACAGCTATTAATCCAGTGAAAACCATATTACAACTACAAAAGAGAACACAGCTAATGATAACAACCATTTACCTGGCATGTGCTGTAAATATGTTACACTTTGCAAATGTTTAATAAACATCAATTATTTTCATTCCCAAAACTTCTTTCTAATGTTTCCTATCATTATCCTAATTTATGGATGAGGAATTTTACCTATACAGTGTTAAAGAGTTTGCTGAAGATTACAGCTCTAATAAATGGTCGAGTCAAAGTTTAAATCCACATTTCCTGGCTCTGAAGTCTATGTACTTACCTTTGACAATAGTTGTTATAAATATATATTACTTTACAGTTTGAAAAAAATCACTTGTTAAGTCTACCCCCAGAGAGCAGTAGAAGCAGCAATATTATCAGCAACAAACACATCACTAATTCTATGTAGACTAATTCTATGTAGAACCTGGCTACCAGTGAAGGAAGCCTTTGCTTCCCCATCCTGCAACCTCCCTTACCATTGGACATCTTTTCACGTCCTTTGTATTCATAAAGGACCAGGGTCTTCTTCATGCATGTGCCCTCCCCAGCGAGTTCTCAGGGTTTTAAAGTCCATCTCAGTCCTCACACAGACTTCCAGATTTATTTTCCTCCTTCTCTCCCGTCTTATCTGTCTATGTTAGGAACAAACTTTTTTTTTTTTTTTTTTTTGGTTTTTTCGAGACAGGGTTTCTCTGTGTAGCTTTGCGCCTCTCCTGGAACTCACTTGGTAGCCCAGGCTGGCCTCGAACTCACAGCGATCCGCCTGGCTCTGCCTCCCGAGTGCTGGGATTAAAGGCGTGCGCCACCACCGCCCGGCTAGGAACAAACTTTTTTCTGGACTAGTTGTCAATCATAAAACAGTGGGGTAACTATTTGCCCTGGGGTGATGGAAAGCTGAATCATATATTTTTGGATATGGGATGGATTATGTCCCAATAAAACTGATCAAAAATTGAAGATATGTAAAAGGAGAATTCAAATAATAAGCAAAACATGGCAGTTTAACTTAGACTGTTTCACAAGCTTTCCAAATTCTCCTGTTATCTTATATTTGGGCAAAAGACCCTAACAGCAAGTGTCCTGTACATTAAAGTGTGGCTGTTTCATGCCATGTGCTGAGTGCTGCACAGGAAGTGAAGCACAGAGCAGAGCATGTTTATGCTTTCACATGTTACTAACACCAGAGATTTAAATGAGAACCAACATGAACAGTATAGAATAAAGAATCCCATGGCTTCCTGGCCTGGGGTTCGCTTATCATCTGCATTTCTTTAAAGATCTCAGATCTCTGTGGATAATCTGCCTGTAGGGAAGCTTAACATTTGTGTTGTGTTAAGGATCCCAAGGAACTTCCACATAAGCTGCTCCATGATTTCTGTCTTCTCTACAGCGCTCTGGCAGCTGTCATTCATCCTTGACTGTGAATGCTCACAAAGTTTAACAATTAAATTTGATAAAAATGGTTCAGGTTCATCACCAGAGCTCCAAGAAGAATGTTTGCAGGCGACAGAGGTAGAGAATGGCGGGAAGAGTTGCCACACATTCCTCCTTTAACAACCAGGGGTATTGTTATTTTTGGTTATAAGAATGTAAATGTCCTTTTAGTCTCGGCTGCACGTTGGTTTTACAGCTGCCTGCTGACTGTGGTGGTAGCTATTGGCTGGCCTGTGCTACAGATATATTTCTGTGTAAAACATGGTATAAACCAAATGCACAAAAAAGTTTTAAAGGCAAGAAGGAGCTTGTTAAAACAAAACTTGGTGTTCACAATGCATTGTGTGGAGAGGTTGTTAGTTTAAGAATGCAAGCAAACATCAAAATGTTTGGAGATCTGACCATAAAATGATGCAAGGTGAGTCTTTGTTCCTGTCATAAACTTGAGTCAGAAGAGCAAACAAAGATATCTAGAAGGTTGCTCAACTCTGAATTCTATGAGAAGATTTTTTGCTGCTGAGAAACGCTTTTGAAACTGAATATCTTGACCAACATCTTATATCAACCAAAAGTCCCCCAGGATCCACAGCTGTGACTGAGATGCTATGAGGCACTAGAAAAAAAAAACTATGTCATTTTTAATTTTTAAAAAACCTGTTGTAGTATGTCTTAAAGTACAGCAACTGGAACAGTTCGGGAAGAAGTGGACGTGGAATTGAGGACTGGAATTTAGAACTGGAAGGAGTCTAGGGATATGTGTTAGGGGTATTTCCTTGACAAAGATAGATAAAGGTCCTTGTTAGGTTCTAAGATTGTTTTTGTAACGTGTGTTTGTCTAGTTTTCAAGACAATGTTAAGTAAGTGGACTCAGGGTTAGTGTTAGGGTTGGCTTTGAGCTCTCTGCTCACAGCCATTGTTGGTTGGTCTTTGATATTTTGGGGACCTGCCACCCAGCTCCCAAATAAATCACACATGGAGGCTTATTCTTAATTATAAATGCACGGCCTTAGCTTGGCTTGTTTCTTGCCAACTTGCTTTAATTTATCCTGTCTACCTTTTGCCTCTGGGCTCTTTCTGTTCTCTTACTTCTGTAAATCTTATTCTTACTGTGTGGCTTACTGTGTAGCTGGGTGGCTGGCCCCTGGAGTCCTCCTTCTTCTTCTCTGGCTACTTCTTTCTTTCTCCCAGATTTCTTCTTTTAAATATCCTGCCAGCTCCGCCTATCCTTTCTCCTGCCTGGCTATTGGCCATTGAGTTCTTTATTAGCCCATCAGGTGTTTTGGACAGGCACAGTAATACAGCTTCATAGTTAAACAAATGCAACATAAACAAAAGTAACACACCTTGGTTAATATTCTACACTCTGCTAGAGACATGATTTTCTGTGCTATATTTCATATATCCCTGAAGTAAAGACTCCTTACATGTTGTCAGTCTCTCTCTACTCTGTCTCACAGCCCCCATCAAGTCATTTCTCTATATATGTGATTTAAATGATATTGTATACCTTTAAGTATATATAATATTTTTTAAAAAACTTTAAAACTATTTCCCTGTCTTTGTTGCTCCTGCTACTGCTACTGTCATTTGAATGCTTGTTTAACATGTACAACCCTTGGGTTTGATTCACAGTATTGCATAAATTTAAAAATTAGACATGGTGGTATATACTGTAATCCCAGTACATAGGAGGCAGAGGCAGGAGGACCAAAAGTTTAAGGTCATCCTCAGTTGCTTAGAGAATTCAAGTTCACCCTAACCTCAAAACAAAATCACAACAATAAGAATCTTTAAAGGTTCTCAATAGCTGTGTACATGGCTGCTCACTGCTGTGTCTTCCCAAACAAAGGGACCTTCTTGCTTTCACATCACATAGAACTAATAGTAACGGCACTGGATATAACTTGTCCTTTTAATTTGGGGGCTCTGAAATACAGGATTATGCCACTGTCTATTAAAATCTGTACTGATTAACAAGCATACCCAAAATTCCCTTAACAAATAAAAATATGAAGGCTGCAGAACACCCCCACCCCGACATTCATTCTCCTTATATAGATTCTGTCTGTTGATACAGCCCCTGGAGATTGTTTCTTTAACATGGAATGGTCTAAGCGTGTTTTTATGTCACTTGTCAAAGCCATGGTCGTTCCTAATGACAGAAGGATTGATGCCAGCTCTAGTACAATCTGATGTTGGAGTTTCCTTTACAACATTCTCCAGAAATGTTTGGTTATGCGCTTTTCTAGATTGCAAGAGTTAGTCAGGCAGGAAGAGAAGGTTCTTTGCTTTTTAAAGTGTCTACTCATCTTCTTGGGCAAGCCTCTTTATAACAGACCATTGCTTCCTCTCCTGAACCCTCCTCCAGTAGCCCGTTAGCTCCGTTTCCAGGGCCAACCAGGTAAAGAGCTCTGTTTATTTCCACTTGTACATATTGTGGTTTGTACCTTTTTATTTTCTGTAGAGTTTTCAAGATCCTTTTGCAAAGTTTATTTTATTAACATTGAAAATTTCTCACATATCAGTTTCAAGAATAATATTAATCTTAAGTGAAATAAAATTGTGTCCAACTGCAGAGACTGACATATAAGTTAAGCTTCATCCTTGAATCAGATACACACACAGAGAGAGAGAGAGAGAGAGAGAGAGAGAGAGAGAGAGAGAGAGAGTGCACCCTGATGTCTATGACTTCTCTGATTTCAGGTCCTGGTCTGAACTTATGGTGGACAGTTAGTTTGTAGCTTCCAGAGTTTCACATTGTTGTGAGAAGTTTTTCCTTGATGATTTTTTTTTTTTTTTTTGGTTTTTCGAGACAGGGTTTCTCTGTGTAGCTTTGCGCCTTTCCTGGAACTCGCTTTGGAGACCAGGCTGGCCTCGAACTCACAGAGATCCGCCTGGCTCTGCCTCCCGAGTGCTGGGATTAAAGGCGTGCGCCACCACCGCCCGGCTGATTTTAATTTTCTTGCCTTAATATCCCATACAAATACTTGGCTGCATATGAGACATACCATGTATTTCAACCTCTCAATATCATGACTTCAAACAAACAAACAGATTGGTTCAATAATTAAGAAATAACAAGATTTATGCAATATCAAAGATAATCCATGAGAAATCGTAGTTGAAATTTTTTAATCCCCCACTGTCTCACTGTTCATGGGTTCTGATTATGAATGAAAAGAAAAAAACCCAATCACATTCAATTGATTTTCATTCCATTGAGTATTACTGACTTTTTAGTTTTTAGTTTTAGTAATAGGGACAAAAAGAATTGGGAGGCATTTCGCTTCCTAATTAAAATGTTCCTTGTTTTCAAAAGCAGACATGTTCAGAAGTTCTGAGTTGACTTTTTATACATTCTATCTCCAAACTGAAGGTAAACTTTGTAGACTGAGATTCTAGCAACAGGATGTGTCAGAAGCCATGACATTTGAATATCATTTCATAACATTGTAGAAGTAGTTCTCTCTTGTCTTCATCTTATTTATGATTTTATAGGATTTCTATCTAGTGGAGAACTAACATAGGACTTCCTGGGATCCACAGTACAGATAGCTAAGCCTTTTGCTTGGCTAACAACAACCCTGCACTGTATGTATGTTTTGGAGGAAAAAGAAACCTCGGCAGATCATCTCACTTGAACATGTTGTTTAACAGAAAAGATGACGCCACAGACTGAGCGCTGCTCAGCTGAGACCCAAACCCCTGAGAAAGAGAAACAGATGCAAAGGATGATGGCAAAGCGGGCGAAAATCATCGGGGAGCTGATACAGACAGAGAGGGATTACGTCACGGATCTGGAGCTGTGTGTCAGAGAAGTGGTCCAGCCGCTGAGAAACAAACAGGTGAATCCAAGTTTGAGATTGCTCTTCTTTTCCTAGTATTTTCTCTCATATTCTAAACAGATACAGCAGCACTATGAAGTCCAAGCACCCGATATCATTGGAGTGGTGGGTGTATCTTTCCAAGGGTTTTTAGCCCTAAATTCAGAGAACTCATCAGGTCCTAATTTGGGTATTGAGGAGGGGAAGTGCTGTCTCCCTATTTACCAGAGGAAACAATACTCACAAACTCGATAAGAAGGAAATTCAGGGTTTTTTTTTTTCCACCATGAAATTTCTGTGTTCTTCCTTGAATTTTCCCTGAAATAGGTAACACATTGGGGGAATGGGCTTTCAGCAGTCTTGGGTACAAGTTATTTAATTCAGTGATGATCACAGATTCAAAAGAGAAAATGGATGTAAGCCCCACCGCCAGAGCCGAGTTAAACTCATAAGTACTTAGCTAAGTAAAATTTAACATAAAAATTAACCTGAATGTTAGTAAAAATTTTCTCTTTGATAGAGGTGGACCTAAACAAAACTCCAAGTGTCTATAAGTGAATAATTCTCCTCCCCTTAAGGTATTTTCTGGGAATTATTTTGTAGGATGTTCTGCTGGGGATGTCCTTCTGTATGCTGTAATGTGTTGCTATGATTGATTGATAAATAAAATGCTGATTGGCCAGTAGCCAGGCATGAAGTATAGTATAGGCAGGATAAGCAGAGAGGAGAATTCTGGGAGGAGGAAGGCTGAGTCAGAAGACTGCCAGCCACTGCCGCCATGAGAAGCAAGACATAAAGTACCAGTAAGCCACAAGCCATGTGGCAACTTATAGATTAATAGAAATGGGTTAATTTAAGATATAAGAACTAGATAACAAGAAGCCTGCCATGGCCATACAGTTTATAAGTAATGTAAGTCTCTGTGTGTTTACTTGGGTCTGAGTGGCTGTAGGCCCGAGTGGGACTGGAGAAAACTCCAACTACAATGTTCAGCTTATGGACATTATTTCATTTACCAATTCATCACTTACTTATTAAATTCATGATCATTGACACTGTTCTCAGCACTGGGCCCTTGTGAGGTTACTCTCTAGTGCAGGTGAGGAAGTCATACAATAAATAAATAAACAAATGAAATGAAAATATATTAGTTGGTGTTAAGCACCAACTAATGCAGGGAAAGGGGCTGAAGTATGAAGGAGAGTGGCGGTGCTTCCATTCCAAGGAGAGTGATAAACAAAGACCTTTGTAGGGTGTACATTAGAACAGAGAGTGGAAGTAAGAGGGGTTCAAGGCAGGGCAGGGACATGAACAAAGATCTCAGCAGTGTTGGAAATGGTCCTTGTATACAATCCAAACTGTTCAACAATAAAGAGAAAACAAATGTATCAACACATTCCTGCACTCAAAGAAAATCACTGACCAGTTTGGGGACTTATCCACACAGATACAAATGCACAGACACACACACACACACACACACACACACACACACACACACACACACACACACAGAGTTTTCATACAAAAGTATGCAGTCTTACATTTTCATTCAAAAATCTATTGCGGGGTCACCAACTGGATCAGGCCCTCTGAATGGGTGAGACAATTGATTGGCTTGATCTGTTTGGGAGGCATCCAGGTAGTGGGACCGGGTCCTGTGCTCATTGCATGAGTCGGCTGTTTGAAACCTGGGGCCTATGCAGGATCACTTGGCTCGGCCTGGGAGGAGGGGACTGGGCCTGCCTGGACTGAGTCTACCAGGTTGATCTCAGTCCCTGGGGGAGGCTTTGCCCTGGAGGAGGTGGGAATGGGGAGTGGGCTGGGGGGAAGGTGAGGGGGGCCGGAGGGGGGAGAACAAGGGAATCTGTGGCTGATATGTAGAACTGAATTGTATTGCAAAATAAAAAAAATTTTAAAAAAATCTATTGCAAATCAGTTCATGACTTCTAATACTTCTAAGTATTTTTCTGCTGTTACTAATCCCTAGGTAAATATCTTTTTTTGTTTATTTGTCTACTTACCTCCTTAGAATAGATTCTCAGAAAGGAAATGTTTGAAAGCATATTAGGATGGAGCATGGTGGCATACACCTTTGATCCCAGCATACAGGAGGCAGAGGCAGATGGATCTCTGAATCTGAGATCAGCCTGTCTACTTAGAGTTTCAGGCCAGCCAGGGCTACATAGAAAGACGCTGCCTCAAAAAACAATGTAATTAAGGTTGGTTTTTTGGTTGTTTGTTTGTTTGGGTTTTTTTTTTGCTGTTGTTGTTTGTTTTGTTTTTAATGTCAATTGTCAACCAAAATTCAGTAGTTCTGATTCTCATTCCTAGTGGTTGGGAGGTCTTTCCTCCTGAAAAAAAACATGTTCTTATATATTTATTAGTCTTTATAATTTAGTCCCCTTTCACATTCTTAACTTTTTAAAATTATTGTTTATATATTCCTCATTATTTTATAACACTTTTTTGAGTATTCTTTTTCCTTCCTACATGCTGTGAATAACGTTCTTAGTTTGTCTTTTGCCTTCTAACTTTAAGAGTTAGGGTTTTGTTTTTTGTTTGTTTTACTGTGTTTATACATTGGTTCAGGATTTAGTTTCTTAGTATGTATCCATGATTATAAAACCATTACTAGTCAGTTGTACTAACAACAATCATAACATTCTCACCTCCACCAGTTTATGTAACCTCTGGAAGCAGAATATCTGTTGCTCCCTTACCCCATGGTGTGTGTGTGTGTGTGTGTGTGTGTGTGTGTGTGTGTGTGTTCACATGTTTTGAGGGCACATGTTTGTGAATAGTACTGGTGTATGTTTGGGGCCCAGAGCCCCTTCCAGTTGTTGATTGAGATGCTATACTATCGCTGAACCTGGATATCACCCTTAGGGCTGGTCTTAGTTTGCTCTGGGGACTTCCCGTCTCTGCTCACCAAAGGTTAGGATTATTAGCCAGCTGCTGCACCAGCTGGCATTTATATGAGTATAGGGTTGCTGATCCATCTCTCCAACCTCTTGTTTCTTAATAAGGGATTTTTCACATAAATACTAGAAAAACAATTACTTACCAATGTAGGTGAAGGAATCCTTGATGCAGAAGTTCCTTCAGGTGGTCCCATCTTTCTCTGCACTGAAAACCATCAGTTTTCCCCAAGAGCCTCCTGTGTATCAAGCCCTGCACCCATCACCTCCTCAATGTTCTCATTTGATCCCTTAATAGTTCCCAAATAAGACAGTAACTGGCAGTTCTGATCAATTCTATAAGTAGAAAAAATATTCACAGTCACAAAAATTTTCTGAATTACTCCTAAGTATATAAAAGCATTTTTGGAGTGTTTTCTGCTATTTCATATAAATTAGCAATATGTGATATTACCCCTATTCTGGGAAACTCATATATATTAGTAGATGTTCATTCATATGCTTAATAAAATATTGATTTTTAAGTGCATCCTGAGCCTACCGTGACCTACCCATCTCATGGTACAGTTGACCTATCAACTCCTACCATTGGAAAACTGTAGGAAGTAGTCCACTACCTTCATATCCTCCTTTTCTCCCTTTTTTTTATTTATTTGTTTGAGGGAAATTCAATTGCAATATAAAAATGGCGCCTGCGACATGGGTTCCTTAGTGCCTTCCTTGTTCATACCCCGTGATCTCTTTTCAACCCCACCTGAGCCACTTGCTCCAGGGTCTCCCCAGAACCTGTCACCACCTATGACGATTTTCTTCTAACAATCTGAATTTTCAGCTTACTGTGTCACTGGCCCAGTCTCCTCTCTTTCTTTCAATTCCCACTGGTGGCTCCAAGCCACTGCTCCTGTCATCTCTCCCCACCTCGCATGCCCACACACGGCTCAGTTTTATGAGCCGTTATGGCCACCACTCCTGCCATATGGCCACCATTTTTTTTTTTTTCATTTCCTACCCTGGAAAGCAAAACCCTGCCCTGGTGAAGTTCAACTTTGTGTCGACTTCATACTTTTACTTATGTGATGAAATCATCTCCTAAAAGTCAAGAGCACTTTCTTTACATGATCCCCGGCAATGTTGTGAAGGGATGTAAGAGGAATGTCAACTGTAAAAATTCCCCAGGAAGATCTAGCTGAGGATTAGAATAGACCACCAGAGGCCCTTTTAACAAGTTGCATCAATGTTACAGGCAAAGCAGCATAAAGTTGAGGTGTCCATTCCCCACTTCTGGCCAGGCACACAGCGTGTTTCAAAGTCAGCCTACTATACTAAATATCTGTCTATATGATAAGCTGGAGATTGCTATAAAAAAGACAAAATATAAGAAAATGCCTCTCCCGGAATTCAGACTCCATGTTTGCATCCAATGGAATAAGAAGTTCACTCAGCAGGAAGATATTGGCAGTCTGAAACCACGTGCTATGCTGGTGGGCTGAGCTGATGCTGCTCACCAGACGCCATGGCTGGGCTCCTCGTGCGTGGTCTGAGTTTTACTTTCATTTCTGTTGCTGCAATAAAATTGCCTGACAAAAAGCAGCTTACAGGAGAAAGGGTTCATTTTAGCTTACAGTTCCAGGTCACGTAGTCCATCGTTGTGGGAAAAGCATACAGGTAGGAGCTTGAAGAGGCTGGTCACATCACATAGTGGGAGGAAAAGGCATGCCTACTTATTTGTGCTCAGCCACCTCCCCGTGTTACACAGTCCAGGACCCAAATGCAGGGAATGGTGTTGCCCATAGTGGACATTTCAGTTAATATAATGAAAACAGTCCCTCCCAGGCATGCCCACAGGCTAATCTGACCCAGATAATCCCTCACTGAGATTCCCTTCCCAGGTGATTCCAGACTGTGTGCAGTTGGAAGAACTCTATCTCATCATGTACTTCTTATAGACAATTCTCAGGGCAGATAGCTAAGACAAAGCATTTATGGTGCTTCATTATGTGTGTTTAACTTCAGCTCAATGCTGCAAATCATGTCTCAGTTCTACTCACACTTGCTATGTTATCCTAATGAAGCTGACTAGAGCTTGATGGTTTATTTTCCTATAGTTCTCTTTGCTCAGGTGTGACAAGATTATTTCCCTCCTCATTGTGAAGTTCAGTTTTGTACTATTTTTCTAACTGTCATCTCTGACTACGTTGTAATTGAAATTCTTTTGCCTGTCCTCTATTTCCTGAAGTTTTCATTTTTGACTGAGTAATAAGCCCTCCAGGATGTATATAACTCTTATAAATATGTACATGAGTGTAGAAGTAGCTGATACATGCTACCAGTTCATTAACTATTCAACTCTTCAATTTCGTTAACTCCTTCACTTCTTAACTGCTGGACTGTGCACACTACCCACCTGCCCTTCATTACAGCCAAAGTATATAAATGAACTCATGACTTTCAAGTCACCTTGAGAACAATTAAGTTAAGTTAGTTAAGTTAATTAGTTAAGTCTGAGGCAAACTATGCTTTGTTTAACCTGATGCAACGTGTGTGTGTGTGTGTGTGTGTGTGTGTGTGTGTGTGTGTGTGTGTGTATTAGGCTGGAGGTGATGTTAGGAAGTCACCTAATCCATCATCTTTTGTGTGTGTGTAAATTCAGGCTATTGCCAGTAAAAACAAGGCATTTTGTGTAAGTAAACATTAAAAGAAGAAGATAGGAAAACCCAGGGGAGCACCAGCATTACCTGGTTTAGCTCAGTGAGTGGTGTACAAATGAGTGAGTAGATGTAGCCTCTTAACTGATAATTCTTCTCTGACAGTCATGGTGGCAATTTTAACCTTCACTGTAGGGCTCTCTGTCACATGTCTCCACCGACCTGAAAGCAGGCCAAATTTCCCTAAGCAGCATTGCCATTGGTTGTCAAGAAGGGAAGAGTACCCACAACATTCAGTGTTGAAATATTTAATGGGAAACAGGTCTAGTTATTATCTCAACAAGAGGAGAGTCTCTATGGTTTTTGGCAGTAAATCAAACTAAATCAAAGCAGAGCAAGCCAGCTAACACTGGACTTTTATTCTATGTGTCAGGAAAGGACAAAAGATGGTCGAAAATAATAAAGGAATTTGAGTGCACATATTTATTTTTGTTTATATTTAGTTTTCAATTTCTAATACTCACATATTGTAAAAGTGCCATAGACTTCAAGGGGCCCAATGCCAGCTTTAGCTATTCAGTGTCCTTTCCTAGAGCAGCGGTTCTCAACCTGTGGATTGCAACCCCCTTGGGATTGAAAGACCCATTCACAGGGGTCACCTAAAAACATCAGAAAACACAGATGTTTACATTACGATTCACAACTTTATTGAACTTACAGTTATGAAACAGCAATAAAAATAATTTTGTGGTTGTGGTCACCATGACGTGAGGAACTGTAATAAAGGGTTGCAGCGTTAGGAAGGTTGAGAACCACTGCCCTCGAGGAAAGCCAGGTACAGTTTCTTTCCACTCTTCCAAAGGTATGAGTATTTCCCTTACCTTTGTTTACAGGTAGTCTAACTGTGTGCCTTCTGCTTGAAATGGTATCTTTCCTGGAAAGTGGCAAGAAAAATAATCTGTAATTTCATATTGACCCAAGTTCATTGGACTCTTCTGTTCAATTTTACATCCACTGTGTGGCAACAACTTCGTAAATAAAATTTCTTAGAAAACTATTAGGAGAGGAGGCTGGGGAGACGACTCAGTTGGGGAAGCGCTTGCCATGGCAGCGTCAAGACTCTGGTAAAAGTGACGTCATCTGTAACCCCAGCTGTGGTGGAAGCGGCAAGGGAGACACTTGGAAGATAAGTCGCCAGCCACTGTAGCCAATCTGTGGCTTCCAGACTCAGTGAGAACCCTGTTTCAAAAATCGTGTGGCAACCAACAGAGAAAGACGTCCGACATCAACCTCTGGCCTCCACACCAGGTGACTACATATGGACACACTCACACACATGCCCACATAAACACATACATATACATACACACACGCATGCACACACACACCAAAGTAAAAAAGAAAAAAAGAGTAGTTTTCAATAAGTCATCTATGCTCAGAAAGAAGCATAATAAATATCTTGACTTGTTATCTAAGCACAAACATATTCAAATATTTTCTGAAGTTAGAATTTGTAGTATAGATACTGACTGGAACCTTTTCCCTGTGAAGACTATATTCATATTAGTTCCTATTTTGAATAACAACTATTGAGTGGGGAAAAATGGTTCTTTGTCATGTAAGGAACTGTAATTTTAAAGAAAATCCTGTTCATGTTGTCTAAACTCAGATCCCAATTTACAATGGTGTTGAAACACTTAGGTTGGCAATCTGTTGTTTTAGGTCCCAGTGGCAGAAACTAAGTTGAGTAGTTGTTCCACGTGACATGTAACACAATAGATGCATGTTCTTCAAGATCTAAACTGAATGGACGTCAGCCCGTGACAGGGGACATGGAAGAGAGAGTAAGATGGACAGCTCTACTCAGTCCTGTTGCTAAGGGCAATGGAGGGAGGGCCCTACAGGACCCAGAGAAGTCAGCTTCCTGCCTCTGCCAGGTGAAGGTGTTCTTCCCTGACAGAGATGGTTACATACGAGAAGAGCTCATCAACTCTGTGAAAGCATGGTGTAGATCAAATTATCTCTGAAAAGAGAAAAACAGGAGGGAAATACAAATGCACTGTAGCAATGAAAACACATTTAAATACAAGACAATGGAAGTTTGTATATGAAAAGGATGGACATGGTCCAGTTGATTTTCTATGAATTCTGATCTATACTTATTATGTTTGAGTTCAATGAAGGGCTTTTATGTCCCTTTTGAGGTGGTTGTGGCTTTTAATGGCTCCTTTCTCACCACAGAAAACCGTTTGTGTCCCATAGGAAGGATACTACGAGTTTCAATACGTGTTCTGGACATCTCCAAGCATTCTACTTCCTGCTGCCTCTTCCAAGTCTTTCCACTGGCCTGGGCATCTCTGATGCCTGTCATAACCCTTAGTTTGTAACTATGTATTTGGCTCCCATCTGTCTTTCTACATGAATGACAGAAGCACTACAACGCACGGTGGTCTTATGGCAGAGCTGGTGGACTGCTTGCTTGGCATGCAGTTTCAGAGTGCCTGCTTGGATGCATAGCTGAAATAACTCCTAGTTCTTTCTGGTCCCCTACCCACCTCTCTCCCTAGCCCAACTGATCAGCCCACTATTCATAACAAGAATCAGAGTTTGAAACACAATGCAATCTTGCTGCTGTTGTGGGACAAAAGACAAAATTACTATTATGACAGTTCACTAAAATATGGAATTAAAGAACAAGCAGAAACATTTTATCTAGTAATGATCAAAACATATTCAGGCTTTCCAGTTAGTTGGGTGACACAGAAGGGGGAAAGATAATTAGGCTTCACAAAGCTGTTTGCTAAAATTTGATCTATATAATCAATAGAGGAACTATATGTGAATAAATGTTTGGTTAGGAGCTTTTATTTTATGGAAAAAAATTCTTGTCCAAATTGTTTTCTTTAGTTGTTGCCTCCATCAAAATACTCTGTACTTCTTTTGCTTAAAAAGCATCTGCAAGATATTTTCTTTTTCTCTTTTCTGATGTCCAGCTACAATACACATTCCTGTTCCAAAGTTTCCAAGTTGCATGCTAGACGTAAAATAGTCCATTTTGGCCCAATGACTACAACTTTAATCTTAAAGTGAGTTTCTTTCTAAAGTCTCATTTCTTCCATGACACCACCTTAAACTAAGTATAATGACTTAGTTGAGTATTTTAGACATGGCTTAATTGTTCAATCATTACACTTCACTTATAACTTATCCTACCCCACCTCACAAAAATCTAGTGCACTAGAACTATAGTTCTACTAACCATTGCCATTAAGGAAACCCAAGAAAAGGCATGTGAGATCCTGTTATATTACATTTTACAATTACATGTAAATCTATGATTATTTCTAAATGAAAAGCTTAATTAAAATCTAATGCTATTATTTTCACTGTCTCCCTCCCTGTCACTCATCCTAAATCATCCTTTTAAATGTATACATAATTTTATATGAAAGGATAATTTTTTCTTTTATCTTGTTCATTATTTCAAGTCTTCTGATTATTTTTATTGTGATTTTTAGTGATGTTGAAATGAGCTTTCAGGTCTACAGACACACATTAGATTATGTAGAAGAAGCATTATGATGTATAATAATCTCTTATTGTATCTCTCCCGATGTATCTGGTGTATCTCTGAGGATATAATTAGAATCCCATAAATCTTTCTGCATTATGAAAAGGTCAACTCACTTTCTCCTATCACTTCCACCTTCTCTTCAATCTTCTTCCTTTTAAAGTTCAGTCATTCCTGAGGCCAAACTCCTCCATCACAAGACCTCATAGACTTTAGTAAATACAGAGATCAAAGGCAGGATGATTACACAAAAACAAAGCATGCCCAGGAAGAAGAGAGCAAAAAAAATATGAATCTGGGGTATTACATTAAATAGAATTGAGAGAAAAATACAAAATAATGCCAGCACTCTGTAACTAAGTTAGTGGAGCAATGGTTCAAAAGAAATGCACTTGAGTTTCTGATTCTGCTTTATACTAGATCTTTGAGCTACTATGATGACTTTAAATGTTATAATCTTGCTGGAAATTGCCTTTAAATATTGGTACAAATATTGCTTGAATTTTTAGAAATACTGATTTTCATGGTTAGTAATATGACATCACAATGGTGAATCCTGTGATTTATATGGCCATGTTAGAGCTTCATTTTTTTGTTTGTTTCTTTGTTTTTTTTTTTTAAGCTAAGACTTAACTGCCTCTTCTGTGTGAAATCCAATACTTATCACATAAATCTAGGCCATAACCCTTTACAATATGGCCAAATTCTTGAAGCCCTGTTGTGAAATCCAAACAATGAGAAAAAAATACCAGTGGAAAACTGGGTGTGGTGGCACACACCTGTTACTTTAGCACTCAAAATATAGAGACAGGTGGATCCAAAGTTGAAGGTCATCCTTGGCTACATCAGCAGACAGTTCTAAGTCAGCCTTGGATCGCCGAGACCCTGCCAGAAAGAGAGAGAGAGACAGACAGACAGACAGACAGACAGAGGCAGACAGAGAAAGGGGGAGACAGAGAGAAAGGAGTAAGGGAGACTTCGGGGACTCAGTGGAGTCCTCTTTGCTTTTCTAAAGCTTTATTCTACTTTTTAAATTGTATTATTATTTATTTTATGTGTATGGGTATTTTACCTGCATGTATGTCTGTGCACCATGCACATGTCTGGTGCCCTTGGAGGCTAGAAGAAGGCACTAGACCCCCTAGGACTAGAGTTACAAATAATTGTGAGTCACCATGTAGATGCTGGGAAGTGAACCTGAACCGTCTGAAAGAGCAGCCAGTGCTCTTAACTGCTGAGCCACCTTTCCATTCCTAAAACCTCATTGGTAGGAGAAGTTCTGATGTTTGTTGGAGACAAGTTACGGACTGGAAAGATAGCTCAGGAGGCAAAAATTACTTGTCATGCAAGTGAGGACCCACGTTTGGTTTCACAGAACCATATAAAGCTGCACATAGTAGCATACATCTGAAATCCCAGTGCCCCTAAGAGAGACAGGAGGTGGAGATGGGTGACTCCCCGGAAGCTCAAGGGACAGCTATCCTGATGTATACAGTGAGGGACAACTTAAGACCTGGTGGAAGGTGAGGATGAACACCTGAAGTTGTCCTCTGATCTCCACACAAGCATGTGCCTGGACACATACATACACATTCACCCCACATGCATACATAGAAAATTAAAATAAATACACAAAAAGGAGTTTTGAAAGAAAGTCACAGTTGTAAGATATTAAATTTTAAAATTAAAAACTACAGAAAATGAATCCATTAGTACTCATATCCACCCCGCCTCTCTCAAGTGCTGACAGTTAGCCATAGGCTTCCTTTCCTTTTCTGTCTCCCTAGGAGGGACATTTCAGTCTTGCCATCCTGGAAGACACATAGCTTGCTGTCATATTGGATTCGGAATTAGTTGAGGATGAAAGTGATACACCATGTTCTAGTGAGTGAAACCTCTTTTCCTGGAGGGAACTCCTTTATCATTGCTTGTTCAGGAACCCTCCTCTCAGAAATGAAAGAATTTTTTTTTTTAATCCCAGCATTACTGGGTTTTGATGTAGACTATTCTCTTACTGTTACGTTTATAAACCTCCTCTAAGCTACGTTGAGGGTGAATGTAGTTACCTCTAATTTTTCTAATCTATAGTTCAGTCAGAACTCACTGGACCAATGAAAAGATAACTAAACAAATTTCCCAGTTCTATGCAGATATTGGAATGCTCGGAACTGAAAATTAGAGATGTGATATACAAATCTGCTTTAAAACCCAGGAACATCCCATTCAGCCTGGGAAGGTGGTTGACCCTGCACCCATTACTTCACCTCCTAGAACGGAGATGCACATACAACCATTTCAATTGCTTTTAATTGTGGAGGGTAAGCAGTGAAAATCCACTGGCTATGATTATGATAATGAGCGCCTAACCATCCTGAATGAAAAGCTTGTGAACTTGTGGCTGGCTTACTTGGATGTAGATCAATGTAGACATGTGTGTCAGTACAAGAGCCATAAATTTCAGATCTCAGAGAGTAACCCTGGAGCAAGGAAAGTGAATGTTCAGTTAAGGGAAAAAATAGTAACCTAGACATGGTGGTACACATCTGTAATCCACCAGGTGAGGAGTATTGCAAGGTTAAGACTTGCCTAGGCTGCATAATGAGTTCAAGTCAAGCACTGGCAAAGTAGTGAGACCTTGTCTCCAAATTAAAAATAATAGTAATAATAAGGAATGTACCTCAATGGTAGAGCACTTGCTAGGCATAAATAAAGCCTCAAGTTCAATCTCCAGTACAAAAAATAAAAACAAACAAAAATAGCAGGGGGTCAGGAAGGAAAAACATGGGGAAAATAAGTTTTTGTTAGTAATGACTTTCAATCAGCACTTTAGGCACAGACAAGGTTGATGGCTTCATGAATCAGTGAATTAATGAGTTTTAGGTCATGGAAGTATACAAAGTCATATGAAATTCAGTTCCTATTATAAAAAAGATCCCTTAGAACCAGTCATCAGAGGTGATAGGTTTCTTACAGTTATGAGAAACTGTAAAGCAAGACAGTGATTGATAGGTGCAGTTGGAGTTCAGAGAAGGGACATATCCCTTCCAGACGGATTGATGGGGCACTATTTCATGGAGACTGTGATATATACAAACAAGATGGCTAATGTTTGTCAAGACCCTAGTGCTCCTAATGCCTGCTACTGAACTCTGCATGGATAGCACGTGAATATCTGTCGCGATCCTGACCTAGAAGAGTGGGTAAGAGGTCAAGAAAATGCCTCCTAAGCACATTGATGCACAAAGAGCAATTATCAACGTATTTCAAGATGACATTAGAAATGGTCATGACAGAAGGCAGTTCATGATTAGTTATGCTAATTAGTTATGCAGCAAACAATTGCTTTAGACATTAGCAGAGGAAGTGTTTGCTTCCCTGACCTATTTGCTGCATTCAACAGAAACCACAGACTGCTGCTGCCCCCCCACCCCCTGTGGTTTGACATCATCTCCGAACACTAGTGTAGTTCAGGGCTTAGATTTGGTTCTCTTAGTCTACAGCCGTCCACAGGGCATCTGATCTGGCTCCATGGCTATAAATTAGCTGCATTCTGATGCTTGGCCAGCCTCAGCCCTGAGGTTGACCTGAAGTCCTGTTCTGTTTATCTGACCTCTTGCTCAAATCGCTTCATGACTACATGACATCTCAAATTCAACATGCCCAGAATTAATTTCCTGGTTCCCTTGAACACGTCTCCCTTCTCCAGTTACATACATTTCCTGAAGTTCATGTGTTGGACACTTAATTCTCAATGCAACAGTGTTGGTAGAGGTAATTTGTTACCAGGGGCTCTGCTCTCCCGGTGGGATTAAAGCTCTTAAAGCCCGGTGGGTTTAAACCTCTCTTTCATGCATTTTCTTCTTCTCTTACACTTTCTTGCATGGGATGACAGAGGACTGATATCACCAGCTCCAAGCCTCTTAATGGTAGATTTCCCACACTCTAGAACTATAATACGTATATCTCTGTTCTTTATAAATTGCCCAGCTTCCGGTATTCACTTACAGCAGTGCACACTGGCCTTGCAGTCTGTTTCATCTCAGTAAATGGCAGCTCCATCCTCCTAGTTGCTCAGGCAACCCCCACCCTCACCCCAAGAGTATCACTGCAAGCACTTTAATATTCTGTTCTTAGTCAAAAGGCTCTGGAGTGGGCTTCCTTACTCAGGACTCCTCGAGTCTGACCAGTCCCTGATCTGGTCTTTAATTACTTCCTTGGCTCCATCCCTCCTCCTTCACTGAGATTTCCCCCCCAGAGCTTCATTTTTTCTGTGCTATGTCAGTCTGTCCAATTCTGAACTTCTCTCCCAGAGTACTTCGGTGGTCATTGGGTAACTTGGCTGCTTAGCTACAAGACTAGCTGTGATATTAACTCAGCTCATAGGATGACTTAATTAGCCACTTAGAATCTAGTTTCTCTGCAAGAAATTTCACACATACAAATCAGCAGTTTTGAGAAACCCGATGAAATAATGGCTAGTTTACCCCGAAAGGCTTTGTAATCTAGAAGCCAACTGTCTAAGTAAATGCCACAGTAATTAGAGAATCATCCAAGCACGGTGCTTGCCAGGGCTCCGTGCCAACATTCGCTTTTCCCACTCACTGTGATTTCTGTTCTGTAAGCGTTCCCCTCCTCTGTTTCTTCCTCCTTACTAAAAGCTAGTTCTTTCAGCTCAGGATGTCCGCCCTGGAGCTCTCCTTCTCAAGTCTGCATTTCATGTATCTCCTGCTCTGTTCCTCTCCAAGTGTACTTACTTCAATTGAAACATCATGGGACTTTAAGAGTGTCTGAGTTAATATTGGAATGTGCGAGTGTATGCATGCATCCAGGACTCATTATAAGTCAATACCTGGAACTTCTTTAGAGAAGGGCATGAAACCAAAGATCTGTTAGGCCAATTCAGATGACACCCCATTTAAATAGTAATACTAATAGCTAGGATAAGTGGAAAAAATCCAAATTGGACTTTACTTGATTCCACATTTATTTTTATTTATTTATTTATTTATTTATTTATTTATTTATTTATTTATTTATTTATTTTGGTTTTTTGAGACAAGGTTTCTCTGTGTAGCTTTGTGCCTCTCCTGGAACTCACTTGGTAGCCCAGGCTGGCCTTGAACTCACAGAGATCCGCCTGGCTCTGCCTCCCGAGTGCTGGGATTAAAGGCGTGCGCCACCACCGCGCGGCGATTCTACATTTATTGCAAAATTGCTCCAAATAGAAGCACTAAAACTTTTCTAGCTTAGATTCCAGAAGCATTTGGTTGAAAATAATTACCCTGTTTTTCAAAAGCAACATTATTTACTTTCTTTTGTGTTCTATAGGCATTGTGTATACATCATGTGCATGTATCTGGGACTCTGAAGTGGCATGATTGTCGTAATAAAATTAGAAACGTAAAATAAAAATCGAGATCAGGTTTGCAATAACCGAGCATTAAGAAACTCAATATTCATGACTTGTTAAAACTTGTTTTTAAAAAGATTGATTAATTAATTAAGGTCTGTGTATGGAAGTATATATATGCATATGTGTGTGGGTATGTGTACCCATATGCACATGCAAAGTCCAGAAGCATGTTTAGTATCTGTCTCTATCACTCTCTGCCTATTCCTTTGAGTCAGGGTCTTTCCCTGAAGCTAGCTCATATATTTTTTGCTGTTGTTCAGCTAGGCTGGAAGCTAGCAAGGCCAAAAGATCCTCCTGTCTCTGCCCTCATTGGAGCTGGAGGTACAGGCCTTTGTGGGACACTCAGATCATCATGTGTGTACTGGGATCTGAACTCTAGTTCTCATGATTCTACGGGAAGTGCTCTTAACTGCTGAGCTGGCTCTCCACCCCTTCCCCCAGAACTTGTTAGAATCCCTACAAATATTAGTAACCTAAACTCAGCATTCTGTTTATGAACGGTGTCAGAAGGAAATAATCACAGGAATGAACAAGGATGGATCCAAGTGTACTTACAATAGTAAAAACAGCAACTTGACAAAGAAGGCTGTAGTTGGAATTTTCTTTGGGCTGCTAACCAGCTCCCAAATAAAGACACAGATACTTATTATTAATGATGAATGTTCGGCCTTAGCTTAGGCTTGTCCCACTACCACTTTTACATTTTGCCTCAGGGCTTTTTACCTTTCATTCTGTATGTCCTACTTTCCTGCTTCCTCCCCTTCTGGCTGACTGACCTGGCGTCTCCGTCATCTCTTTTTCTTTCTCCCCTGAGCCTAAATTCCTCCTCCTCCTTACTCTCCCTGCCTAAAAGTTCCACCTATACCTCCTCCCTCACTATTGGTCATTCAGCTTTTTATTAGATCAGTCAGGTGCCTTAGACAGGCAAGGTAAAACAGCAACACATCTTTACATAATTAAACAAATGTAACACATCTTTACATAGTTAAATAAATGCAACACATCTTTACATAGTTAAACAAATATTCTGCAACAGAAGTCCACAGTGTTTCCACATAATCTTTTCATTCAACAGTGCAAATGAGGGAATTGATGGCAGGAAACAATGTTTATGTGAAGTTTGAAGATTTTTTAAACTCTAATTGAACTATACAGTTCCTTTGAACAGATGTACACCTGCAGCCACCCAACCCTGACCCCACCCCACACAGAGTTCTGAAGATTATACCTAAAAATATCAGTGGTTACTGTTGTAGTGAATGATGAGTGATTGTATTTGCTTTCTTTTATCTATACATCCTTAATTTTCTGCAAGGCATATAAACAACTTCTGTGCAAATAACATTTTTCCAAGAGTCTGTTTCTAGACTTTTTTCCAGTCTTTGGTTGGCGTTTGTATGCTTCCTGAGAATGTTTAGCTGCTTTCCTTATGACTTGTTTGACTTAAACTGAGTCACCCATTTCAAGTGTTTGTTACTAAACAGAAAAGAATAAATAGACACTTGACAAGTATAAACTAAGGAGGAGACTCGCTTCTGTCAGTAAATTACCCACATAATAAAAGCAGCCAAACTAGACACCACAGTTTGCCTTTGTAGCCAGATCTAAGTAGGACATTACAAAATATTCACTTAATATGGTATTTTAAAGAATCAAACTAGATTTTTTTTCTTGAACTACTTTTGATATTTGCCTATTTTGTTACTCAGAACCAAGTGGAATGATAAAAAGAATATTTACAGACTTCCACAAAAGTATTTTTTAATTGTAGAAACTCCATTTAAATGGCCAACTTTTTATTGACTAACTGTGTACACACAGCAGCACTGTTTTAGACACAGTGGGACATTAGAAAAGCTCAGGAAGGCAAATATTTTGAGAAAACTCAGGGTTGACAGCAAGACAGGAAACTAATAATTACACCCTGTAACATTTATAATGTATGTAATGAACATCAGTATAAATATACTATGTGTATGCCTTATATGTAAGTATAATATACATGTGTCTATATGTAGGCCTTAATAGAAACAGAGTAATACATTGAACAGCCATGGACAAGCAAAGGAAACATCAAGGGAGTAAAGACAAATCTGTAAAATGAGGAGAATCACTGTAACTTATCAATCTGACAAAAGACTGCAATGCAGAGTATCTAAGGGACTTTAAAAATTCAATAACAAAAATATAATTCATTTAAAATTGGGCAAAGAATGGATAACTATTTCTCAAAGAAGAAATTCAGTTAGCCAACAAACTTATTAAAAATGCCCAACTTCATTAATGAGGACAGAAATGCAGGTAAAAAATACAATTTGGCATCACCTCACCTCAGTCAGAAGACTGTTATCAAAAAGAAAATAAACTGCAAGTAGGGAAAAGGAGACATCTCACACACTCCTGGTGGCAGTGTGAGTTGGGGCAGAACCATAAGAACAGCAATGAGGTTCCTTAAGAAACTAACTGATCTACCGTATGACCCATAATCTCTCTTCTGGGAGTATATTCAAAGGGAAGGATATCAGTAACATTTGCATGCCTGCTTTTGTTGCTCTATTTTGCACAATAGCTGAGAATTAATCAACCCTGGTGTCCATAAATAGACCAATAGTATATAACCTAACTTTTCTCATTGCTGCAGCCAAATATTTGACAAGAAGCAACTTAAGGTAGCATATTCTGGTTTATAGTTTGAGAAGGGATGGTCATCATATCTGCGAAGGCACGGTGACTGGTGTGCAAATCTGCAAAACAGTGAAACAGGAAATGTACAGAAAATGGTGCCATGCTATAAAACCTCAAAGCCCACCCCACAGTGATCTTGCTCTAGCAAGACTCTATCTCCTTAGCTGTACTAATAGCTGGGGGCCAAGTATGCAAATTTATGAGCCTATGAGGGACATTCACACTTAAACCACAGCAAATAAGTCAAGAAAAAGTGGTTTATACATACCCAATGGCTTTATTCAACCATTAAAAAAATAATGTCATTCTCTTATTTTCAGGAAAGTAGATAGGATAGGGGACATAATGTTGAGAGAAATAAATCAGACACAGAAAGACCAGTTCTGCATGTTCCCTCTCACATGTGGGCATTTCATGATCCCTCTCACATTGCATGTAGAACAATGCTGACTAGAGGCTGGAAGGTTGGGAGCAAGGTTCATAGGAGTATAGATCATGTGTACTCCTAAGCAATTAGAACTAGTAAATTCTAGTTTCAGAGGAACATCAGTAGGGAGGGAGCTGAGTTCACAGTAATGTATTATATATTTTATGAGTAACTAGAAGAGAATAGCCTGAAGTCTCCAAACACAAAGTAATAAAGAGACAGCAATGTTATGCTCTGATTTAATTCATACATGCTCCATGCATGTATTGCAATATCATACTGTGCCCCAAAGTGTGAGGAAGTATAATCATTACCTGTTAATCAGATTTTTTTTTTAAGTTTTAAGGACGTGGAAGCATTAACTAGCCCAATTTGACATATACACAGTGTATGCATATATTAAATTACTACATTCTTCTATAAAGTTATATAATTAAAATAATTTTGAAAGACTGATAAAGGTATGAGAGGAAAAAAGAGACTAATTCTAATAATTAGCTAATAATAACAATAAGCATGAAATCTTCCTTGGAGGACATAAGTTTTGGCTGAGAATTAAAATTATGTAAGACCCATTTGGTTATGTGATAAAAATAAAATCCAAATTAGATTAAGTAAACACTGCCAGTGGGTTTACATGGGAAAGATTTCTTGCTTTGGCAAAGATAGATCCGGGGGATAACATGATATTGTCAGGCATTGCTTTCCTCTCTCCATAGCCTTTACTACATCAATGTTCTGCACAAAGATAATTGAAAAAAACCAGGCAGTCACATTTTATCTATTTATGATAGCAAAATGCCAAAAACAGTGGCTTAAATAAGAGAACTTTGTTTCTCACATTCCACAAATTTGTAAGTCTAGAATTAAGGCACCAGTAGATTCAATGTCTGGTGATGGAGCTGTTCCTAGACAGTTGCCTTGTAATTATAACTCTACATAACAAAAAAATACAAGGAGCATCTCCCAGGTATCTTATAAAGTTACTAATCTCACTCATGGGGATACCACCCCAATGAACAAACAATCTCACAAAGGCCTTGTACCAGTTATTTTTTATTGCTGTGACAAAACACCATGACCATGAAGATGGGTGGGTACAGATGTGGGGAAGGCTCTGGGGGGTGTTAGGGGAGAGGAAAGAATATGGTTAAAATATACTGTATGGAATTCTTCAAATAAAAATAAAACATAAAAAAGAATGCACTTATGCCATAGTTTATCATGCTAAAATTTCAAAAACAAAACCACACAATAAAACATCATGACCAAAAGTGACTTACAAAGAAAAAGTTTATTTTGACTTACAGTTCTAAAAGACATGTCCATCATGGCAGGGAAGACTTGCCAGAGTAGAAAGCTAAGATACTGCATCTTTAACCCACAAACAGAAAGCAGAGAGAAAACAGGAGATAAGGCTGTAAGCACTCAATGCCTGCTGCCCATAGTGATGTATTTCCCAGCAAAGCTCTGCCTCCTAAGGGCCCCATAGCCTCTTCCAGCAGCTCCACCAACTGGGAATCAGATGTTCAAATACCTGAGCCTATGAGGGACATTTCTGATTCAAACCACCACAGAGCTCATCTCCTAATCCAATTACTTTGAATGTAAGATCTGAATATGAATTGGGAAGGGGGAAATTGTAAACATTCAGACTGTAGCACATACACCTGGTAACACCCAGACTGACTGGTAAAAAGACACAGCAAAAAGAGGGGAGTGATCGGAGAATTCCAGCAGAATCGGATAACATTAAGGATCTATGGTTCTTGCCACTCCTCTCAAATGCAAAAGAAAGGGCAGAGAGATGACAAAACACCCAGACAGATATAAGCCTTACCAGATTTGATTTAAATGGATAGCGTGTTATGTGAGAACAAAGCATTTTTTGAGTAAATGAAGATATTAGACCATGATGTAAAAAAAGGAAAATCAAGGAATGAATTGTCCGGTTCCTGTGGGGTACAAAGTAATTCTATATCAGTTCTTATAATCTTTGAATTAATGTAATTTCATAAGTCTATTCTCCTTTACTGAGAATTTTATATTTGGACATATATACATATATATCATACACATATTGCTACAGATTCAATCTTTTAAAATTTTACTTTTTAATTGAAAAACAAAATATCACATGTATTTATTGTTAGAAGCATGATATCTTTATATACACTTACGTTATGAAATGGCTACATCGCCTCAGCAATGTGTCTTTGTGTGTATGATGAGAACACTAAAAATGTACTCTCTCAACAATTTTCAGGTATATATCATATTATGTATGATAAACAATGGATCTCTTGAACTTGTTCCTTTAAGGAAAACTTTATGACTTTGAAACTCCCAAAGGACCACCTCCTAGCCTCTGGGGTAGTTTTTCTCTCTATTCTGTAAGTTTGACATTGTTGTACTTTTTAAGTAAACCATGTGACATTTATGCTGCAACTAATTTATTTTAGTTACTATAATTCCCAAGTTCATCCACGTTGTCGCAAATGACAGATTTCATTATTTTTTTCTTTTTATTTATTCAATGTGTCTTTTACATCACGCGTCTTGATCCCATTCATTTCCCCGTCACTTCACATCTGCCCCCACCCCAGCACTCTACCTCCTCCCCCCAAATATAACAAAGTTTAAGAGAAAAAGTGGGGGGGAAATTAAAAATCTTGTCATGGAAGCTGTAGTGTGTCATAGTGACTCACAGAGTAAACCCCTTTGTCCATATGTCTTTACTTGTAAGTGTTCATTACAAAGAGTCATCAGTCTGGTTCGAGGCCCCTGGTTTCTACTACACTAGTCATGCTGGGCCCTCACTGGGGCTCTTTCTGGATATCCGGTTGTTGCCCTGTGTTGTAGAGATCCTGCAGCTTTGGATCTGTGGGTCAGGTCCCTTCATGTGCTCCAGCAGATCAATACCTCATTATTTTTTTTTTAAGGACCTGTAGTATACCACTGGGCTATAATACTTTATCCATTTATACTATAATTTCATTATCCATTTATCTATTGATATACAGGTAGATGTTTATTTCTTGTATTTGTGAATGACAGAAGGAGCATGACATTGCAGTGCTTTGGTTGGCATTCTGATTTCGGTTCCCTTGGATATAATTTAGAAGTGAGGTCCTGGATCATGTCACCTCCACACAGTTCTCCATAGTGGATAAATTAATTTTCTTTCCCACCAACAATGCATGGCATTTCCTTCCCTCCATATCTCTACCGATACTTGTTACTGTTTATCCTTTCAACAATAACTATTCTAGCCTGGTGGCGTGGCACATGCCTTTAATCCCAGCACTCAGGAGGCAGAGCCAGGTGGATCTCTGTGAGTTTGAGGTCAGCAAAAAAAAAAAGTAATAATAATAACTATTCTAACAGATGTGAACTGATGTGAACTGATAAGTCATTGTAATTTTATTCTTCATTTTTGTAATGATTTATATTGAGCATTTTGACAAATACTTTCTGGATATTAGTATTTTCTTTGGTCCATTTTGACTATGGTTGTTTTACGTTTGAGCCTTTAGTCTATTTTGAATTGATTTTTGCAGTGATTGGTCAGTTTTCTTAGCACATTAATGAAGAAATTGTCCTTTCGTCATTGTTTGCTGAAATCAATTGACCATAAATGC
Source organism: Peromyscus eremicus (assembly GCF_949786415.1). Classification (NCBI taxonomy): domain Eukaryota; kingdom Metazoa; phylum Chordata; class Mammalia; order Rodentia; family Cricetidae; genus Peromyscus; species Peromyscus eremicus. The sequence continues at coordinate 104,302,757 of NC_081421.1, read as the reverse complement.
GTAGGTCTGCTTCTGGGCTTCCTGTTTTGCTTAATGGGATATGTGTGTATATTTATGTTGGTACTATACTAGTTTGTTTACTAAAATGTTACAGCATATTTTGTTTTGTTTTGTTTTTTGAGACAGGGTTTCTCTGTGTAGCTTTAGAGCCTGTCCTGGAACTCACAATTTGTACACCAGGCTGGCCTTGAACTCACAGAGATCTGCCTGCCTCTGCTTCCCTGGTGCTGGGATTAAAGGCATGCACCACCACCGCCCGACATTACAGTATATTTAAAAAAAATCACTGAAAACTCTAAAATATTAGTAAGAATTTGAAGATTGCATGGATAAATGGAAATACAGCAAGTATTACTGAACCAAAAAAATACTATCCTCAAACTGTCCATACAATACATACAATATCAAAACTCCAAAGATATTTTCTCAGAAATAGAAAAAACAATGCTAAAATTTTTATGAAACTATAAAATACAATAGGCAGCTGAAGTACCCTTGAACAAAAAAGAACAAGTAGAGTTATCATACTATCTGGTTTTAAATTTTTGTAATGGTTTGAATGTGATGGGAACTTTCTGTTTGAAGTATATCCCATGATGAACACGTCTGCAAAACAACACATTAAATTGTTAAATAAACAGTGAGCTTTAATGTCTATGTTTCATAGATCTGAACAACTACTGTTGATTTGTCTTAGAATAGTGCTTTCTCAAACTTTTTTTCAAAAGTAAATTTTAATTCATTTAAAGTAGAATTTGATTTTAAGCTCTAAGTACTTTGCCCGTTTTGAGCAAACAATTAATAAATATATGTGGATGTTTCCATGAATTTATAATAGTAATCGTAAAACCATCTATCACTTTTAAAAGCTGATTTGGACCAGATGTTTGTTTGTTCCTTGGCACAGCCGTGCCTGGATGTGAATTCGTTTTATGATTCACAGAATCCCCAAGGGCCCGTGGTGATAGGATTGAAACCAGGCCAATTGATGTTTTAATCCTTTCTATCCTTCAGGAAGAAATGGAATTAAAAAACTAAGTTTCTGTTGTTCAGAATTTGTTGCACTGAGCTAAGATTATAGATAGAATGTAGTATTAGATTCTTGCTAAATGGATTTGTAATCTAAATTAGATATACAGGATAGTGACCTTGGCAAATAGAAGGTAGAAGTGAAAACTTGGTGAAAAGTCAGCAGAAACTGAGGAAGTTTGGGGAGGATGACTAACTGTGAGTGGCGTTTGCTGATCTTTATGAGGGTGTAGGACTGCAAGGTCATGGTGTTGGATCTGTCTTAACCTCCATGTATAACCTCACTTCAAGATGGCTCATACTTCACAGAGAAGATGGAGAGGCGTATGAAAGAAAAAAGTTAACAACACTTCAAACCGATAAACTCAAGATTGCACAGCACAATAAAATAACATGGGCACACTGTATGAAGTACATCTACTCACTATCTTATAAAGCAGGTGACGAGGAAATTAAAGCGTCACACCTCTCAGGGTATATGTCAAAGAAATCACAACCAGTACATTTAAAAGAAGTGACATTTTATTTCTACCTGACATAGTAAGCAAATAGTGTAATAGGTCCGTATGGTTCTGACCAGTTGATAATAAATTATTAAATGATAATTTCATGCATGTTAACTAACATAAGCCAATAGCTGTCACGTGTTTCTAAGCATTTTGTATAATATTAAATATGCTTCATAATATAGAAAACAGAAGCCCCAAACATTCCTAGATTCTGTGCAAAAGAGCCACATGTATCCTTTCCTCCTAAGTGAATACTTGGTGAAGGTATATTCTTGGAGACCCTGGATTAAAGACCCTAAAAGCCAGTATTGATTGCAATTGCAATGTAGTAATTAATGTGGAGATGCAGATAATTTACTTCAGCAATATATTTCAGAGCTAGACCCAAATTTAGGACTTCATGCTCACTATGTAAGCACTTTACACCTGACCTACACACTCAGTCCTAATAAACTCAGAATACATAAAAGTAGTTGGAAAAGCTGGGCATGCTGATGCATGCCTTTAATCCCAGCACTCAGGAGGCAGAGCCACGTGGATCTCTGTGAGTTCAAGGCCAGCCTGGACAACATAGTGAATTCCAGGATATCCAGGGCCATGTATAGAAAAACCCTGCCTAAGAACAAAACAAGGACAAAAAAAGTAGTGGGAAAAAGGCTGTCTAATTTTAGATTGAAATAGGCAATTGTATGGATTTGCTAACAAGTGAATTTGGGAGTTATCTTGAGGACAGTGTTGAAGACCTGAGAACAAGGAATTTCTCAGGGATGAGTGAAATAAATGTATGGAGTATAGCTGTGTAGCATAAGAAATAATGGACATAGTCATAATGTTTGACAAAGCTTCACTGTGAAATCATTCTTTCAACTTTGGAGACAGAATGTGCTTGCCAAAATAGCACGCATGTACACTATGAAGAACACACTGACTGGTCTCAAAGGAACAGCATTAAGAAGACCAACACAGTGTTTTCCTCCCCCCTGCTCTAATAGACTTTGATGACAAAATCTTTAGCCTTCATTGGAAGAACCACATCATCCTCTCTTGTCTCTGTCTCTGTCTCTGTCTCTTGCTCTCTCTCTCTCTCTCTCTCTCTCTCTCTCTCTCTCTCTCTCTCTCTCCCTCTTTCCCTCCCTCCCTCCTTCTCCTCCCTCCCTCTGCCTCCCCAATCTTCTGTGTGTGTGTGTGTGTGTGTGTGTGTGTGTGTGTGTGTGTGTGTGTGGTGTGTGTGTGTGTGTGTTATGCATATGTGTGCAGATACACTCACCTACACTTGTGTGAATGGAAGCCAGAGTGAAAGGAGGGAGGTGAGCATCTCTTCCTTGATAGTTCTTCACTGCCCCCCTTGTTTTAGACAAACTCAAAAAACAGCTGTTTTCAACATCTGAGTCACAACCCGTTTGGGGAGTTTGAATGACCCTTTCACAGGAGTCACCTAAGACCATCGTGGAACACAGATGTTTACATCATAGTTCCTTACAGCAGCAAAATTGCATTATGAAGTAGCAGCAAAAATAATTATGTGGTTGGTGGTCACACCACAACATAAGGAACTGTATGAAAGGGTCGAAGCATTAGGAAGGCTGAGAACACTGCTATAGTGCAATCTGGAGCTTCTGGGTCCTATCAGGCTACACTGGCTGACCAGTGAGCCACAGGGATTCTCCTGTCTTTGCCAGGCTCGTGCTGAAATTACAAGCATACATTACCGCATCTTGCTATTTAAGAAGATGCCAAGGATCCAGACACGTCATCTTGCTCACACAGCAAGCACTTTACTGTGCTTTACCCACTAAGCCAACACCTGGCTCCCAGGTCTATCTCTTGCTTATGCCCACTGTTACTAACCTCCCTTAACTTATTGGCCCTCTTTCCTCAACTGGACTTGTATGTCTCTCTCTTCTGATTTTGATGACCTTTCTCAACAGTTCTGCTCATTACCTTTGAAGCTCCTCCATGCCAAGCTTACTAATCACCTGGCTATCCACAACCTCAAGCATAATAAATTATGGACAAATGGAACCAGTTCCTGTTCTTTGTTGTATACTAACCTCAGATGATTCTACACCAATGTAGTTGGACCCTGAATAAACATAATTTAACTATGAAAGAAGAAATACTTTTAAAAACCAAGACCAAGTCACTGCATTTCTCACCAAACTCAGATTGTTGAATGCAATCAGCTGTCCCTCTCTCTACTAGTCACTCCCTAAGATAAGATCTCTCTTCCGTTGCATTTCCTAGGACACAGAAGGCATCTAGGGAATAGCTGATGAAAGATGAATAAATAAGATTTTATGATAAGCATAGAGTATAAGAATGATCACAGCGATTTTTGAGACTCATCCTGAAATTATAACACATGGCAATCCTTAATTAGTATATTTATTTCAAAGGAAAGGAGCAAGGAGTAGCCCAGCACATTTATCTCTTCTAAAACATCTGTGGTTTAAAACAGCTTTAAAAATAGTTATTTGAAAAAGATAAGGTCATGTTTCTGTGAGAGCAGTAAAATACTCTATTTTTAATTTTTCTATGTTTGTGTGTGTTATGACATATGTATTCAGGTACCCACAAAGGCCAGAAGAAGGTGTCAGATCTAGGAGCTGGAGTTACAGGAAGTTATGGGCAGTCTGATGTGGGTGCTTGGATTTGAACTCGGGTCTTCCAGAAGAGCAGCAAGTGCTCTTAACCACTGAGCCATCTCTCCAGCCCGACAGTAAAATATTCTAAGTTCGGTGGTACATACCTGCATAAAGGGCAGTTATAAAAATACCATTAGGTCTAAACCTTCCCAATCTGGTTTCTATTAAGAAATTCTGCTACACACTCAAGTCAAATGTTTTTGTTGGTGGTGTTTAAGACAGAGGTATAATACATCATCTTAATTTCCTTGATGAAAATCTATACATTTACATTTAGAAGTCCTGAATGAGCATGTTCACAGAGCAGGGTGAGGGTAGTGGCATGGGCTGGCAGTTAAAAATCCTTGCTGTTTAGCAGGAGGAAGTATGGTGCACACAATAGTTCTCTTCCCATCCGCTGGTGCTCAGAGATTCTGCTTCTTCAGGTTGACAGGCTGGACGTGGAGGGCTTGTTTAGCAACATCGAATCTGTGCACCAGATATCAGCCAAGCTACTGTCCATGTTGGAAGAGGCCACAACAGACGTGGAACCAGCCATGCAAGTAATCGGTATGTTTGTTCTCTTCCTGGGTTCTGCAATACAACAGGAAATAGTATTTTAATAACCCCCTGGTACTTTGGTTTTATGTGCCTGACTTACAAAGCTTCCCAGGTGATATATAAATACTGAGTCTGCCTTCGGGTTCACGGTAATTACACAAACTTTACATTTATCTCCCAATGGGTTTATAGCCATTGGCTGGGGTCCCTCAGTAGCACTGAGAACAGACAGAATTCGCTTTTTAATTTTCACTCTTTCAGTCTCTCTGCTTTCCAGATCGGCTTTCATTTTGTTTTATGGCTAGTACTTCCTTGGTCCTTAAATAATTAAACATTTTAATAGCTATCCTGATTTCAATCACAATGGATTTTTTATCATAAATCTATGAATTTACTGATTTTTAAATTATAAATATTTTACGTGAGAAGTATATGGTCTTCAAAGAACTTAGACAACATCTATATTTTCAATGTTTTCCACTTTACTCCTGTTTTAAATTTTTCTCTCATTTTTTATTTTATTTTTAATTTTTTTATTGATTCTCCATGGATTTCACATCATGTATCCCTAAGCAACTCACCTTCCTGGCCCCTCACTTCTGCCTTCTGCCCTTGCAACCTCACCCCCCAAAACAAAATTTAAAAGTGAAACCAAAAAAACAAAAACCAAAACAAGCAAAAATAAATAAATAAATAAACAAACAAACAAATAAATAAATAAATCTTGGTATGGTAGCTGCAGTGTGGCCCAATGAGTCACGCAGAACACTATTTAGTCCACACATCTTTACTTGTAAGTGTTCATTGCAAAGAGTCATTGGTCTGGTTCAAGGCCTCTGGCTTCTGCTACCCTACGGATAATGGGCCCTCAATGGGCCTGCCCTTGGATATCTTATTTGTACTGGGTGGTTTTGTGTGTCACCTTGACACAAGCTAGAGTCATAGGAGAGGAAGGAGCCTCAGCTGAGGAAATGCCTCCTTGAGACCCAGCTGTAAGGCATTTTCTCAATTAGTGATCAAAAGGGAAGGGCCCAGCCCATGGTGGGTAGTGCCATCCCTGTGCTGCTGGTTCTGGGTTTTGTAAGAAGTTGGGCTGAGCAAGCCAGGGGAAGCAAGCCAGTAAGCAGCTCCCCTCTATGGCCTCTGCATCAACTCCAGCCTCCAGAATCCTGCCATGTTTTGAGTTTCTTTCCTGACTTCCTTCAGTGATGAACAGTAATGCTAAAGTGTAAGCCTAATAAATCCTTTCCTCCCCAACTTACTCATTGGTCATGGGGTTTTGTCACAGCAATAGAAATCCTAACTAAGACACTATTGTTGCTTTGTGTCATGGAGATCCTGGACCTTTGGATCTGCAGGTCTGGCCCCTTCACATGCTCCCTTTGTGTGTGTGTGTGTGTGTGTGTGTGTGTGTGTGTGTGTGTATGTGTGTGTGTGTATGTATATATACATACATATATATGCATAAACACATATATAGGTTTTACTCTGACAAGGTTTTTAAAAATGACTGCAGAGAATATCACATGAAAAATATTCAGCCTAAATTCTATTCTCTTCATGTCTTGAGCATTGCAATAACTCCTTAAAGGAGGTTTATGTATCAATATATAGTGCTGTGTAGCTTAAGAATTCTTTTTTAAAATGATCATTTTGTAATTTATAATAGTAGTTATAAAAATAGTAGAACAATCGAGGATCTATAGAGTAAGGATGAAGGATTGTTTATATACTCCTCCAAACCCATTGTCTCTCCTGTGAGTGACCATTGCTGTTAATCTTTGTGGAACATCTCTTTGAGGCAAATGTGCATACACACACACACACACACACACACACACACACACACACACTTTCTATCTTTATTGAGTCTTCTTTTTTAGTGGACGTTAGACTTATAGAAAGGAACAAAATGGTTCTTATTTAGTATCTATGTGGGTCCAAAATTTAGGCAACAGACTGATCTTATGAAAGGATTATGAAAGGATTCAGTCAGGTTTAAATTCTATCTTTCCCTGTGGTTCAACATCCCCAATAAACTGAGATAATGTTTTCTTTCTTCATAAGGCTGTACACGTTTTTCACTTTAGTAGGGATCGCTAGCCATTTATCAGTTCGTCCTATGAACAGTTGTGAGTAGCAGCATGCCTGCAGAGGAAGATGCCGTGTGGCACTGTTGGGCAGAGTGAAGCGGAAAAGATCATCTCTGACCCTCCTAAGCTCGCAGTAAGATCTCTGCTTGAAGTGAAGGTGTGTGTTTGATTGCCATCAGAGTGGTTTTTATGCTGCCAAAAACCTTAATGAGAACATTTTGGATAGGGGTCAAGGAAAGACTACGAGATACTATGTTGGTTTAAAGTCATTCATAATATTTTTGATAAGTAGGGTCCAGGTTGGGCAAAGTTGTTCTTTGGAACTTTCTTTCTATTTAGCATTAATAGAAAGTAGTAAACACATTTAGAAAATGGTAAGTGATTAAGCTGGTGTGAAGGATCATGTAGAGAAGGAGTAGGGAATACATGTGAAGGTCAGAATAAGGACAGATGATACTGAAAACAAATTTGAAATCCAGGTAGTTGAACCTCTAATGCCATCTCTTTCATAGTAAGTTGTGAGAGGCCTGGCCCTTGACTGAGTTGAGTAGTGTAACACAGTAAACTGAAGTGTAGCCTATTTCCTTTCTTAACACTTCGGAGTGCCACATGCAGGGCACTGGCAGATACAATGAGGACACATGGACCCGAGTAGCTAGAAATGGCCCCTCATTGTTCTGGTGGCCCTCCATCATCACTGGGTGCAGCAGCTAGTTGTGCCATGGCCTATGCTGAGTGGCATACACTATGGCCTATGAGAAGCACGAAGCCATCAGGATGCCAATCAGTGGAGTTGGTGGGACGTGTAGGGATTTACAGAGTAGATGTGAATGAAGTGTGTCTGGGCAATAGAGACTGGCAGCTTTACTTAGGAGTGTCTGCCTGTTCCTGCACCAGCAGTCAGGTCACTTGTTGTATGCTGTATCCACCACTCTTGTTATTATTTGGTTATGCTTATTGTAACTTTGCAATAAACCCTTCAGACATAAAGGCTTAATGTATCCACATAACGTAAAAATATTGATTTTTCTGCTTCTCAAGAAACTTGAGAATGAACATATGAAAATCAGAATACTTACCCCATATACCATAGGGACCTCAACATTGCCATCACTGACCACAAACCAACCAGGAGACAGAAATCTGCTGAAGAAGCAGCGACATTCACATCAGAAAACATGAGTCACTGTTTTAAAAAGATTGCTCGAGGCAGGTGATTGGACACACATAGCTACTTAAAGTGTGTTTATGAACCACTCCAAATAGCAAGATGGTTCATGTGCTATTGTTCACAAGAGATAACAGTTGCTCTCCATTAATTTCCCTCAACCTTACACCCAAAATTCTTTGAACCTGTAAAACATAAAAAAGCAATGGCTACTGGTGAGGCGACACCATTAATAAAGGTTTTGCAGTTAAATGATGGGTGTGTCTGTCAATAAATAAAGTGAATATGGAATACCAGTTCAGTCTAATAACAGATTTTTAAATCAAAATTGCAAAACCAGAAAATATTTGGGAAAATTTATTATTAAGAAATTTATTGTCTGATCTTATTGTGTTACTGTAACCAAGACTTAAAAATTCAATATTGTAGGGGGTAAAGGGATGATTAGCAGTTAAGTGTACATTTTTGTAGATGAATTATGTTTCACTCATATTCAGTGGCTCACAACCACTGGTAACTCTAACTTCAGGGATCTCAACACATTCTTCTGGCCTCTGTGGGCACCTACACTTACATGCACACACACACACACACACACACACACACACACACACACACACACAGACATAATTAAAAATAAAACAGATCTTCAAAAATATTATATTGTGAATGCAAGTGACAATATGAATACGCACAGGTAAAGCAAAGAATCACAAATAAACAATGTTTTTAACCAAAATAAAATCTATAGTAAAGAAATTGTGTTATGCAGATAATGAAGCTGGTATTTTATTCCCATAAAAACTGGTCAAAATGTGTGCATACTTTTCTATACATAAAAATAGCACACATGAGACGTGCAATATTTGAAGATAAATTTGCTGTTAAACTATCAAATTATCTTATGCATGGCAGTCAAGACTTTCTTTGTTGCTGCTCCCTAATCAGGATTTAGAATGCAGATTCCCTACATTCCCTACCAGCTGTGGGCCTGTTTGTGAAGAGGCCTGTGGAATGGCATCACAGTGCATTCAGAAGCAGATTTTTGATGTCTACAGGCTGCAGTTATAGAAAATATATTATAAACAAGAAGACATTGGAATTTATCCTTACCAAAACAAAGAATGAGCTTGAAATGAAACAACAAGAACTCATGTTGTATACAATATTTTTGAAATTCTGTAACTGAACTTTCATACACTTGGCTCATGGAAAGAAGCTTTTGAAGGATTACTTCTAATTTATTTCATTTCATTTTTTTGAGATTGTGTCTCACTCCATAGCCCAGGCTGGCCTGGAAATCTTTATGATCCCCCTGCCTCATCTCTTGAGTGCTGGGATCGCGGTCATGAGCCACCATGCTTGGCTTGACGCTCCTCTTTAACATGATAAAATTATATTTTGTACTAGATTTTACAATACCACATTTTGAAAAATCATAAGTAGAAATAGCTTCGTAGGTTTTTTTCACTTGTTAAAAAACAGAAAAGAATCCAAACAAAGGCAAAAAGATAAAAATTTCAAAAGTATTTCAGCTCAAATAAATACACCTTTAAATACAGATATGTATAATTAGAATTTTGTTATCTTCCATTTATCAGAATCTTCTGAGCTTATTGGATGCTTCTGTATTTACAAATTATGTTCCAATTTAAAACATGGTTCACAAATTTGACAGCCTTGGTCTGAGGAGGCTCCGTGACTAAAAGCGCTTGGGGCACAAACACAAGAAAGGGGAGCAGAGTTGGGAATCCCCAGTACCCGTGAAAAAGCTAGGCATGGCAGTGCACACTGGTGCTGTGTGGTGAACAGGAGAACTCGGAGGGCAGCTGGGGCTTGCTGGCTGCCAGTCTAGCTGAAAAATGGCCAATGCCAGATTCAGCGAAAGACTATCACAAAGGAATAAGGAAGAGAGCAAGAGAAGACACCCGGTGTCCTCTTCCTTAGACCTCTATGTACACACGGACGGGCTTACACATCTGCATGCACACTTGCAAAGATGCATGCACCACACACAGAGACACACCCACACACACCACAAAGTAAATCAATGCATACAAACATAAAGCCAGTATTGAATTATAACCAATATAACAAAATGAATATCAACAAACATATTGATATAAATAAATGGGAATAAACCAGCTCTCCAGTAGATTTCAACATATAAAGACAGAAGTAAAGGAAAATAGAAAAATCCACTAGTAGTCAACCATCACCATCGTAACTGCTTCATGTAAAACCCACTAATAAATGTAATGTATACTCGGTGCAAGTTAGAGAACACAGATTTAAAAGTCTCAAGGTTTCTCTACCAGTAATTTCTTACATCAGAAGGCACCATGGTAACCTCATTGTAAGAGACATACTCTAACCAACTAATCAAGGTCAAGAACAGCAGGAAATATGGGCCTCACATCACAAACCTTTTGCATTGTGACTGATACAGCATCACATCTGTGGTCTTTGCCTTCAGAGTTTATAGAGGCATCCAATCAGAAGAAAGCATTCAATATATATTTTTTAAAAAGTAATAAGTATGGGACACTTGATTATAGAAAGGGGTCACTTTCCTTTTACTGACAGTTATATTGTGGTTATTTGCTATATTAACGTAGGAGAGCTGTGTGCAGAGTGTTTGGAAACTGTATTGCCTCTGTGTTTTCTTTATTAGTACAAAATCAGTTCAAGTCTTTTTTTTATGGTTTTTTTTTTTGAGACAGGGTTTCTCTTTGTAGTTTTGGTGCCTGTCCTGGAACTCACTCTGTAGACCAGGCTGGCCTTGAACTCACAGAGATCCGCCTGCCTCTGCCTCCTGAGTGCTGGGATTAAAGGCGTATGCCACCACCGCCTGGCTTGTTCAAGTCTTAAAATAAAAAACAACTTATAGTTTATGGAGAACATTCAATTAAAGATGCTTATACCTCTAAATTTTCTAGTCATGACTGGAAAGATTACAGGAATATTTCAGAAAATTAAAACAATAAAGGCTATAATTTAAAAAGTGTTGGTTGGAGCTTTGCTTTTAGAGCATCACCATCGGTTTCTGAGCTGGCCTTGTGACTAATAAAAGGAGGCAAAGTGATGTTTCATGACTGCATGATGAGTTTTACTCTAAGATCATGAAAAGAGAAGTGCAAACTACCCAGGCATTGCAAGAAATGTAGAAAAGGCCTTAAACAGGTGAGTGCAGTCCTCAGCAGCCACCTGACCAGACATTGCTGATCATCAGCTCACGGTAAACGGTCAGTCTGTCAGCATCACAGAGAGACAAGCCGTCCTAGCGAAACTGCCCAACCTTCAACCCAAGGATGGTGAGAAAACTATTGTTAGTCTTTTAAGTTTGGGGATGATGTTTCTGCATAATAATAGCTAACTCCTACAAAATTCCAGAGAAAAAAATATTTCAACTCAAATGCTGAGGAAAACTTGATTTGGAATGTGGTGTTTGGACTTGGATTTGACTGATTAAGAATGGAGCAATTACATGCAAAACGCAGTCTTGAGGAGAAGACAGTAAAGGCCCCATGTCAGGAGAGTATGGGAAGTCCACTAGCATTCCAGAATGCCTTAAACAGCTCCCTGATTTTCCATTATGATCCATATACATCAGTGCAGAGTTCAATGGCAGTTCCTATTGCAAAACCTTTTATCACTTAGATTTCATAACATAAAGTGATTAGGTGAGATGTTTCCAAAATTATGTTACCGCAAAATGAAAAGCACAGGTGTTCTGACTCTGTGTCTTCAAATAGCAAGATTGAGAGTTTGTGACTCACAGCTGTGGTGCCAGATCCACTAGATACCTCAATAAATGAGGGGGAGAAATTTACTCAACAAACCTTGGCGTTTGGATGAGGTTCAAGTTTATAAATAGATACCTATGCTTGCAGATCTGAGAGCATTGATGGAACTCTCTGTATTCCAATGCCAAAACAAAAAGTGGATTTAAAAGTCCACACTGAATCTAGATAGAGAAGTTGTTTTAAAATCTCTGGAGATGAGCTTTGGTTCTTGTTTATATTGAAACTGAACTTATTCTATGACAATTTATGAAAATAGTAAGCAAGGACAAATAAAATAAAAGAAAGTACAAAATTTAATAGCATAATAATATATCTTTTAATATCGTGTTGAATTGGATTCCATCTCTTTCTATTGCTAGATCTTAGGCAAATTATGAAACCTCACTGAAGTTCAGCTTCTTATCTGGAAATTGAAGGCAGTAGTATTTACCTCATATGAGTTTTATGAGGATTCAATAAAATCAAGTGTAAAGAATAACCAGTGCTTATTCTTAATACTTAAGACGTGATGTGACTAAATTGCTATTACCCTAGCCATTCTAAATGTACACATCTATTTATAAAGTGTGGTTTCCTTTTCATAATAATTAAATATAATACAAATTCTTTTTGGAAGTTTTAGTCATGCTTTACAATAAATTAAGATTTGTATTTTGTAGTTTATCTATGCCTCCTGGTATTTATACATCTTTATAATTCATATATATAATGATATATTTGACTTTAAGAAGGAAGGTTTGGCCTATCACATGTCGCTTCTATGTGTGGCAGATTGAGTGATAATTTCCAAAGCTGGTTTCCCGAAGACTCAATGAACCATGGCTTCCAGCTTTCACACTGCCAAGTAGCCTAGACCCACTAGGTGTGACACTGTGAGAGTAACTGGACTAAGCCCCAAGAAAGCAGAACAATGTCTGCTCTTGTAACACAGCCAGTTAAGAAGTCCTTCTATCTTGTTAGAAAGATGATGTGGAGACAGGTAGAGAAATCGGTTGAGCCATCCCAGTATTCCAGCAAACCACACATCCAACTGTCAGTCAAGGGACCAGACTTAAGAATGAGCCGTCTTGGCCATCATTGTCCAGTGATGTCCTCCTACAACTGCATCCCCAGAGAACATGAAGTAAAGTCAAAGAGTCACAGCACATAAAACTAACAGAAAATCAAAATGATTGTTTTAATACAATATGCTTTGGAACCATGGTTTGTTACATAGCATTAGAGAACTCACCTAGCAATTGTGTTGTCTTAGATATGATTGCACAAATTATGATGCTTCAAAATATTTTAAAGAAGACTGTCAAAAACATGCTTCAGTCTACACACTCACCTCATACATAGTGCATAGAGAATGGGACTAAAAGAAGCTCGTGAAAAAGGATCTGTAATTTTTCATATGCTTTTTCCTGAGGGTGAGTTTATACTCAGAGGAAGATAGTTTGGAGTTTCCCATACCTGAGGTCCAACAATAGGTTAGCCACTGTTGTTCCATAGCAGTTCTGTGTACTCTTAAAGCTTTGTCTCTTTTAACCGGGAGAGGAAGAGAGGGGCTGCAGCCCAGTTATAAAATAAATAGATGAAGTGTGTGTGTGTGTGTGTGTGTGTGTGTGTGTGTGTGTGTGTGTGTAAGAATCTGTCTCTAGGCTGTAATTTTGTGAGAAGGAGTGTTAATTGAGAATTCATGCCATGGTGCCCTGTAGGAAATGCTTCAATGTGGCTCATCAGAATGAGTTTTCCAAGAGGAAGATGGAGAGGGGAAATAGGAAAGAGGGGAGATGGAGAGGGAGAGAGGAGAAGAGGGGAAGGGGGAGAGGTAGGGAAGGAGAGAGAGGGAGAAAGGGAGAGAGAGAATCAAGACACAGATAAGTTTGACCAAGTTGCTTTTAGCCACCTGTAACAAACAGGCTGGGAGTGTTCCACATCAGCCTCTTACTAGAGTATATACAACCAGTGTTGTGGGAGATTTAGATGAAGAGTTGAAAAATCATAGAATTTTCTCACACATAAACAGTGGCAGGAAAGCTGTCTGTTCCAGTGAAAATATGGGGTTCTCATGGTCAAGGATTCAAAAGTCCACACAGAGAAGAAAGGCTTGTGAGGGAGAGGTCAACAGGCTGCAGTACTGGGCTTAGGCCTCCAGTGAGGTCAAGGTTTGGGGGATGCTCGGATTTATTTCTTGCAATGATAATAAAACAAAGTCCTGGAGTTCTAGTCTCTGTGAAGAGTGAGTTCTAGGATGTTGTGCTAGTGGCTAATTGGAGTGATAGCTGAGCTGTGATAGGAACACTGGGGGGTTGAAGGCAGATTTAAACAAACTTGTGAGAAATCATACACTGCAAGATACACACAGAAACACCATCCTGTAGGTGGAATTTTCTGTCTGCCAGCCAGCTCAGTCGATAGCTTAGGCTTGTTACTAACTAGCTCTAACAACTTAAATTAACCCATATTTCTTATCTAAGTTCTACCACATGGCTTGGTACCTTTCCTCAGTAAGGCATGTTCATTTTGATTCTCCCTGTGTCTTCTGATGACACCTTTCTTCATCTCAATACTCTCTCCCTGTCTGCAAGTCTCACCTAACATCTTCCTGTTTAAATATTGGCCATTTATCTCTTTATTAAACCAATGAAAGCAACACGTCTTCACAGTATACAAAAAAGACTATTTATTCCACAACACCATCTTGAATCCCAACAGCATCAGCATCTACACATCCCTGAGCATATCCATCCTCTATGAAGCTAAAAGTTGATGAGCACATGAGGGACAAATCCTGAAGGTGCACAAAGGTCAGAAAATATCACAGCCTTTGGAGGAGACAGATTTGGACTTTAACTGTGGTTGTATCACCACAACTCAAGCTTTGAGAAGACCATTGGGATTAATGATGGTTGCATTTGCCTGTTCTGGGTAGAAAACTAAACAATGGACTGAGCTAAAATCGACTAATTTTTCATCCATAACGAGAGTTCTCCATTGCTGTACACCAGGACTTGTGTAGCTCCTTACAGCTTTTTCCTACAAACCCCTTAGCTTGTAGCTTTGAAATTGTGGTCCCATGATAGCTGATCCAATTTCGGGCAACACTTCCTGTAAGAAGTAGAAAAACTACTTCCTTGTGAAACACTTTTCACTTTGCAGGGAGTATTTTACACATGGCTTTATTCCACAACACAAAGGCAAACATGCTTATTAAGGTATACTTTGCCACTTGTAGATACTAGAAATTTGAGAAATACCAGATTTGTATTTCAACTGGGTGTATTGTCAAACCAAATTCTGTGAATTTGGAAGAAGAGCTCAGAAGAACAGATTCACAACTAGCAATGGATGCCACATGCATTTGTTCAGATTTTAAATGTCTTGAGATGGCAAGACCTCCATAGAAGAAGGATACAGGATTTAAGGCACACCCCTCCCCTCTCTGAATATAAGCTCCATTAGGTGAAGAGTTTTATCTGCTGTATGTCTGTTATGTCCTCAAGGGATGAGAACACTGTATTCAGCAACACTTACTAAATGCATGAAATATGGAGATAAGAAAGTTAAGCTGTTACCAAGTCAATCTGTAGTGTGGGTCAATATTATTGTTAGAGGCTGATAAGCACCATAGAAGAGTAGCAGGTGGGTCTCAAAAGAGGTATTTACTAGAGTAAAATATATAAGTTGATCTGAGAATGGAGCCTTACTCTGCGTCACCTACCTTGAGTATGAAAGGTTACTGAACCTTTATCCAGCCAGAAGACCCTAAGCCTTCTCAGAGAACCAACCTGGTACCAGAATGCCAGCTGTGAGGATTCCCCCACCCTGGCATTAAAGTGTGCAGAAAGGAAACAGTTTCATGACAACACCATGGTCACCACCAAAATAAATAGGGATCTTGAATGTCAGAGCACAACTAAGACTTAACAAGCACGCATTCCATTGTTGAGACAAAAACTGATTAGGGTTTGATTTGCCCACATTATACTACAAACAGAAAGGAACCCAGACCAGAGTTCCTTTCATCCCATTTCCTGCCGGTCTCTACTCTGCATGATTTCACCCCAGTGTCCTGTCCACCTTCTAGACTGTCTCCTATGGTTGGAAATTCTGGGAAGATGCCATCTCAATTGCAGGAAAGCTCTTCTTTGAGGGGCCAGTCCTACCACACACATGACAGCTTTCCATAGCTTTGGACGTGGTGATGTCACAGATAGGACACACCTCCCATTTTTTCCTCTTCATGGTTCCTATCAGTTTCCATCACTGGCCCCAATTCCACACCCATCTTTGACTCCTAAAAGCACTCACCTGCAAATGTGGCACTTTCACCTCCAGGGCTTCAGAATTACAAGCCAAATGAATACATTTTTCTGAACATCTCTTATGCTATTGCTTTTGAAGGACTTTTACTGAAATATTTTTTTTAAATCAGAAGAGAATTATCTTGAGCCCCAGGGAATTATTTGGAGCCATAGCTACAGGCAAGAGAAAAAGAAACAAAAACACTGAAGTGTGACTTTAAGAATTCATGTAAAGTTTCCAGCCTGCTCCCATGAAAACAATGCTTCTCTTTAAATACTTTAGTAAAACTGAATCTCGAGGGACTCATCTATCCTAATCCCATGGAAGCACATCCCAATTGCCACCTCTATCTGGTCTGGACTGTACACTCTAACCAGGACCTCTGGATACCTTCAGCAGTCACTATTATTTCCAGGCTAGATGGGGCTCATGGCAAAGGACTGTGGCTTCCTTAAATAGCATTCACTCTTCCATCTCCTTCTTGCTTTCCCTCATCACTCTCCACACTTAGAAAACAGAGTAAGTCTAGGAGAAAATAGGGAGGCACATGAATGAATTGACACTTGGCTGGCTAACCTGCCTTGTTTAGTCCAAGAAGCTGGGCTCCTACCCAAGAAGGATAACCAGGCATTAGAAAGCACACCTTGGATTTTCTTCATGCTACAGACAAGGCTCTTTCTGTTAGGAATGACATGTCTAAGTTTTTTGTCACCTAGGAAAGTGACACCTCGAAGCCTAGAGCATTGTCTACAGATCTCCAATCTTCTTCCCAAAGAGGGCCCCATCTATCCCTGCTCTGGGAACCATCCTAGTCACTTTATTCTGAATATTCTGTCTTGACAAACAAGTTTCACTTAGAACCACAGAAAACTTTTGAGGTAGAACTCAAACCTTTATTTTTTTGTCTCTAAAAATCCTTTAACAGTAATTCAATGCTTAAAGAAAAACACTGTTTACATATATGTAAATATAATTTTTTTTTAAAAAAAATGTATTGAGATGCATGCTTCATTCACCTGATTTGGAATAAGAGTTTTAAGATGTCATTACAGCTATTGCAATTCAATTTTTAAAATACAGTCCAAATCTCTCAGGGAGCTTTTCCCTGTAGAAGACTGACTCTCCCTCACTCAGCAGCCTATAATTGCCTGTAGCTCTCCATCCAGGGGTGGGACCAGACCTTTAATTTTTAACTGAAGTTCTTTTAAAACACCATTGTAGCTGGTTTTTAGAGTTGAACTTGTAAAAAAGTTCGTTGTTAATACAATTAATTTCCTACTTTAAACATTTCACATACTTTTAAAATGAAATGTTATAGTTCAGTATTTCTCCTAAAATATTTCCTTCTAAAGAAGAAAGGAAATACAGTGTGTTGGTCAGAATTAAGTTCTTCTAGGAGAAAAGATAAACAAAAACAGAGCATCTGTGGGGTGAGACGTGCTTATTTCTCTGTGATACAGAGGCCTGGGGGCTTGTGTTCTCAACCAGTGGCAGCTTGGCACAGCCCCCTGGTTTTTGCATCCGAGAGAAATAAGCGTGCCTTCTTACACCAAAAATATCTGAAGCAACCAAACTTTCTATTGCTCTAGAAAAAAAAAAGAATGTGGCTAGGTGATGGGAAGTGTTGGCAATGTACTCTGCAAATCCCAAATTTTGATCTCAGCAATGTTTATCCCTGTGTTGTATAGTCACATGTTCCTTAGCAATGGGATGAATACTGAGAAATACACCACTAGCTACTTTTGTCATGTGTAAACATTGTAGATTGAAATTACGAAAGCCAAGAGGGCTGCCATATATTTTCACAACAATGTATATTAGTCAATATATACAATATAGAGTAGGGAAAATTATCTTGGAATCATACATATGCACCATCCACCATAGACCTAAAAGTCGTTATAAATCATAAGATTGTTCTTGGATTTGCTGATTTTCCCTAGTCTCCATTTATTCTCTGTGACTGTGCCTTCTCTGGCTTCTCTGAGCTCTCATCTGCTTGTTTCCTCTCAATGTAAGAGCTCACAAACGCTGAATCTTCACACCCTCTTCTCTGCCTCTCTCTAGACTTCTTTGTAACAACCACATTAAATCTACGATTTCTACTACCCACAATTTGCAACCCTGTATCACTCTCATATGTCTTTATGTTGCTTCCCTGGACCCCATATTCATGTACCCAAGTCCACAGAGGACATTCCCACTAGACTACATAACAAACAATTCCCAATCAGTACAACTACAGTTAAATTCAGTATCTTTGCACCTTAACCCTCTCCACACATCATCTTTGTTCAGCCGTGTGGAACCCTGGAAGTCTATCTCGCTGTTCATATACTCTCCCTGCCCCTTTCAGATTTCCTTGTATAACCCCCTTGAGTATGTGCATGTGCCAGCTACTGATTTAAAATCATTACATAGTTAACCCCATTAATTACCAGTTATCTTACAATTGCTGTTACTCTCATTTTACAAATGAGGAAATTACAGAACCGAGAACGCAGCTAGCTTCCCCAAATGTCAGGCATTTTGTAAATAGTAAAACCAGGATCTGAACACAGGCAGTTGAAGCGATATCACTTTTTTGTCCTTCTTGTGACTCTGGGGGTTGAATCCAGGCCCTGGAACACACTAAGCACGTGCTTTATCACTGAGCTACATACATCTCTGGACCACAGAGCACTCTTAATTGATGTACCCTCCTGTGCTTGCCCTTCGTTTTTCTTTTATTTTTGATTGGTTTCTCTTCTCCAGTCTCAACTCCTTTCTCCAGCTCCACCTCTCAGATGACTCATCATCAGAATAATCTTCCAAGCCGTTATCTAGTCTTGTTAGTCTACTGCCTAAAATCTGTATGTGCTTTTCCATCTCTGCTCTTTAGTGGTACCTACTCTGCTTCAGGACCTGACTGTCTTCCTAGTTTCTGGAGCTTCCTCACAGGCTTAGAGCCACTGAGCCTTGCACCCTAGACCATTCAGAGATTCTGCATGCATTTCCCCCTCACTACCTCCTTTCTTCCATACTCACTTAAGAGTTCCCCAGAGACTGGATATGTTCCCTTCTCTGCTGCCCAGACCTAGCATTGCACTTTCATAGGGCACAGTGAATGGGAACTTACTCTTCTCTCTCGCCCTTGCTGGCTTATATAAGTTATTTGAATGAACTGTTGGTTCTTTGTGTCCCCAGTATAAACTATAGTGCTCAGTGCAAAACAGTCATCCAATAAATAACTGTTAAGTAAAGATGAACTCAAAACAATAACCACATTCATGCCCATGTGAGCTACTTTCTTGTACAAAGCCCAGGATAAGTAGCTTCCTTGAATATCGTGGCTTTGCCCTAAGTTTGCATATGGATGGAGGAAATTCAGGTTGATACATATTCCACACCATGGGGCATGGGTTCTAAAAGACAAGAAGGGAATCAACAAGAACTTAAAAATAGAAGAACCTGAATACATTGACAGCAGTGAGGAGCAACTGACCCACAGGAGCAATTATACTGCAATATAGACTATGTTTCGGGCGTCGCTTTTAAGGGCGATGGCTAAAGAAATTTAAAACGGAGTTATTGTCTTTTTGATTTTTGTTCTTCCTTTGCAAGATAGTTGCTTTGAGAGAATGTCACTGCAAAAATGTTTTTTTCCTTTGGTTGTAGAATTTTTAAAAAGAAGATGCGGGGGATTGTTTTCTAGGATTCTGGTGCTTTTGTGTCAGGCAGCTAGAGTGAAATTACCTTCCCTGGTCTTGGTTCATTCCTTTCTCCTCTCCTAATCATCCTTCCAGTGCACATACATTAGACTGAGCAGTTGTCCTTCACCACTGAAGAAATGCAGCCAAGACTCACGTTACCGTGGAAACAGAATCGCTTTTGGCCGGGAGACACCTCGCTTCATCAGCACTATTATGAAGCAGAATGGGCTGGGAGGGAAATGAAATATTCTGCCCACCAGTGTTATAGCTGGCCTCTGGGTGAATAAATGACTTTCAATTAGAGTACTTAAATATCTTTTAACTTCAATAATTATTATTAGGGCCCCAACAGAATTTTACTCGGAGAATTAAAAAAAAAAAAGAAGAAGAAGAAGAAGAAGAAGAAGAAGCTTTTGCTGTTAAGGGGAGGTCTAGAAATTCTAGGACACTGCTGTTAGAAGCATACAAGGGAATTTGCAAGTGATGGTTTACTTGCGTATAAAGCAAGTATTGTCTTTGATTTTTAACTTTCTGATTTGATCGTATATATTTGTCAGACTGTCCCTTGCTCTTTCGTTTTCTTAAATCTCAATTATTACCACATTTGTAATGCATGTACATATTTGTAACTTCATCTCATTATGAAGATGCATAGGCTCAGATGCCCAAGGAGCCTCTATCCAAGCCCGCCACTGTCCTACTTCTAGGGCTGAGATCTGTCCCAAACCTCCCCTTTCTATCTGGTTGTACTACTTGGAGTCTCTCTTCACTTTATAACCAACCATAAATTCACTTGCTTTCCTGTCTTATTTTCTGTTGTTAACTGTTTCTTTCTGTGGGTACTACTGTCTTAAAGGGCAGATCTTTAAGACTTACATTGGGAGAAAGACCAACCCAGTTAAATCCCAGAAACAGCAAGAACCTCTCGGTCCTTTGGCTATAAAGATGCTTGATTCATTGGATTAACTCTAGGTCACCCAAATCAATCAATCAATCAATTCCCCCCCCACACACACACACCACTTCACATTACTTAAAAATCTAGCTATAAGCAGAGAAGAAATCCCATATAAGGAAGAGGAGACAAAAGTCTTTATTGGCTGGATATAAGCTAGAAACGAGTGCAACACTTTAGAATTATCACAAATAATATGAGGGAACATAGTCACAAAAAATTAAAACCACATAATCACTCCCCAAATCACCATCCAAGCCCTAGTTTATGATTCTGACTTAGTGGTCTTCCCACCTCAGCCAATATCTAGCAGAGTGCTAGGATTTGAGGGCTGAAACTCAAGAACATTGTCTGGCCTTTAAGCTTGGCTTTCTCACCTCCTTGGCAGGACTTGAGAAAATCATTTATCTGCTTCCAATTCAGATGTATTCATTCCTAACTCATATGGGTAAATGACCTCTTATCTCTTCATGCATGCAGAGAAAGAAGCACTTATATAATGTGTTTATAGCAGTTTTATAAAACATGTTCAATGTGCTCAAGGCTCAAAGCCAGTCAGTAGCATAGCTTGATTTGAACATGGGCAGACCACGCTAATCTGGGCAGCTCTTAGCTGTGATTCTGTGCACCAACCTGTTATGCTCCTCATATGTTTTATAAAAGGAAGAAAAAAAGAAAGGAGAGGGAGGGAGGCATGCAGAGAAGAAGGAGAAAAGGAGGAGGAAGAGAAGGAAAGGGAAATCATCCACTCGATGTCCCTTCCAAACAATCTGGGTATCGGGTGGGCTAGACCTGACATATTACAATAGTCAACACTGAGTAACAATGCACTAAATGTCACTCTGCTCTGATGAGGTCATTTTGTCTTTGTTTTGCATTGTTCAGGAGAGGTATTCTTGCAGATTAAAGGACCACTGGAGGATATTTATAAAATCTACTGCTATCATCACGATGAAGCACACAGTGTACTGGAGTCCTATGAAAAGGAGGAAGAGCTGAGGCACCATTTGAACCACTGTATCCAGTCCTTAAAGTAAGGCCTTTTCCTTTTCAAGTGGTGATTCCCGTCTACTCTGGTACTCTGGTTGCTTAGCAGGAGCCATTTGAAGTGGACAGAGATGGAAGGTCACATACAGCCAACATTTCACAGGGCTTGCTCAGACGGCTGCTTTATGAAAAGCCAATGTGCTACAAGCCCAGACTGACTTTTGTTCCCCCTCAAGAGGTTGTCTAAAAATAACAAGTGAGACAAAGATTCAAGGCCTTGTAGAGACGAGGAAAAATTCAATGTTGTCAAACAACAATAATAAAATAAATAAGATATGAAAGGCGGGCTGCTGTTCATGCATTCTCAAGGGCCAGTGAGTTGGTTACATTAGTGGAATTCCTGAATAGTCCTCCTTGTTGCCTGGTCTCCTGTGGGGAGATTGTGAGGAGGACTAAGGCCCTGCGAAAGTTAGCTTCAGAACAATTAGACACTCCTCATCCATACCATGTGAAGAGATGGTAGTGGAGCTACACAAGTTTGAATAAGTTTTTAAACCCTTCCTATTCTCCAAGCGATTAATAAGCGTAGGTTTTTATCTTATCACTGTAAATAGGGGATTCTGAGCCTGTGTTTGC
This sequence comes from Peromyscus eremicus, assembly GCF_949786415.1. NCBI lineage: Eukaryota > Metazoa > Chordata > Mammalia > Rodentia > Cricetidae > Peromyscus > Peromyscus eremicus. Next base: position 104,280,407 of record NC_081421.1, on the reverse strand, counting down.
CCTGACCTTTTAGATGCAACTGGAGTCCTGTTTAAAACTAAACTCATCCTCCTTTTTCTCATCTTTTCAAGTTCTCCTACGGACCTCCACTCTTGAGGACTGTATACTGTTGAATGGGCTGCATCCAGTCAGGGGTTAACCAGTTTGAGGAAGCTGACATGTTAGGTCAAGATATGGGAGTCTGAGCCTCTAACACATCTTCGTGTGTCCTATTGTGTGAGAGAAGGGGGGATCCCCCTTCGATAGAAGTTTGTAGCAGCACTGGGGTGCAACAGGGAGACTAAATGAGGCCACACTGGAGGAAGACTTTTCAGGCTCCAGTTAAAACTGAAAATGAGTTTTATTTGGTCCCCATGACTTCAAATAAAAAGTACTTTGATTAAATTTCAACTTTATTGCCCTCTACTGGCCAAAAATTGCAGGTCTTTCAATTTTTTCCATACCTTGAGGAAAAAAAAAAGTAGACGTTTTTTGAAAGCTTGTGCTGTGGTGTGTATACATGTTGTGCTGACAAAATAAAACTTTATGGTCTCCAAGGAGATGGGCATGCTCAAATAACACATGTGTGTGGGGTGAGCAGCTCGGGCTAATTTTTGTTATTTCAGTGTAGGTCAATGTTACCATATCAGCTTGAAAAAAAAAATAAAATGTGAAAATGTATTTGCCTAAACACGTTCATATAAGAAGAACAAGTCCTCCACATGCACAGGTACTTTTATTCTCATGTAAGATAGTGATGCCCTGCGTACAAAACACCTTCTCACAATACATGTGTATTCCTTCAGGTTCTAGAAATAATGGGACGGGGGGGGGGGGGGTGGGGGTGGGCGGGGAGGCAGGCGATCACACAACACATGATAAACTGGCTTCTTTGATTAACCTGCATATCTAGGGACCTGGACAGAAAGCTAGTCAGTTTGGGCCCATAGTCTTCTTGACTGCTTCTTTAAGCTGCCTGGGTGATAAATATTAGTGTGCCATGCAATAAAGTTTTGATTCCTAAGAGAACAGAGTCCACTACAGTATTCTCTATGCAGCACAGCTCAATACCACTTCCTTTAAAAGCAGTTCGAGGGTAGAGGTAATTGTGGAATCTCAAGTTTACTTTCAGACCCAATAACTTGTTTTGTTTTTTAAGCTTCAAAAATACTGTCCCATGGTGTGTCCAATTCTGTATATTCAGAACCACTCTAACTTTTAGAAATAATCTCCCCTGCCAAAAGGTGTTAAGGTGTAGAATGCACAAAATCCAAATGAAACAATATTGGCAGAACTATTTCTTAAGGGAAAGAAAATCAAAATAAAATAGTTTAAGCTGGAGCTATTTTCCCCAAAGCTGCCTTTCCATGAAAATAAAGTTGATGATGAATTGTGTGGGTCTGCCTGGAGGCTGAGTGCAGTGCCATTATTGACACCACTGTAATACTGACCTCAGCTGAGCCAAGCTTTAAATCCTGAGAAACAGGTTTTCAAACAGGTTTATAGGCCAAAGAGAGTCCCGAACACCCTCGGGGCTTGGTTTCCCTTGCCAAGTAATCAGTCAAAGCTATTACTGTCGCCTTGCCTTTTCCTACTGGCTAAATAAAGGAGCGGCTGCCATTCCTAATGAACATTAGCTTCTGCCTCCATTTTCAACAGTGCAAGGGACACTGGAATGAGCTGGTTTACAGAAAAATATCCGCATGAGAGGTGACTTCATGCCTCAGAAGCTAAGGCAGATTTTCAAGGGACTTAGGTTACATTTTAACAAAAATTAAAATATGTTTATCGAGGGCCTCATAAATATTTATTAAGAGTACTAGATAATGTTGAAAATATTTTTAATATATAAGCATGGTTCTTGCCCCCTAGGAACATAAACTCTAGTCGGAGATAAAACTGTCTGGAAAGCTTGCCAGCAATACAAAGTTCATTTAGTTAACACACCAGAAGGTATCTCTATAGGTTTAGCCCAAGATTAACCTCCAACAGGAAGGCAGAGATACTGCTTCGCTCTGTATGATGTCCAGGCTTAGGAACCTTGGCTATTCTTTGAAGCTCATTATCATTCAAAAGAGAAAATTAGATTTGGATCCAGAAAATTAGTTTTGAAGTGTTAGGGCAGTATTTCTTGGTGTGTGAGTTCTCCAGTGCCTGATATACCAGGAATGTGTATGAAGGGTGAGTAACTTTTAAAACGGGGTGGAGAAATATGGTTCCGTGATGAAGAATGAGGACCTGGTTGTGCTTCCCAGTATCCACATGGTGGCTCACAACCATCTGTAACTCCAGTTCCGGCGACTCTGACGCCCTCTTCTGACCTCTGTGGGCACCTGACATTCATGTTCACATGATACACATACATACACTAGGTAAAATACTCATACACATAAAATAAATCCTTTTTTAAAAAAAGAAAAAACTAAAGTTATCTAGAAATGCAGTGTACACCTGCACTGACACCCTAAAAACTGGACATTTACATGCTCTTTTTACTCAGCAAGGAGTGTTTAGCCTAGTGGGACAAAGGGCCCCTAGGATTGATTGAGATGTTGTATCACTACTTCTTTGCTGACTGAGGACCTCGTTGCTTATCGGAGTTACTGACGATTTCTGACCTATTCAAAGAAGTGAGCATCGGGCAACCATTCAGCAAGCATAGCTATAATTAGAACAGCCTATCTATGCCCTCCTTTCTGTTTTCCAGTTAGAAATATTACTAAAGACTCTCTGATAGGTCAGTGTCCCCAACAAGTCTGTTCATTCTGTAATAAAATAGGACCAAAAGGACTTTTCTCAGTTTTTTCATGGCTAGAGTCACATTTCTAGCCCCCTCGTATCTTAGTGTTATAAATTAACCTGTGTTTATCTTTTTGCTAACAAAGGTCCCATCCTCAGGAGAAAAAACATTTACCTGTTGGTCATCTAGACAGTCTGGTCACGTTGTTCCTGTGGCTTTCCCACTTGGAGAAGCAGCAAAAAGCTCATGCTGTCTAAGGAGCTGCATTTTTATTTTCTCACTACTGTGTGTTTTGAATCCAAACAGAGGGTCCCATGTAAAAATCAAAACCACCTCTGGAAATTCTTTCAGCTCCTTGCAGTATGACATTGTTTGGAAACAGACCATAATCTTTAAGGAATAGCCACATAAAACCTTTAATTCGTGAGTCAAATTCTAATGAGCCCCGCAGGAGAGGGAGGTGATTATTTTATCCCATAAAAAGCTAAATGGATGCTGCTTAACTTTTTCCTAGATTGTCCTTGGCTGGAATCACCTTCTGGAAAACTTCAAAATCTATTGTAAAAAAGAATGTTTCTTCTTTAGTGATGAGAAAATCAGGTGAAGCAATAATACAGTGTCCCACTTTACAGAGTATAGCTCCCTCTATTAGAAAAATGTCAGATTCCTTTATAAAGAGTGGCATGTAACAGGAAGCACATGCTTAGTTTTATTATAATTTTAGGTTGTTTGTTGAAGTAAATAAAAGAGAAAGAGAAAAGAGAGTTCTATGTCTCTCCAGGACTAAAAAACAAAATGGTTTCTTTCCACTTCAGTGTATTTACTTCCTAAAGACCATTTGTTCAATCACTGGTTTCAGTGGAAAATTGTAGTTTTATTTCTTTTGTTTTACTAATTTTATAATATGTGATCTGCAAAAAAACAGATCCTAGAACAAATGAGATTCTCCACTAGAGAACAATATAAATGAGTAGAAGAATGTGAACATAAAGGAAATGGATAGAAGTCCCAGGACCACAGAGAGACAGTTGCTTTCACTACAGAATTTTTAAATATCAATCAATAATTTCCTAAAGTTATAATAGGTATTGACTTTAAAGGCAGTGTGACTTTGTCTTTGATTCCCATTTGGAGGTTTTGGACTCCGCAGAACCCAGTTATCTCAAGATGTCTAGGGATGCACTTACACATACAGGTCTGAGGACTGAGGAAGGAGTTGCTTTCACACATGTACCCGTCTTCCACACAGATGGAGAACTGGAACTTTTTTAACTTATTCAATCCAGTTCAGCATAGGCATTTATCATTAAGTTGTTATCTCAATTGCTGAATACAAAAAGTCTGGGCATGGTAACACATGCCTTTAATTTCAGTGCTCAGGAGCCAGAAGAAGGAGGATCTCTGTGAGTTCAAGGCCAACCTGGTCTACATAGCAAGTTCCAGGATAGCCAAGAATACACTGTCTCAAACAAACTAACAAAAACATAGCTGTGTGATTTTTTATATTAGAAATATTTATGATAAAAATAATCATTGTATTCAAAAAGATTAAAGAGCACAAAGGAAACTATGGGTCATACAAGAAACAGAAGCTATTGTGCTATTTTGTGATAGACATATGCCACATTTAGGAGGAAACTTCCATCTCTCTTGTTTCTTAAATTTGTCCTGACTAATCTCCATTGTTTTTCATGACTAAATAGTTTGACACATACTTTGAGCCCCCAACACATACCGGTCACTTTTTGGATTGGTGTCATAGAAATAAACAAATTGTGTATACATCCTTGCCTGAGTTGAAGAGATCAGCAGTACACTAAAGAAGTGTGGTACATAGTAGGAGACATTAGCATATCTTAGGAAGAGAAGGAAAAGCAGAGAATAGGAACAGCCAGGACGGTGTGAAGCATGGTGACCTTTGCCAAGATCAGTCAGAGAAGTCTTCTCAAGGCAGGGACACCTGAGCAAAAGCCTGAAAGGGATGAAGGAGAAGATGGAAAACAATCTGAACAGAAGAAATGGCAGGCTTAAAAGCCTGGAGGTTGCCGCATGCCTACCTGACCTTCCTAGAAGCAGGAAGTCTGTGATTGCCTTGGGAGAAATGAGTACTAGGAAATAGGGTAGAGAGACAGGAAAAGGAGACACAGACCATGTGCTTTTCTATGGGAGGACTTGTTTTACAGAAGCAAACAGCAGCCACCAAGGCTAGCAAGGCCTGCATGAAGGCTGTCTTTGAGAATTCTTGTTGAATTGTTAACACTATGATAAGCCAACCATAGTGGTGAACACTTGTCATCCCAGCTCTAGGGAGGCTGATGCAGTAAGACTATCAGTTTGAGGTCAACCATGTCTGTATGGGAGGTTCAAGGTCAGCTGAGGTTACATGGTGAGACCCTTTCTAAAGAGTTATCTTCCTAAAACTACATAGAGAAACTATAGAGCACTTAATAACATTGTTCTACAAGTCAGTTTAAGCCTTACTTTGTAAGCTCATGGTTGTCCTCATGATTGCATTTGATGGTTTTTTTTCAAAATGTAAATATAAATGAATTTAAATACATACTTAAATTATTAAAATTTATTAACTAAATCACTAGTTTGAATTTTACGTACAGCATTAAGCCAGATGGTAGATGTATTAAAGTGTCATTTTAGAACATATTTATAATTAAAGACACTTGATTCCATGGGGCATTCATGAAACTTGCCCACTACTTCATTTGATATAGTAATTTATTCGAAAGTATTTGTAATGTTTCATATTATCCCATATGTGTGAATCTTTATTGATTTACTTTCTCTCCTTCTTTTACAGGAATATATATATGCAAGAGTAAGTACTTCTTTTTTAAAGATTTTTTTAATTTTCAATTTTTAGTTTTATTTATTCTTTGAGAACTTCATACAATGCATATTGATCATATTCACGCTCTCCCCCAGATCCTTCCAGCTCCATTTTCTCTTTCCACCCAACTTTGGGTCTTCTTTTTCTACCTATCAGATGTAGTTTGTGCTGCCCACACCCATAGTCTCACTGGTGTGTGGCTTTCCCCTGGAGCATGGTTGACTTGCCGGAAGCAACATTTTTAAAGAACACCGACTCCTCCTCTCCAATACCTATCACTTGCCAATATCTCCTTGGCTAGGAGTGGGACTTCCTGTCTACCGCCTATCTCCATTCTGAGATTTAGTCTCGCCTGAGCTTGCACAGGGCTTGTGCATGCTGTCACGGTTGCTGCGAGCTCATGTGTACATCTGTCCTGCTGTGTCTGTAGTGCTTACATTCTTTTTTTTTAATTTTAATGATGGAAGCTAAATATACCTAAAAACAAAGCTTCTGGAAAAACCATTTGTTCTTTCCTGTCTTGTATCATTCCTCAAACTTGACCTTGGCTTTGGGCCTGGCCTTTCGTTTCAGAGCTGGGTCTCTAAAAATAACTTCGCTGACAACAGTTTTATCTGAGGGGTTAGCCACAGAGGACCATGTGATGATTACAGTTATAAACTTTCACAAAGGACTTGATCTTTGATCTCTTGGCAATTTTCTTCTTGCCCATGGTAGCTGTCACTTTTGGGGGACATTGATCAATTCCAGCCACCAAGGCGTGGCTGTAAGGGTGATCTGAGGTGCCATATTAATGTTCTTCATGATGAGTTTTGCACCCAGATTAGTGTCTAGCCAAGACCAGTGCCACCTTCCTGGGTTTCATGAACTTGCCCATTTAGGCAGCAAGCAGCTGGTACCCCAGCTCTTATATTCTTTATGCCTCCTTTTCTGAAATGAACCTTGAGCCTTGGGATGAAGAATGTGATATATGTGTTCCATTCAATTTTGAGCATTTCACAGTCTCATTCTCTGCCCCTCAACCAGTTGTGGGTCTCTGTTAATCACTGTGGTAGTTTGATTGAGATGTCCTCCCCGCAGAGGGCATTTGAATACTTAGTCCCAGCTGATGGCTCTGTTTGGGGGAGGTTTAGAAGGTGTGGCCTTGCTAGAGGAAGTAACTGAGTGGCCAGGCTTTGAGAGTTAAAATCTCGAGCTACTTCTAGTTCCGTCTCTCTGTTTCATGCTTGTGATTACTCAAGATGTATACTCTCAGTTTGCTGTTCCAGCTGTGATGCCTGCCACTTGCTGCCACACTTCCCAGCCATCATGGACTCTAAGTCCCAGTATGATGGTGATGGGCTCTTAGCCCTTAACCCCCAATAAAACTTTCCCTCTACAAGTTGCCTTGGTGTGGTGGTTTGAATAAGAATGTCCCCAATAGGCTCATAGATTTAAATGCTTAGGCACCAGGGAGTGGCACTATTAGGAAGTGTGGCCTTGTTGGAGTAGCTCTGGACTTGTTTAAGGCAGTGTGTTACTGGGAATGGGCTTTAAGGTTTTTAAAAGCCCAAGCCAGGCCCAGTATCTTTCTCTATTCCTTCTGCCTCTGGATCTAGTTATAAAACTCTTGGCTCCTTCTCCAGCACCATGTCTGCCTGCATGCTGCCATGCTTCTTGACGTGATGATAAAGGACTAAACCTCTGAAACTGTAAACAAGTCTCAATCAAATGTTTTCCTTTATAAGAGTTGCTATGGTCATAGTGTTTCTTCACAACAATAGAACTTTGACTAAGACAGAAGTTGGTACCAGGAGTGGGGTATTGATGTAATAGGCCTGACAATGCTTCTTGTTGAAGGAATGTGGACTTTTGGACTTTGGATGAGGAAAGCAGTTGAAAATTTTAAGTGGGGCTTAATGGGGCATACTAGTAGGAGCATGGAAGACACTGGTACTGAGAGCAGTATAGAATATGACATCCTGGCTCAAGAAGCTTCAGAGGAGAATATTAGCAAGTGGCCTAGAAACCTTTCTTATACTATTTTTGCAAAGAATGTGGCTACTTTTGGCCCTCGTCCAACAGATCAGTCTGAGGCTAAATTGAAGAGCTTGGGGTTAATTGATGTCGGCAGAGGAGATTTCAAGTCAGCCTAGTATTGACTGTCATGTGGTTATTAGTGTTCACTCTTATGCAGATCTATAAGGAAAAGGAGCAAGCTGAGCAAGGAAAAGCACAAAATGTACAGTTTGAGGAGAAATGGGGAACCAGGAAGTATATTGGAGTTAAGTCCAGTGCTCAAGAAGATAAAAAGTTTAAAGAAAGGCCTGACCCTAATTGGAATAAAAGGAGTAGTGACTTCAGGGCAAGACCCCACCCAGCTAAGCTTCAACTTCTGAAAAGTAATTAAAGAAAAGCTTAGTCAGTGAAGGAAACAATCAACAACAGAAAGCTGATGCAGATGTAGTTGAACAAGAGGGCCATGTTCCAGCCCCAGCAATCAACAGAACTTAGCAGCTTCCACCATGTAGTTCTGGCTTTAGAGTCAACAATATAAGAAAGGGAGTATGTAATCTTCCTCTGTGACTAAGGAAAGCCACTGAAGCCAGGCATGTGTCAAGGGTGTCCCTGAATAGAGGCAAAAAGAGGCAATTGCATGAAACTATGAAGGGGAAACCTGGATTGCCTTGGAGACCACAAGATGCTGCAGATACTGGAATTGTGGGATACTAGCCAAGGAAAGCTGAAGAGTGGATGTGGAACCACCACAAGAGAAAGAAGTATATTACAGTCAACCAAGCTGAAAGGAGTTAGAGATCTGAAAAGCACTTTGATATCAGATGTGGAGATGCAGAATTTGGAGTTTGCCCAGCTGATTTTAGGTCTTGCTATGGTCCAGTGTTTCTCCATTATGTTCCCTTTCCTCCTTTTTAGAATGGTAATGTATTTCCTGTGCTATTGTGTGGTGGAAGCATGTGATCTGTTTTTTTATTTTGATTTTACAGGGGCTTACAGTTAAGAGATTGCCTTGAGTCTCAGAAGAGACTTTGAACTCCAAACTTTTAAAAAGTGTTGAGACTGTTATAGACTATGAGGACTTTTGAGGTTGAATGCATTTTTGCATTATGATATGGCTATAAGCCCATGGGGGACAGGGAGTGGGATGTTGTTTTTTGAAAAAGAATGTCCCCCATAGGCTCATATATTTGAGTGCTTGGTCACCAGGGAGTGGCACTACTAGGAGGTGTGGCCTTGTTGGAAGAAATGTGTCACTGTGGGTGGGCTGTGAAGTTTCAAAAGCCCAATCCAGGCCCAGTGGTTTCCTCTCTTCCTGCTGCCTGCAGCTCCAGACGTAAAACTCTCACATCCTTAAGCACCATGTCTGCTTGTGTGCCACCATGTTTCCCGCCATACTGATAATGGACTAAACCTCTGAAACTGAACACAAGCCCCAATGTTTCCTTTACAAGAGTTGTCATGGTCTTGGTGTCTCTTCACAGCAATAGAACTTTGACTAAAACAACTGGTCATGATATTTCATCACAGCAATGGAAAACTGACTTGTATAATCACCATCCACTGCAAATAGAAACTTCTCTGATGAGGGTTGAAATATATATAAATGGATGGGCATAAAGATAAGTCATTACGAATCAATTTAATACTGTTTCCTTTTAGCAGAATAATAGTAGTAGGTTCTCCCTTGGGGTCTATAATCTATCTAGCAGATAACATAATTCTATACATAAAAGACCCTAACGACTTCATCAGAAAACTCCTACAACTAATAAATACACACAGCATGTAACACCATACAAAATTAACAATACAAAAATCAATATTCTTCCTATTTTCAAATGACAGACACATGGAGAAAGAAATCATGGAAACAGTACCATTCATAAGAGCTTCAAAAAAATAATACCTTGGCATGACTCTAACCAAGGAAGTGAAATCCTAGTGCAATGAGAACTTCAGGATCTTGATAAAAGATATTGAAAAAGATAACAGAAAAAGGAAATACCTCTGATGCTTATGGACTGGTAGGATTAATATTGCAAAAATGACCATCCTACCAAAAGCAACCTACAGATTCAATGGAATCCTGATGAAAATTTCAACAGAGTTCTCCATAGAAATTTTAAAGAATCATAAATTTCATATAGAAAGGCAAACAACCCAGGACAACCAAAACAATTCTGAACATAGAAATACTTTGGGAAGTGAGACTCTGTCTCAAAAAAAAAAAATACTGTGGGAGGTATCACCATCTCAGATTCAAGTTATACTCCAGAACTATAGCAATTTTTAAATTTTAACTACTTGTAAATATGTGAGGGTGGGTTGCTCACAAAGGACAACAGAGGGTGTTAGATCCCCTGGTACTGTAGTTACAGCAGTTATGAGCCCCCTGACCTGGGAGCTGGAAACTGCACTTGGGTCCTCTGCAACAGCAGTAAGTCTCACCGCTGAACCACCTCTCCATGATTGTACTTATTTATGAGATACAAGCTGGTGTTTTGATGAATATCTAGATTTCATATTGATCAATTTAAGCTACTTAGAAGCAACACTTGCACTACTTTTTTTTAAAATAAAAATAAAATACAAAAAAACATAGGAAAAGCTACTGAATATTTCTGAACAAATCAGAATTTTTTGGGTTTTGTAATCAAGCACATTACTTGTAATAAATAAGTCTATGATTGCAAATTTACTATAGACATTATTGGTGCATGTGATTTCAAGAGTACTTTGTTTCCAGTTTTTCAGAGATGATTTTATGTATTACATTACTACATATACTTTACCAAACATGTGGCAAATCCTAATATAATTTTAATTAAATTTCATATGCCAGGAAATCCCAGGAACTGCTCATCATTCCTACACTGGGATTGCTGGTGTGCCAAAGAACAGGTCTTCTTCAGCACATCTGTCCTAAAATAACAACCTTGGATTAGTCATAACAGTGAGGAAGGCTGCAATGATTAAAGCACAAGAAAAGCTTTTTTCTATATTATAGTGAAGTGTTGGTTGTCTTCATTGTGAAATCTTGTGTGATTTCAGAGGGAAAAGTCATATACATGTATGGCTTAGAAAGGAAATACTAAATAGTTTCATTAAATACAAAATAGTTGGCTTATAGGACAATATGGAAGTTATTTTATAAAAACAATATCTATACATACTGGAATGTATCCATTTTTTTCTAGAAAAAAAAGTATGTCTAGCCTGTTTAGTACTAAAAGAATGATAATGGGGCTGGAGAAATGGCTCAGCAGTTAAGAGCACTTGTAGCTCTTACAGAGGATCCAGGTTTGACTCCCTGCACCCATGTGATGGCTCAAAACCGTACTTGACTCCAGTTCCAGGGGTTTGGTGCCCTTTTCTGACCTCCATGTGTACAAGGCACCCAGGGCAGAGGGCAGAGGACAAGTTTAGACAGTCTATTTTCTCCTTTTACCATGTGGGTTCCAGGAATCCTCAGGCTTGGCAGTAAGTGTCCTTGCCCACTTAGCCATATCTCTGGCCCTGCTGAAGTTGATTACTGTTTTCAAAACATCAAAGAGGCTACCACTTTATAAATCTTTTGTTTCAGAAGGAAAGGGGACTGAAGAGGTGGCTCATAGTTAATATATTTGTCATGTAAGAATGAGGAACTGAGTTTGGATTTTCAGCACCCACATAAAAGCTGGACAGGTTGCAGTCAAGGGTTAAGAAGGCTCAGACAGGGAATCCCTGGAGCTTACTGGCCTGCCTGTCTAGACAAATTGGTAAGCTTCTGGTTCAGTGAGACTCTGTCTCAAGAAATAGGATAGAGAATGATTGGGGAAGGAAACTGATGTTGATCTCTACACACACTACCACCACTGTGGCTGCTGCTGTTACCACCACCACCATCACTGTTAGAATTTAGAGGTCACTGTTTATTTTCCATCTTCAACATCTGTGGTACCTGTGTGTTTCTCTGAAGGATTTAAGACTCTCCTTGTCCCCGGGGGACTGAAGTTTTCTGGGTGGCTAAGTGTGACTGTTTCATCTCTGGGCAATGGGTGCAGTCAGCTGCTGGCTTTTCTTAAAACTTCTCATGATGATTTCCTCCTCCTGCTGTGTTCTGATGTTTTATCCTAGGAATTCTACCAATACATACTAACTCCTAGATTCCTAGTGTACTTAGTTGTTATTTCTGCTTTTATTCTTTTAATTTCCAAGGATTCTTAATTCTTCAGATGACCACCCTTAGCTTTTTTTTTTTTTAGACCTCCCAAATTAGCCAGTTTCTGAAATAGTGTTTTCACTATCTCATTTTGATCCCCAGCCCTCTCGGCTCCCTACTCCTTTAGATACTAAGAAACTGTTCATGGTAAATTTTCTGGAATGATTAAGTATTGCTTTTCCATAGTTAATGCTTCTCTACACTCACCTACATGAGTTGTAATTCATTGTCCTCTTTTATTCTTCTAAAATTTAAGTTTTGTATTTATTTCAAGTTCCATATTTTATGGCAAATGCTATTTGTTATGTAGCTCTCTACAGTTTTCTTTATCATTGCCTTAAAAGTTCCATAAGGAGATTAAATTTTTAAAAGCTTTCTTTACAGTTCCTATAAAATAAACACAAATTTTAGGATTATTTGTGGTCATGCGATAGAAGAAATTCAAAAAATTATAGCTAGTCATTAAGTTATCATTTTTCTTCTATTTTCCCTCCACTTAAAACATACAGGCATATTTCACATGGAATATTCTTTCTGTTTTCCACCATACTTTTTACATTGTCTAAATATTATTTTTTCCTCCATTTTATTGGAAAAGCTTTGTGGCAAAACTAGATAGTGCTAAAACAAAGCTAACTATGTCTGATTAACCTGATAAAGCCCCAGTAATCATGTGTGATGAGATAGTGTAGCTGTGTCTGGCACTAAACACTTGTCAAGAAATTTGTGATACAAGAGGAAGCCAAAACAGCGTTGTATGTTAACGACTGCATTCAGTTTTGGCACAATATTGTGGAGCCCCACGACACATTTGGTTCCTTACTCTGGGGCAGCAGGTGACAACTGGCTGATGTGGGGATGTTATACATAGGACTCATCTGCCTCCACCGTTATCAAAACTTAATCTCACTAGAGGGGATTAGATATGGCGGTGAACCTGTGACACCAAGCGCCTGGAGTGCTGTTATCTTTCAACACATCCTCTATCTTTTCTTCCACAGTGTAGTCTGTCTGATGCAGATACCAGAACATTATTGATTGTCTCTTGGGCAACTGAAAAAAAAATATGTCTGAAGACAAAAGTACCTAGGAAATACCTCATTTTGTCAGTCATTTCTCAGATTTGCATTTACGATGCTTTAAAAAAACAATAATCATTTCTAATTATCACTGGAGTCATAAAACAAAGGTACTGGAAATTCGGTGCTAAAGACTGATAGAAGTAGTGATAACACTTGAACTCGATTACAGGCCCCGATTGGTGCGTGACAGATCCAGATACAGGAGGAAGCAGAGCGGCTCACGGGAACAACTTTGCCATTTAATACGTCTCTGCTTTTGGCTCTTTGTTTTCTGTTTGGGTTTTTATTGTTGTTGTTCTAGTTTTTAAAATGTACATTCCTGTATGTACACAGGAATGACTCTAAATAAATGATCTGTTAGCTTTTTTTCAAAGTATTTGATGACTAATTCTGGATGGTATTTTCAGTAGTTTTTTAATGATTACATAAATTAATGTTTGGTGGTAATCAAAGAATAAACTCAGGAGAAATTCTGACTATAGTCACTTAGATACCATTCCTAACTTATTTCCTGTCCCATTGGATTGTCTTCATAGGGTATAAACGATTGTTAAGGGATAATCTCTGCTTTGATACATTAAAAAAAAAAAAATGCTGCCAGCTACTGACATCCCCATCAATCAAAATGCTTTTAGTTGGGTTTTCAATATAATTGATGGTATTTCATCTACTTCGTCCAGTTCTTCTGCAAACCAATGATGTTTCTTTCCTCCCATCCCTGATCTCTCTCTCTCTCTCTCTCTCTCTCTCTCTCTCTCTCTCTCTCTCTCTCTCGATCCTCCCCTCTGCTTGCCTTTATCTTTGTTTCTTTATTGCAAACCTTTAGTATTTGTTCTGGTTTTCCTTTAAAAACGTTTCTGTGTGTTGTAGTCTTTGTATCTGTTAGGCTAGTGTAATTTTTTCAGGATATGAGTAGGCTCCTCCCTAAGTCATTTATTTATCCATTTTGAAATTGGGGTGGGGAGGGGAGTTTTCAAAAGCAAATAAAAGCACAAGACAGAAAGCCTGAAAACTCAGTGATTTCTCGGTCCAAATATGTGCATTGATAAAATGTAATCATGGTGGGAGATGCTGTGGTGATAGAGAAAATGGCCATAAATTGGAAAATTGGGAAATAAAATGATTACAGACAGTACTAAGAGAGATGATGAACACAAAATCCGAAGATGGAATAGAGATTGGTGTGTGTGTGTGTGTGTGTGTGTGTGTGTGTGTGTGTGTGCATGTACACATGACAATTAGCATCCCTTAGTTTCTCATTTGTCAAATGAAGACTTGAACTAGATGGTTTTTAAAATGCCTTTAGACCATTTTTAAAAAAAATTTAATTCACTTTATTTTTCAAATTACATGACTATTGTCTATCCCTATTAGTATTTTTTTTTAAGTACGAGTATGAAAAATCCACCTGTTGGGACTTAAAAGGTGTCATTATGTTCTGTATATCATTTTCTGTTCCCTAAATTGATTTTCAGAAGTTGCTACTGTCTGAAAGGTTTGGCAGTGGTTTGGACAGTGGCTTGACGGAGCTTGGGGCTTCTTTCTCCTGCACGACCCAGGCAAGTGGGAAGGCTCCCACCCTGTCTCAGAGGCACATACAGAAGTGCCATGTGTGTGTGCTGGCTGTTGCCTTACAGTGATGTGAAGAGCTACTGATTTCACCTGGGAGAAACAAATGAGGAAGCCATCTTGTTAGTGGCAGTTAGGGAAGTGTAGTAGTGATAATTCAAGCGTTATTCCCTGTGTTATAAATTTCTTCTGGAGTCTGTGGTAGGACCCCTGAATGAACAAATTTTCAGCTTGTTAGAAAAGAGAGGACAGTGTTTAGTTTTGATAATGGTTTTCAGGTAAAATATTTGAATTTTTCAGTAATGAGTTTATATTGCTCACTAGTAATAATAAAAATACAATGAAGGAATTTCATTTTTCTTGGTTGTCATGGGGAAAACATATTCTGAAGCTGGTATTAAAGTCTGTTGCATACACTGACCTACGGTAAGTAAAGCTAAACACGGTCACTGTTTGGTAGGTAGGTATATCTTATTTGTTTTCTTTTAGGTTTTTGTTTTGGTTAGTGGGATCTTTTAGCCTTGCTTCTTTTTGTCATTCTTTTAGCTCTTGTTTCCCTTTGGAAATTTTATATAATTGAAAGGAGAAAAACTGTTTTAGGAGCAATCATTTTTTTCATCACAAAATGAAAACCAAAGTTAGTAAACATAACATGGATATCAATGGTGTCTGTTGTAGAGGCAAACCAAACCTGCTGGACATGGGCTCTCTGATGATCAAACCTATTCAACGTGTGATGAAATACCCACTGCTACTGTGTGAACTTCGGAACTCAACCCCTCCCTCCCACCCAGACTACGGAGCACTGGAAGAAGCCTTCGCCGCTGTGAAGGACATTAATGTTAACATCAATGAGCTGAAAAGAAGGAAAGACCTGGGTAGGTGGAAGTGTGGAAGGCTGACTGTTCCCCAGGATTGGAGTGTTCTGTTTGTGTGTGACGATCACAGTGTCTGAATGGTTACACAGCAGTCAGAGTGAACACAATGATTTGAAATCTAGAGTCAGAGGACAGGAGCAGAGCGTGAGACTGCCTTAGTAGCTAGGTTCAGGAAAAGACCATTAAAAATATCCAAAACCAGAAATTAAAAAAACAAATCCAGCAGGTGCACTCAAGCATTCACTCTTACCTGACCGCTGTGTTCCTGGTGGTATATTGTGGGCATACGGTCCTCCTGCCACCAAATGTCTGCAGAGAAAGGAGGAGATATAACCCAGGATTTGCAGCCCTGGGAGGCTAGTGCAGAAATGGCCCAACCAGGTCCAGGTCCATGTGAAGGGCTCTATTTAATATATTTGACTCATTTGGTCCTGACACACAGGAATGAAGTTTGGGGTTGAGGACGGACAGGTTTATTTGTTTCTACAATTAACTAATGATTCTTAACTATTTTAAGCTAAGATATTACAATTATTGCCTTATGTTAAGTGTAGGTTTCATATACAGGAGTGCTAATTCTGTGGACCTCACGCATCCCAGGGATAATAGGCCTTCATCCTCCCAGTGGAATTAGTGATCATGAGGAGCTCTTATCCAAGATTGTGTTTCCAGTACGCAACCTCAACCCAGTCATTAAATAATGACAGGGGTTTAGAAATAAATGGTGTAACAACTTCATTTTCTTTGATTGGTTTTGTTTTCAAATAAGTAAAAAGCAAAATATTTGTTTTAGCAAATTAAAACCATAAAGAATATAATAACAAAGTAATAGAGTAAAAGATACCATAAGCAAAATGAAAAGACTGCATACGTAAGATGACTGCCTAGAATGTATTATTGTTATTATTATTTCAGTAATAAGAATATTCTAATAAAAAGTCAATAAAAAAGGACAATTCACAGGAAGCTTTGCTAGTAACTGGGGATTGAAAATTAAAATCACAATGATATGATATGCTCAATCTCTTGAGCCAGAGAATGTGTGCTGCTTGCCAGTACTATTCAAAACATTACTATACTTGGTCTTAGACAAAAGGTGGGAAACTGGTCAAAAATTGTTTTAAAGAGTTACATAATAATCTAGTAGTGGGTAGCAAACTGTGTTATGCACTATGATACAATGAGAAGATTAAAAAGCGATGACATAAAATACTTGTATCCACTGGTTTAATCACAAAAAAATTTTTGAAAGTTGTTTTTATTTTATTTTCTGAAATGTGGTTTAATGTAGCCCAGGCCAGCTTCAAACACGTTATGCAGCTGAGGCTGGCCTTGAATCCTCTTGCCTCCACTGTCCAAGTGCTTGGATTGCAGGTGTGTGCAACTAAGCTCGAATCAGTCTTGAGTTTATATGTTCAATATAGTACCATTCATGTAAAGCTTGAAACAGTAAATAGTACATCTTGTCTAACTCAATACGTACTATTGGCTTAACCCTCATCAACAGTGCCTATGACTGAACATCTTCCTAAAACCCTTACCAACACTGAATGTATCAAACATTTGGAACAAGATGAGGGGTAACAGTTATTTCAAAGAAAGGAAAACTCAAAGCGATACTCACCTGGCCCCAAATCACAGAGCTTGTGAAAAGCCAACCTAGGATTTGAGGCTGATGTGTGATGGGCTCAGTTGTCTTTTCATTACTTTAGACCCGATTTCCTATTCCAGAGACCCCCAGATAATATGCACCATTGGAGTGGAGGTGCTTTCTTCTTCTCTAGTACAAGGAACTTTCTTTTTTTTCTCTCTCTGGTACTGAGGGTAAAATCCAACTTCCTCCCCTGTCCAGAGATTTCTTTAGCATAAGAAGTAAATTAACTTGACCTTGAATAGCCTTGAGTAGCCATGTCCTTGAATAGCCGAGTTTCTGAAGGTCAATAGGTGCGGTACTTTGGACAGACTAGTCAATGGGGTAATGGGGTAATGGCCCCGGTAGAAGAGTTAAAATCCCCATAAATTCTATCCTCAATATAAATATTGGTCTTTAAAACTCTAGTGGAGTGCTCTCTGACTGCGCATAATCGGATGTATCACTGCATTCTTCCTTTTCAGTTCTAAAATATAAGAAGAATGATGAGGAAGAATCGCTCAAAGACAAACTATCTAAACTAAATATTCATTCAATTAGCAAGAAGTCAAAAAGAGTCACAAATCATCTAAAGATTCTGACCAGAGGAGAGTCACAGGTAATTTTTCTTCTTGGACCACCTACACTTCCTCAGGGATCATTAACACTGCCATTCTTGGGGGCCTTGGCTTTGCTCTTTCCATGAGTATATCTAGATCACAGAATCAAGGTAGTGCCCCAAGCTCTTCCTTTGGGGGTGTCTGAAGGTTTTAACACTACCTTAGCTTCCACAGGAAGGCAGAAAGAGGAGAAATAAGAATGGAAGACATATGGTAACCCGACACAGGAGACCCACACTCAACTGCTCACCATCTCTCCCTCCAAGGCCACTTCTTCCTCCATTTCAGTTTCATTTCTGCTTTAAATCTTTTTCTGTTCCTCTGGGATTCTCTTTATTTCATCTAAAAACAAAGAAGTGTTTAGATGCATAAGCCGGTGTGATTGTTTGGGTGTTCCTACCCGCTTCTCTTCCTGGAGACTCCCTAGATACACACTCTATTACTGGGTGACTGGTCCTTAGTGATCTCACTCAGCTGTTTAACATAGCTTGCATTTTAATCCCAACCTCTTATAAATAACCAGATTTTCAAAGACTTCTAAATTTTAATCTGCTTAAGGAGATTAGAGTTCCACCTATCTCAAGGGTACAACCTAGAACCCTCTATTTATACAGACATCCCAGGAGTTTTGAGGTTAATGAACATGAAGTAAGTGATCAGTAGAACATATCTTGAGAATGAAAGCAAGCTCATGGCCTGGTGATGCGATGGCTTCTCGCTGAAATTAAGGAGGACAGTGCTATATGTTGTCATCTTTTCTTCTCGGTTTCCCCGTGGCTGCAGCGGCTTTACCACATGTGGGGTACATAGTTGATTCTACCATTGTATTTATTTCTTTATCATTTTCTAGGGATTCACCAGGTCCATCACAAAGAGTCTTGATATGCAGCTATAATGTGGGAAGTTTGGGAAATTAATAGTGCATGGTGACTGATCAGGAAATGGATAATTGGGACATTTCAACTAAAGACAACAGTAATAAAATCAAATTGAAAATGAGCTGAAGGAGTCAGTAGCCCCCTGTAGGCATTTATAAACCTGTGCAGAAATTCTCTTCCATGCTTTGCGATTTTGCTTCTTACTCAAGACAGTTCTGCTGAATAGAGTTAGGCAGCTTCTAATCTGAGGCAGACTTTTGTGGGGACCATTTTATTCTTTCGCATATTTATCATCAGCTTTTTTTTTTTAAACTGTGAACTAAAAG
This sequence comes from Peromyscus eremicus, assembly GCF_949786415.1. Lineage (NCBI taxonomy): Eukaryota > Metazoa > Chordata > Mammalia > Rodentia > Cricetidae > Peromyscus > Peromyscus eremicus. The sequence continues at coordinate 104,261,661 of NC_081421.1, read as the reverse complement.
TGAATTGTAGCTAAAATAGCTGAAGGGATATTAATTAGATTTTTCCTCTTAATCTTCATAGAGGATGTCTTGTCAGCAATGAAGCATTTCACTGTTAATCAGAAAATCAGCTGCATAGGCTGGACTGGAGAAGAGATAAATCTCAAATCAATCAATTTTGTACTTGTCAGCAGCTCAGGTGAAATATTGGTAGAGTTAGGGCGCAAAGCTATTACCCAGGAGGAAGATTCTATTCAATCCATCATATATGTATTGAACTTTCGTGTACCAGGCACTATGTGAGAGATTGGGAATACAAAGATGAACAGGTATAGATCCAGAATTTGGGCTGCCTTGTTTTTAATCCCAATCATATCTATAAATATGTTTCTCTAACTTGGTACTTTAGGGCAAAGACTATGTATCTGTCATAAAGAGATTCTTAAGCATAGTACAGCATAAAGCAGGACTGCATAGCATAACATAGCAGATAAAAACATGGCATAGCAAATACAGCATAGGCTACCAGTCAAGTGACCACTTATTCCATCTCTAATAATAATCCTGAGATGTGAGCAGATGGGATCTGCTTCATGAAATCTTCCAGGAACCCAGCTTGCCAAATTTTGTACAGTGTTTTCCCTAAACATATTGTCTTCAGCTGTTAATTGAAACTAGGCTGTTATTGTGTCTCCATTCAAGTCCCACAGACAATGTCACAAGGCCAAAACTTAGAAATGAAACAAAACACTTCCTTCACACTCTATTTGTCCATATCCAGTTACATGGGCAGAGCTAACTGCAAAGGAGTCTGGGAAACAGGGTCCCTAGTAGGGCAGCCATATTTCCAACTTAATCTAGTGCTGCCAGCTTTGTCATTGGAAGGACAACAGGGTAATATTAACATCCCCAAAGCATCTGTTTCTCTATCTCTAAAATGGGATTAATCATAATGCTTGCCCCATAGAATTGTGTAAGAATTAAAACGATAAAGTCAATGAAAGGTTTTGGCACAGTGTCTGAATATAATTAATGTTTAATAAATGTTAGCTATTGTTAGTATTAAGACAAACTTCTTAATCTTAAATACTTAGACTGTATCAGTGGAGAAAATTGCTTAAAAAATTAACTAAGGTTATAAGAGCACATAGGAGGAAGAAATTAATTTTCTTCAATGTGAAAAATAGTAATGAAAGTAGGATTCGTGGAAGGAGCAACTCTTGAATCTAATCCCTAAAAATAAACATAATCCTAAGGCAGAAAAAAGCAACAGCACATTTCATCAAAACAGCATGGAAAGGTTTAGTGATGGGGAGCCAGACCGGGGCAACATTTCTCACAGTGTAATCCTTAGTGCCTTCTGCAAAGTCATCTAGGTCTTAGCTAGCTACACAGAATAAAATGTCAGGAGGTAGGATCTTTGGAAACTCCATCTACAAAAATCTGTCCAAGCATATTGGTATATGTACACATAGAGTTGGAGCAAAGACATAAGGCCAAGGATACCTGGTTATGAATTCTGCTGCCTATTTAATTAAGATTTTCCCACACAAATAGAACTAAGGGATTCAAAAATAAAAGATTGTATATATATATACATATATATATTTATAGTTATATATATATATATATGTACACATACACACACATACACACACAGTTCTGAGGTCAACTATGTGAAATTAAGAAGCACATGGACCAAGAGGAGCACAATTATTACCAAGTACAGAAATGAACTACATATACTCTGTTCCACGTAACATTCATGTGCCTGTTCACAACAGCTTCACCACCACAGGACTGGTTCTGGTAGATATTTTGGTTGCAATAAAGTTCACCATCAATAGGAATGTGTATATCTCTAAAAATTACTAAAAGTGTATAAAACAACAATGCATCCATGGAATTCTAATAGATATTACATATAAGATGGTAAACACAACTGAACACATGTGACAACCAACCATCTTAGCTCTGCAAATGTGCTCCAGCAGAAGAACTGAGATTACACACCGTTTTTCATGTTTGAGGGGATATTACCATCTTCCTTTAATGACAGGCCTAAGAATGTTTTCTAAATCAGCCCTGTGAGATAAACTAGAATGATTTCTATGAGCAAAACAATAGACAGTGTAATTTGAGAACACAATATACGCTACTAAAAACCACAGGGGTGGGGGTTCTGGGAGATGGCTCCATGGTTAAGAGCACTTGCTGCTCTTGAAGGGATCCCAAATTCTGTTCCCATCACCCACACTGGATGACTCACAACTTCCTGTAACTTCAGCTTCAGGGATTCCAGCTTCAGAGGGCATCTGACACCTCTGTGCTCTGTGGGCACCCGAACACATGTGTAGATAGTGCCCCCCCCCCATACATATAATAAAGAAAGAAATCTTTTTTAAAAACTATAGAGGGAGTTAGGGACATGGCTCCATGGGTAAGAGCACTTGTGCAGACATGCGGTCATGGTTTTGAATCCCCAGCACCCTTGTAAAAAGCCGTGTATGGCTACCTGCTCCTGTAAGTGAAGCACTGTGAGGTGGCGACAGTAAGATCACTGGAGCTTGCCATCTGCCAGCTCCAGGTTCAGGGAGAGATTCTGTCTCAAAGGAGAAAGGCAAAGGGTGACAGAGCAGGACACCTGATGTCCTCCTCTGAAGGCATGGGTATGTGACCTGTCCCTAACACATGGGCACACACACAAGAGAGAGAGAGAGAGAGAGAGAGAGAGAGAGAGAGAGAGAGAGAGAGAGAGAGACATAGACAGAGAGACAGAGAAACAGACAGAGACAGAGAGGGAAATAGACAGAGACAGACAGACAGAGACAGAAAAAGATGCAGGGAAAAGTTTCACAGTCCTATGTCTGCTGTGACATGGGTGAGATGGTACAAAATAGACAGCAAATCCAACTTCATGATGTGACTTGTAACACGGGCTGGATTAGTATGTGTTATGTGCAGATACAGAAAATTCTGTTATGAAAGTCAGCATATCACAGAGTATTTTCATACAGCAAAGGATTTTTTTGTCGTGTGCTAAGGTCAATGTGGTCTGTACCATCTTTAATTTTTTATTGACTTTATAGCATTTTAAAAAATACTAGATGTGTTTGAGTCATGAAACTGAGTAATTTCTCATGTGTTTTAGGTCAAAGACAACACCTTTAACAGGAAGAAAAGCTTTTTAGATCACTAGAAAAGACTCTGAGGTTTTGTGTGAAGAACATTTCATCCTGCCTTCAGCACATAGAGGTGGGTGAGAGCCGAATGCTTCTGCAAGAGTACCCCAATCCCCACGGGGGTCATGAGGAAACGGGACTCGTTGTTTGCATGGTGATACTAAACTGTATCAAACTTGGGAGGCTGCAAAGTTCTGGTAAGGCAAGCCATATAAAGGCTTGGTCTGTGCCCGCTTCCTGCCCTCTCCAAATCACTGTATGTTTGGACTTTTGCTCAGATGCATATAACATGGACCCCATCCTGTCTTCTTTATAATAAAGATGAGTTTGTAAGCACTAGATTGTATGTGAGGCAGACACTGTTTGTCTGATTTTACTAGTATAATTTTTTTGTAGTTCCTAAAAGAAAGATAAAAATCCCATACAAAGGAAAATAAATTGAACAACACAAACTATGGTAAGAAAATACTGTTGTGCATCAAAGACACCCCACAAATTTCTAGCTTCTTCTGAGGTTGTCCTGACCTACTTGAGCATCTCTGCTTTTAAAAGTCTGAGGTGGAATGCTGCACAATTACACTCACTGGAAAGGCTGGCCAAGGGTTTCTTGTAATGGACCTTACAGAGGACACAGTGTCCTTGAAAACAACTTGACAACAGCTATGACTTGAAGGATAGGAAGTTAGCGGTTACATGTAAGTCAGTTAAGAAGCAGACCCTTCCTTCCCCCAGAAGGTTCTCTCCTGGATATCTGCTTTTGGAGGTAAGTGCTTGCACAGTTAGATAAAATACCCTACCAGCAGAGCCGTAACATGACCAACACTGCTTTGGAGACAAGATTCCATATTCTGGAGGGATGAGCACCATCCATCCTTACAGTCTGACCCAGAGTGTGTTTCACAATCAGGTTAGCAAATCTGTGTGAAACAAGCCCCCCCCCCCCCCCCCAACACAGTTGCAGTGGGACACAGCAGTGGGATATGGCAGGTCTTGCTCTAGGAGTGAGCGCCTCTGAGGAGTATTCACTGGTATTTTCACTGAATCCACAAAAGATGTGGGCACCTTTTTTCCTAAAAGATAACATTAAATATACCAAGAAAAGCAGCTGATTAGATCAGAGGGGAGTGTTTTTTCAAATAAGGACTCTGAGGAATCCAAGGCGAAGGAATGGCTGAGGGAACTTAAGATGGCCTCCTTCCTGCTCACAGAGAGCCGGAAGCTGTCAGAAATGACGTGGGGGCGGGGGAAGGAAACAGACTGCTGCAGGCAGTCCCACGGTGTAGAGCATCCATGGTATTTTTATAGTTCGTTTTCTATCTCTCAGGGAAATTTAGTATTGTGATGATGAAGTTCACACTGGGGAGATGTTCATTGTCCTGAACGCATTCAGAACTTGCCCTTTTTATAACTCTGTGTTTCAGCAGGCCATGCCCTTCACTCTGCAGAGCGTAGCAGAGCTCCGTGAGATTTCCTACAAGGATGGAGAGTTGAACTGTGGTGAACCCCATAGCCATGCTTTAAATCCCTGTCAAGACTTTGTAAGTTACACACACAGATAAATACAAATTAAACAGCAGATTTTAAAAGCTCCTTTTACCCCTCCCCCCCCACTATATAACTATATAACTATATATAACTGCACATATCCTGTAGTTAGGTATAAAATATGCCTAAATCAAATTCTAATGTCAAAATTAGGCTTTTTGAGACAGGAGTTTTTAAATAATTAACTATGTTTAGAGTGAGTTAGTAAGGATTGTACTATAATGGTAATTTAATATAACCTCATACTCCGTTTCTAGTTTCTAGGGTAGTTAGTGTCTGATGAAACAGATACTTAAACAATATTCATTTTAAATCAGTGTATGAGATATTAAGAATATATTAATTTGTAAAGCTGTGAATTTTTGTTGTTTTTTGTTTTGTTTTGTTTCCTTTTGTTTGTTTTTGAGATAGGGTTTCTCTGTGTAACAACCCTGGCTGTCCTGGAACTCACTCTGTAGACCAGGCTGACCTTGAGCTCACAGAGATCTGCCATTCTCTGCCTCCTGAGTGCTGAGATTAAAGATGTGCACCACCACCTAGCAAGCTGTGAATTTCTTAAAAGGGTCCATGGAAATGCCTTGAGTCCTTACTGCAGGAGAACAGAGTCTCTGTGTCTGTGATGTTCAGCACAATGTGCACTGGACAGCAAAGCCTTCCCATGGAGAAAAGACATACTTAGCTGTCTGATTTTCTTCCTGCCCATGGTAGATTCTTTTCTTCCTTTCTAGTTCTGGGAACTGAACTTAGAAACTCACGCATGCTAGGTAAGCACTCTGCCAGTGTGCTATTACCACCGCGCCGCCCCCCCCCCCCCCCAGCACACACACAGACTGTTGTTTTGTTTTGTTGTTTGTTTTTCTGAGACTAGGTAGCAGTCCTAGCTGTCCTGGAACTCACTTTGTAGACCAGGCTGACATCGAACTCACTGAGATCTACCTGCCTCGGCCTCCTGAGTGCTGAAATTAAAGGCGTTGTGCCACCAATGCCCAGCCAGACTATTTATTTTTAAGAGTTCTTTAAAATATATTTTGGGAAGCATTAAAACATTCTTGACTAATAAAATGTTTGGGTGGTAAGCTTTTCTATTAATTTTAGTTTAGTGTCTTATGTTATTATTTCACAGCAGTATTTAATATATTTTGGAGAAAGCAAAATAGGCTATATTTCTGTGTTGGCTATGTTGTTGTTAGGGCCAGGTTGTCTTCTCCAACTTGTGTTGGATGATTCTAGCAGTCCTGACCCATGAGGCTCAAAATCTCAGCAACCTCCACCTCAAAATAATATTAAACCAATGAGCTCCCAAATGTTTCCAAACCTTAAGAAGTGACAGCCCACATTTCCCTGCAAAACAACTCTGAATAAGCTGTTTGGGGCATTATAAAATGGAAAGTTGGGATTACGTTCTTTTGATAAATAAGATCTGTACTTGCTATGCAGACCAGGCTGACCTTGAACTCAACAGAACACAGCCTTCTTCTGTTGCCCAAGTACTGGCATTAAAGGTGAGTGCCAAAATTCTCAAGGACATACCCAGAAGTCTGTCTCCTGGGCAACTCTAAATTCCGTCAAGTTGACAATCCAAATTTACCATTACCATGCATTAAAAATTAAAAAATTAATGTAATATTTTAAAGGGTCTGGTGGGTGCCTCAATGGGTAAAGATGCTTGCTATCAAGCCTGATGCCTGGTTTGATCCTAAAGGATCCACATGGTGGAAAGAAAGAACCAACTCCTACAAGTTCCATTCTGACCCCAACGTGTACTCTATGACAAGAATGCCCTCTGACAGGAACACAAAATAAGTAAAAAATTAAAATGTAAGAAGATTAAATATCACGATATCCAAAATAAAGTGATAGATTCATGTTGTTTGTTTGTGCCTTTTGGGGGGCCCAACACCCAGCTCCCAAATAAATCACACACGGAGGCCTATTCTTAATTATAAATGCCCTACCTTAGCTTGGCTTGTTTCTTGCCAGCTTTTCTTAACTTAAATTATCCTTTCTACCTTTTGCCTCTGCGCTTCTCCTGTTCTCTTACTTTTGTAAATTGTACTCTTACTCTGTGGCTGGCTGTGTAGCTGGGTGACTGACCCACGGAGTCCTCCTCCTTCTCTAGCTACTTCTTTTCTCCTCCCACATTTCTCCTTATATATATTCTCTCTGCCTGCCAGCCCCACCTATCCTTTCTCCTGCTCGCTATTGGCCACTCTGTTCTTTATTAGATCATCAGGTGTTTTAGACAGACACAATAGCACAGTTTCACAGAGTTAAACAAATGCAACATAAATGAAAGTAACACACCTTAAAATAATATTCCCCAACAGATTTGCTACTCAGGAATAGACAGGTGGGACAGGTGGGTGCATAGGTAGATCAATAGACAAAAGTTTTTACACTTATGGGGCTTAACTGGACAACATGATTATGTCTTGTGGGTTTTTTTCCCAGGGTTCAATTATAGGTAGGACATTTTAGAAAAGCCATTAAGAATTTGCTAAATTTAAATTCACTAAGTTGATAAATATTTATCAAAATGGTCTGAACGCATGCTCCATAGCTTCTCCCTTAGCCAGCATGCTCCATAGTTTGACAGAAAGAAGGAAGAAACTGTCCTGTCTACATTAATAACATAATATTAGATTATATGATTATGTTGATTATTATTAAATATTATATTAACATTATTAATATTAATATTAGATTTGCCAAGTTAAAAGAATCACCAGAAAGCATGATATAAAAGTGGCATTTTATTGGGTAACATACTGAACTCTTTAAAACTGAAATATTAACTCAAAAATTTACCCCAAGGCAGAGAAGTTATTTCTATACAGCCATAAATGATACTTTTCTACAAATATTGTGTAGCACAAAATTCTAAAATACAGCCTGCTTATCTGTTCCAACTACTGTCCCTTGGCAAATAAAGTTCATATCTATGGGGCACTGGACATACATTACAATTATAGTATAATCTTCAAATTAGTAACCTGTGGCTCCCAGGCAAGTAATAAACACAGTGACTTATCCCAGATACAGTAAATACATTTGTTGCCTAGTCCGGGGGCTCATTAAATGGTGGGCTGGTATCTATTGATTATTCCATAAACTGCAAATCAAATCTAATTTGTGTTGGCTATAGCCGGTGCCACTAACATATGAGATTCCCTCTTTTAAATTTCCAATGAGTTCAGACAAAGTTAGCAGGAACCATTTACATTAATTAATACAGGCTGTTGCTCAGATTTCTTGGAATATCTTTGAGGTTACAAATAATAAAACTACTTCCAGATTCCTATAACATGTGTGATAAGGTGCGAGGCAGGGCAGTCATCAGACCCAGGATAAAGGTGCATTTCAGCACACAAGGGAAAGACACAAGAAGAGAAGACATTAAATCTAGGATTCTTGAGTACCGACGTGGGGTTGGGCACTAATGCAAAGTTTTTCTTTAATGTTTCAGAGCTGAAAATGTAGTAGTTTCAGATACCCTCGATCCTTTTGGTGTATTTAAATGTTTAGGTCTGGTCATTTCTGTCACAGGCTTAAGATATACATTTAAAGAACCAATGCTTGCATGGGGAATACAATTCCACCCAAAAACAAACCTCAAGGTTAAAAAACAGATTTGAAACCAATGCGGGGGAGGAGGCTAATAATAGAGTCTCGCCTTAGAAAGCTTGTGCACATTTTGCTGATGGCAAGAGGGGAAGGTGGTGAGTTGGTCAATCATGCCACACACTGACATCCCTCACCACAACCTTGATGCCGTATAATAGCTCAGCTTGGCTCTGGGGTTAGAAGGGAGCAAGAGGGAGGGTTCTGAAGGAGGCATCCACAGCACAGCTGTAGACCGAAGAATTATGATCAGGGTGAGCAGGCTTTCTCTTCTCGCTCATCTTCAGGTTCAATATCGTTGCTTTAAGCCTGAATAAACAAGCTTAGGCAGCCCCCCCCCCCAAATGTGAGATCCTCTTCTTAAATGACTGGGTGTTGTCCTGTTCCCTTTGAGCTTCAGAAGAGAGGAGGTAGGCCTACTGAGAACAGCATTGGTCATGGAGTGAGCCATCCTTCCCTCAGTAATGGGACTCTCTCTCCCTCCCCCTCCCTCCCTCCCTCCCTCCCTCCCTCCCTCCCTCCCTCCCTCCCTCCCTCCCTCCCTCTCTCTCTCTCTCTCTCTCTCTCTCTCTCTCTCTCTCTCTCTCTCTCTCTCTCTCTCGCAGGTAGCTCGCTCTCAGAGACTCATCCTGACCCCACTGTCAGCCTTGCTGTCCTTATTCCCAGGGCCTCAGAAGCTCATCCAAAAACGCTATGACAAACTACTGGACTATAATAGCTCCCTGCCTCGGTCAGCAGCCGACGAATCAGACTTGGCCAAACGGGAATATGAGGCCCTAAATGCCCAGCTTGTGGAAGAGCTCCAGGCATTCAACCAGGCTGCTAGGAAGATCCTGCTGAACTGCCTG